>NC_059104.1:181164306-181489806 GCF_020740685.1 Jaculus jaculus
ATGCAGGTCTAAAGTACTATGGGAAGGATGTGAACCAAAGGTCTGATCTCCAGGGGCCACTGGGCTCTTGGAGAAAGGTGGGTTCGTACTGAGTACTTACTTAGTGCTTGGGCAGTGGGGCTTCATGAGCAAGTTGTTAAGTTCTCCTCGGGGAGATCACCTACACGCCCCCCTCCCCAACAGTTCAAACAGATCATTTAACAGCGTGATCCTGGCAGGCCAGCAAGGCGGCGGCTTGGCTAACAATTCCCGCCATGTTGTCACGTGCGTGGCCACAATCAAGTGGGGCTGGAGGCGAGAGCTGGGCCTCCCCCGCTTTTCCTGGGGGCCTTTCTCTCACATGGGCTATCCAGACGTGTGCAGACAGCATGGGAAGGTTCCTAGCAGCTTTTGCTCATGGTCACACAGCCACGCCTGGACTGGGAGGAAATGAGCCGGTGCCCCTTGAGCTTTGGTGCATTAAGGGCCGCGTCTTCTGTAGTCTATTATGTACGAGCTGACAGTCCCTAATCGGGACACTGGCCAGGCGTTAATTCAACCAACCACTACATAGAGACGCAGAAAGAGCTGGAGGCCAGCCCTCCTGTGCTGCTGGTCTAAGCAGCCTGTTCTGGTGCTTACAGGCTGCCGGATGCGCCCGTGGACGGCCTGGTCGGAATGCACCAAGCTGTGTGGTGGAGGGATTCAGGAGCGCTACATGACTGTGAAGAGGAGGTTCAAAAGCTCCCAGTTCACCAGCTGCAAGGACAAGAAGGAGATCAGAGCATGCAACGTTCACCCTTGTTAGCAGGGATCCAAGTTCCCAGGGGCTGCATTCCAGATTCCAGTCACCAATGGCTGGCTGGTCCATTTGCTTGTCTAAGATAATTTAAGTCGTGTCTACTAGTTTTCATTTTTTCCAATGTGGTTTGCCCAGTAGTCTTACGGATGCCAGGGACGTCCTGTCTGAATACCTCTTGGTGGGTATAGGCCGAGCGGGGCACCCTGCTCCTCAGCGCCTCTCTTCCTGCATGGCAGTGAGCGGTGTCAGCCACCTTGTACTGAGTGAAGGGTGTCCCTCTGGAGCAGCCCTGCTGGCCAGGCGGGACAGAGACCCCGCCACCTCTACAGGGAGAGGCAACTATGTGTGTGGGTTCCAGAGCGCAGCCGGTAGAAACACCCATCAGATGGGGAGAACAGATTCCCCCCCCTTCCTCATCTTTGACAAAAAAACTTCTGTTTGTCCATCTCTTTCCACTCAGCAGGACGCGAGGCCTCTTGTTAAATCTCCCCAATTATTCTTGGGGAAACAGTCCATCTGAACAGGAGCACTGATGCTGGGCAGTTTTTAATCTTACAGTAAGCAATTTAAGTACACTTATCTTACTTCCAAATATCGGTTCCTAATTACCGCCCCCCCCCAAAGGAAAATGGATAGCTACTTTATTTAAATGGAAGGTAAAGTCCTTGTAGCAGAGAGTAAGGATGCTAAATATCAAAAAAAAAAAAAAAAATGTTAAGGGAAACCTGTGTTACCTTAACAGGTTACCTGTGTTTTAAAAAAAATTTTTTTTTAGTGCTATAATTCTCCTACATGATGTTTGGCTATGGTTCATTTGGGAATGGATCTTTACTGGAATCAAGACCCAAGCAGCAAAATTGGCCTAAATATCCAGACTCGACTTACCCAAACTTTTGTTAAGTTTTCAAATGTCTCTAACAAGAAAACATTTAGCTATGCAAAGTATTTGCTAAGTCTGCTCAGTGGCCCACAAACTGTTTCCTCAACAAAAATACTGTCTCTATGCTTTGAAGTTATTTTTAGTCATAAAATGTATACTCAAGAGAGAGAACATATTTCAGTGACTAAAACAAAATCTGAGAGAAAAGATTACAGAATCAAGCTTGTGCCCACTTTCCATGGAGGACGCTGGCCCCCTGTGGACAGCAGGGGCTTCCGTGTCCTCCCAGGGCATCAGCAGCACACCAAGCTCAGAGCCAGCTACCAACAATCACAGTAAAAGGACGTTTTCTCACTTGTGAACCCATGAGTAATTTGCTCATTCATTTATTTTTAAAATTATTGCTGCATTTTTTTTGCAGGTATTTTTCATTACTGCTTAATCCAAATACACACTGTGGGCATGATGTATACGATGCTACCTTGAGAATTTGCATTGAACATGTCAGGATATTTCTAAAATGTAACATATATGCTATAGCCCCAGTAGGTATGTTTCCTTAACACAAGAGAGCCTAATCAATAGAAAGCCTCACTGGGTCTGTCGTTAGTGTTTTGAAGCAAATTAAGATGATTTGGTCTTTTCACAGTCATTATCCACCTCCACCGGTTCCAGGCCAGACAGCTTTTGCTCCCTCGTTATAAAGGCTGGCATTGCCATATCCCTGAGCTATCTGCAGCTTAAAACTGTTTCCAACATTATTTTGTAATTCTTTCAATGATTTGTTTTCTCCTTCAAATGAGCAAAAAACAATGAAAGAAGAGGCTTAAATTTCCACCTGGGACCCAAAAAAGTCCTGATGAGCAATCTGCCTTCTTTTTGCAACGTCTTCCAAGCTTGATTCACACTCGTTCTCAGCCCATTGAAAAGCCCCTTGAGATGGTTATTCCTCAACTAAGACAAGCCCTGCTAGTTAGTCATGCTTCTGTTTGGTCCCATTTGGATACATTCTTAACCCTGATTTCGGAGACTTAAGACCAGGTAACTGGCTAATGGCTGAGAATAAGAAACATGCTTATCTTGTGAGTGAGTTTTATTTTTTGTTTGCAATGGGAATTTGTAAGTGTTGAATCTCTTTCTTACCAAAGTCTTGTGTTAGGTGGTTTATAGTTTTTTCTGGCTAACCAATCATTTTGGAAATAAAGACTTTTTACTACAAAAAAAAAAAAAAAAATGCCATCTGTCTGGACTTCCACTTGAGAGACTCTAAGAAAAAGTTCCATGCAGAGAATGGCTGTGACTATGTACTATCAATGCCAACCCAGCTGTAATCATATTTACACACATGTGTTAAGATGCCAGCATGAAGCTCAGATCTTCCCAATGAGATTCTGGGTCACTTACCTGTCACCTTGCAAATGCATTTTATTTGAAGGAAATCTACTGTAGCAAATGAGAATAAAACCTGGGCTTCCTCAGACCCAGTGCTGAAAACCTGAGAAGGAATCTGTGCTGTTTTCCTTTCAACTCTGTCCATGAGCATGTTCTAGGCAAACTCATGGCCTGCAAGGGAACAGGGTATGTCAACATTCCCACGCAGCATTAGCTCTCCAGAAACCCAGTCCACAACAAGTAAGTGGCTAACATGACACATAACAATCCTATGTTAAATTATCTCTGTGACCTACTTTGGTTCAGAGTACATCCTTTAGGAAATAAAAATGGGGCTTGAGATGGCTTAGTGGTTAAGGCGCTTGCCTGTGAAGCCTATGGACCCAGGTTCGAATCACCAGGACCCATGTAAGCCAGATGCACAAGGTGGCACTTGTGTCTGGAGGTCATTTGTAATGGCTGAAGGCCCTGACACACACACTCCCCCCCCACCTGCCCCCCCTCAAATAAATAAATAAAAATAAAAGAATAAAAATACATTTTTGGATCAGGAGTGGTGGTGGCTATAATCCCAGCATTACAGACACAGGAGCTCAGGCTGACCTGGGACATACTCTGCAGTTCCAGGCTGGCCTAGAACTCAGAGCAATCCTTCCTACTTCTGTCTCCCAAGTGCTGGGATTAAGGACATATGTCAAGATACCTGGCTAAATGAATTATTTTTAAGTCAGAAATCTCAAAGAACCATAGAAATGTGTCTCTGGACCATAACAGAACCTGATCTGGAATAAGAGCTTAGTTTTGGAGGTTAGCTGCATATGAGTTAAATATTTACACCCGAAAGAAATGGCTACTATTATCCAAACAAGACTAAACCATAAGTGTTTAATAAGATTACAATTTAAGAGTCGAAGAAGATCGTCATTTCCACTAGTTTGCTCTTTGGTGCTATTAATTTGAATGGAATGATTCACCATTCTTCCTATTGCCCAAAGTCGGCAGAATGAATGAAAATAAGTCACATTTGGAAATGATGGGGGTGCGCTAACAAATGTAAGGAGCAGCTGTTAATTAGTGTGATGCTAATTCTTCAATTTTAATCCTCTGAAACTGAAAGAAAAAGCTTTACTAAAATGCCACATTTCAATAATGCCACCCTGCTTTAGAAACCCTGTGGGTTTGACGGCACTGCGTACCCACTTGGCAGGGCAGAAAGGCAGCCACTGTAATGGTTAGCCAGGGGGATCAACAGCACTTGTGCGAGAGCGAGCAGGACCCTCAACTCAACGTGGGCTGGCTTCCTCACACTCAATGACTTCTCTTCCTCACCTTCATGGTTAAGCCAGCTCTCCCCTGGAAAGCAGGTACTCCTGGCGTCCTGTCTGAGGATTCACTGAAAGCCAGCTGCATTCCACCTGCCCCTCACTTCTTCATAAATTAGTGAATGCCCACTTCTGTGTTGTAGCTGACTTTGGTCACTTATAAATGAAACTGTCATGGCAGAATGTGCATGCATAATCTTTGCAGCCATTACCAGAAAAAAAAGGCAATTTCAGACTGGGTTTACAGAACATTCATTAACATGTTCTCACAGTAGTCTACATGCTCTTGCCTTGGACATACTGATTAGCAATGATCTCTTATTTTAAGCAGTTACATGCTAAGATAAAAATTAAGTAGCAACAGGACTGGAGAGAAGGCTCAGTGGTTAATGTGCTTGCCTGAAAAGCCTAATGGCCTGGATTCAATTCCCCAGTACTCATGTAAAGCCAGATGCACGAAGTGGCACAAGCATCTGGAGTTTCTTACCAGTGGCTAGAGGCCCTGGAGCACCCATTCTCTCTGTTACTCCTCCCTCCCTCCCTCCCTCCCTCCCTCCCTCCCTCCCTCCCTCCCTCCCTCTCTCTCTCTCTCTCTCTCTGCAAATAAATTAATTTTATTAACAGAAGAGCAAACAAGACTGCTGACTCCCTTACAGAGTTGAAGTTTGTAAGAGTCCTGGTTTTCCTCTTGTGTTTGAATGTAACTCCTACTGGGTTATCCTAACCTGCCTGGAATTACTAGCCTACCCAAGTGGTTGGAAGAGCCTCTTACGAAACACACCTGCATCTCCTGCTTAGCTTCCCACTAAACTGGTTCTTAAAGCAGAAGCAGGACATGCAGTTTAATTGCTCCCACAATGGAGATGCAGAAGTAAGACAGCAAAGGCTTAGAAACTTTCACAGTAACTGGACATTGCCACAATTCCCAAGAGAATGCTCACTTTCCTTATTATTTACTTTTTTAAAAAATACTTTACTTGGGCTGGAGAGATGGCTTAGCGGTTAAACGCTTGCCTATGAAGCCTAAGGACCCCGGTTCGAGGCTTGGTTCCCCAGGTCCCACGTTAGCCAGATGCACAAGGGGGCACACGCGTCTGGAGTTCGTTTGCAGTGGCTGGAAGCCCTGGCGCGCCCATTCTCTCTCTCTCTCCCTCTATCTGTCTTTCTCTCTATGTCTGTCGCTCTCAAATAAATAAATAAAAAATGAACAAAAAAAATTTAAAAAAATACTTTACTTATTTATTTGGAAGCAGGGTGGGGTAATGAATGAGTATGGGCATTATGGCCTCTTGTCGCAAATGAATTCCAGATACATGTGTCACTTTGTGCACCTGGCTTTTTGTGGAATCTGAGGAAGCAAATCCAGACCAATAGCCTTTGTAAGCAAAATCCTTTAACCACACAGAAGCCATCTCCACAGCTCCCTAATCCATTTATTTTATTTTACCCACTCATTTATTTGAAAGAGGGGATAAGAGGGAGAGAGAGAAAAAAAAAAATGGGCATGCCAGGGCCTCTAGCCACTGCACACAAACTCCAGATGTATGTGTCACCTTTTGTATCTGGCTTTACGTGCATACTACGGGATCGAACCTCGGTCCTTTAGCTTTGCCAGCAAGTGCCTAACCACTGAGCCATCTCTCCAGGTCCCTAATTTGCTTTTAATTATACTTAACAAAAGTATCAGTCCACAACACTGGAAATTAAGATTTTTTAAACTGAGCCTCTACCACAGATGATCTGAGATGCAGAAAAAAAACATTCTCAGACAGAATGGCATGCCAGCTGCAAATCCACAGCCTTCTCCCCGTCCTTCTCTTCCAGTGTTCTGCTATGCAGCCCAGTTTGGCCTTGAACTCAGGATTCTCAGACAGAATGGCGTGCCAGCTGCAAACCCACGGTCTCCTCCCTTTGTCTTCCAGTGTTTTGCTATGTAGCCCAGTCTGGCCTTGAACTCATGATTCTCCTGCCCTACCCTCCAGGTACTGGAAATTATACATATGCACCATCCTATCTGGCCAAAGCCTAGACTTTCAACTCTCAAGATACCAAATATCCAGACAGTAATACTTGACTCCAGATTTCCACGCCTACATGGTATGATCAAGCACTGTGCAGTGGCTCACACTCCAGCAGCTGCCATCTACGGCAAACACCTAACCTGTGTGTGGCCACTTGGTGCATCCTGTTTTCAGTGGCTTTGTCACGGTTTTGGACAGCCCACACTTACTGTCTCCCATCACACAGCTCCTATCTGGTGTCCACAACTGGACAGTTGAAACAAACCTCTAAGGAAGTCCAACCACTGAGTGCGTGCGTGCTGGCTGGCTCTTGCGCACCCTCCCTCCCTCCCTCTCCCTCCCTCCCTCTCTGTCTCTCTCTCTCTCGCTCTCACTCTCACTCTCACTCTGAATGGTACCCAAAGTCCTTGAGCCACTCCCAAGCCCCAGCCTTCCTTGACTTCAGGTTCCTGGCCCTCTCCTTACTGGCTGCTTCTCTAGCTGGCTCTTAACTTTTCTACCTTCCAGATGTTTGTTTCATAGCAAAATTTGACCCTTGAGCCTTCTTCAGGCTCCCTGGTGAATATTGGCCATCTCCATCTCTTCAGTCACTAACTCAAAATACATAAAATTACAGACCTGCCCATTTAGTAACTCAAAATACATAAAATTACAGACCTGCCCATTTAGTCCCACTCCAACCCCCACTCCCGAACACCTATATGACTGTCGTCACAATGGCACAGTCTCATCACTAGCTGCCACACTCACAAACACTTCTCACAGGTGCCATTAATGTCCAGGCTCCTCCTTCCCAGGCCACTGCAGGCCAGCCTTTGTCATTCACCTCTGGGATCACACTCCACACTGCACGAGTAACACAGTGAACACAGAACCTGGCTCTGCCCTTGTGGGGCTGTTTTATTTTTTTAATGTTTATTTTATGACAGAGAGGAAGGGGAGACGAAAGAGAGAAAATGGGTGTGCCAGGACCTCCTACAAATGAACTCCAGATGTGTGTGGCCACTTGGTGCACCCTGTTTTTCAGTGGTATTGGAGAATCAGACCTAGGCCAACAGGCTTTGCAAGCAAGTGCCTTTAAGCACTGAGTCAAATCTCCAGGCCCCTCACAGGTTTTCTGATGGGTGGGAAGAGGACAGCCTTCCCAGTTACCAGGCCTTCCCTCCTTCTTCTATCCACACTTCTCTGCAACTTGTACAACCACGGGACTAGATCCTAGAATCTGCAGTTCAGGACTGCTGGCGGCTTCCCCGTCTACAAAAAGACCCTGTGTTGAAGGCCCTCCGAAGCCAGCCACCTCTGTTCCGCTGTGCTTGCATTCACCTGCACCGAACCCGCACGCCATGCCTTCCCACCCCTGGCTCGTCTCCCCTGCCCATCTCAATCCTACCAATCTTGTCCAGCTCCAAGCCAACACCTCCACGCGTTCCCGGTTTACAGGAAGAGCGCACCCTCTGCCGCACCTGGACGTGATATTTTCTGCAGGCTTCCCGTACCTGGCCTTAAAGCCTGCCATCGTGTGTGTGTGTGTGTGTGTGTGTGTGTGTGAGAGAGAGAGAGAGAGAGAGAGAGAGAGAGAGAGAGAGAGAGAGAGAGGGAGAGAGAGAGGGAGGGAGGCAGAGCTAGAGCAAATGAGTTGAGAGAGAATTGGTGCACCAGGGCCTCCAGCCACTGCAATCTAACTGCAGATGTGTGCACCCCCTTGTGCACATGTGTGACCTTGCACACTTGTGCACATGTGTGACCTTGCACACTTGTGCACATGTGTGACCTTGCACACTTGCGTCACTGTGCATCTGGCTTATGTGGGATCTGGAGAGTCAAACAAGAGCCCTTTAGGCTTTGCAGGCAAGCACCTTAACCAGTAAGCCATCTCTCCAGCCCTCAGTCAGATATTTTAATTAAAATACCTTTTTGGCTTTATATATATATTGAAAATTTATATATATATATAGAGATAGATAGATAGATAGATAGATAGATAGATAGATAGATAGAACTTTGAAAATGTACAGCCACAGGAAGACAGGTGGTAAGAGCCTTAGACAGACGAGTGAAAAATGATCACTCGGCCATCATCTTCTGTTCGTCAGGATCCAGCGGTGAGGCAATGGGACAGGATGAATGAAGTTAAGCAAGAGCAGCAGCTGGTAAGTGCGTACAACCCCGAGACATCAAACTTGTAAAACAACAGTGGATGAAGCAAGGGGTCCGTTTATAGATTAAAACTCTGTAGCTCCAATGTGTATCATTTACAGAATAATGTGCAACTTGGAAATAATATAAATCTCTAAGCAAGCAGTATGAGGAGGAACCTCCTAGATCACAAGTACATGATAGCCTACTCAGAAAATTCTGTTTGAAATTCCATGAAATGACGAGGTTCTAAAGTCAGGGAGGAAACGTCCAATGCTACAGAGAACATGCTGCACAGAAGGGCCAGCAAACCCCAGCCTGTGAGAAACAAGAGCAAGAGCAGATTAGCATTTGACATGGCCATGACAGGAAACAGATACACCAGCGTGCACGAAGCTGTAGTGGGACACAGACCCACTAGTTCATTTACTTAACGTCATTCAGATGTTTCCATGCTAGAATGGCACAGACTGAATAGCTACAGCAAGGATCACATGACTTGCAAAGTGTGACGTATTTACTATGTGGCTATTTACAGAGAAAGCTTGACAACCCCCAATTACAGAGAACAAAATATTAGCCAATAGACATGGACTGTTTATGTCACAACACAAGGTAATCTATAATGAATAATATTTACCTTTGTACCTCAGACAATTTAAAAAAAAAAAGAAAGCTAGATTAAGCTGGGTGCTGTGACATTAACCCAATGTCCCAGCTACTTAGAAGGTTAAGGCAGGAGGATCACAAGTCCAGCAGTTCAAGGCAAGCCTGAGCAAAATAGCCAGACCCTGTGTGAGAACAAGACTGAAAGCATCAAATTGAGCTACAAATAACTCAAAGCAAAGCCAAAATCTTTTAGATAAAGATGATTCAACTAAACATCCAAAAACACATGCATGGCCATCACCCAACCAAAACCTAGGAGATATATCAAAGCAAGGGAAATATGACCCTAACTAGAAGAACGCCGATGGGAAAATCCAAACGAGAGAGACAGTGGAGTCAACAACGCCTTCACACATGACCTTGTTCAGTCAGAGCCTCTTCCAGCCACAGCTGTGTGACAGGATCTAACCTCTACAGGGTTGGATAGATTATGTTCTCGGTTCTCCCAAAGATGGCACATACCTTGTTCTGTTGGAAGCAGAGATAAGAAGTCAATTTAAACATACAACAGATAAGGCATTAGGAGTTAATTCTCTAGGAACTGGGGAAGGGCTGGAAAGATAGCTTAGTGGTTAAGGTGCTTGCCTGAGAAGCCTTAGTACCCACGTCCAGCTCCCCAGATCCAAAGTAAGTCAACCGCACAAGGTGACGCAGGCGCAAGGTCACACATGCACACAAGGTGACGCAGGCGCAAGGTCACACATGCACACAAGGTGACGCAGGCGCAAGGTCACACATGCACACAAGGTGGCGCAGGCGCAAGGTCACACATGCACACAAGGTGGCGCAGGCGCAAGGTCACACATGCACACAAGGTGACGCAGGCGCAAGGTCACACATGCACACAAGGGGGCACACGCGTCTGGAGTTCAATTTCAGTGGCTGGAAGCCCTGACATGCCAATTCTTTCTCTCTCTCATTAAAGAAAGGCTATGGCCTGAGAAATGACTTAGTGGTTAAGCTGCTTGCCTACAAAGCCTAAGGACCCATGTTCAACTTTTCAGGTCCCACATAAGGCAGACACACAAGGTGACACAAAGTACACAAGATCGCACATGTGCACAGGGTGGCACATGTGTCTGGGGTTCCGTTGTAGTGGCTGGAGGCCCTAGTGCACCCATTCTCTCCCTCTCTCTATTTCTCTCTCTCATAAAAATATACAAATAAATAAATAACACCAATCTGTTGAGTTTGCATCAAAAAAAAATTTTTAAAGGACTGGGGAAGGGAAGTACTTGAAGATAGTGATAATGGGAACAGGGTGTGTGAAAAGAACCGTATAGCTAGGCATAGTGGTGAACAACTGAAACTTCAGTAATTGGGAGTCGGAGACAGGAGGATCAGAGTGGGATGAGGAGGCCATACGACAGATCCTGTTTCAAACAAGAAGGAAGGCTTCCCCACCAAAAATATGAGACGGCAGTGTAACATAAGGTGCCAGAGCCGCAGGAGACACCTGTGAGCTTCCTGGGTAGTAACTGTACTGGAGACTACAGAGAAGTGAATAAATACACATACACCCTCTGAGAAGGAACCCTAAAGTAAAATGGCTAAGCAAAACAGACTGTGTTATTTGAATGCTAATAGAAATCACAAGTTTATACTGTACTACATAATGTAAATATTTTTAAAGTTTTACTTTATTAACTACATTAATATAGAATTACACTTTCTTTAGAACTGATAATTGGCAGTTCTCTGTTAAGAGCACTTCAGGAGCCAGGCGTGGTGGTGCACTCCTTTAATACCAGCACTCAGAGGGAGAGGTAGGAGGATCGCTGTGAGTTCGAGGCCACCCTGAGAATACAGAGTGAATTCCAGGTCAACCTAGATAAGAGTGAAACCTTACCTTGAAAAACCAAAAAAAAAAGAGCACTTCAGAGAAAAAGTTTTGAAAACACTGACCTCAGGAAACCACTAAGAACACCAAAAGGTTTCAGATCAGGTTCACCTACCGAATGACCAATTTTAGACTCGACTCCTACAACATGGCTGAAAAAGGCATAGATCTATTAACATAAATTTCTCCTCATATTCCCTCAGAAAACCACTGAAATAACAAAATGAGTAACTGTGCATCATCCTGTAATAATAGATCAGTTTTAATTCTAGCACCTGAAGCTGTACAGGGGACGGTTCATCAACTTCATGGGACCGTTGTACACATTCAATAAAGTGACAGCCGTGCAAAACCACCGAGGGTCTTGAAATCAGGAACATACTTGGAATTGTTTCAAAACAATCCACAGAATTAAAAACACAACCAGAAGCCATCCACAATTATACTAACTGTCAATCATAAATTTTACACATGATACTCAATATAAACAGTCAATATTTAGCAGGGGTAGCACACGTGACTTCGGAGTCGCATCCTGTTGCACTTTACCAGGAAGGCTTCTTGAGTTAGGGACATGACCGGCCACAGGTGAACAAAACCAGGACCCAGCCAGTGAGTAAAGTTCTACCACAGTTACTGTAGTTTCCACTTTCTCTTTTCTTTTCTGTCAGTTAAAAGTGAACAGTGAGAATTAAATACTTATCTTTACATATACACAAGGTATACTGTGAAAGCATATTTGCTTACAAACATATAAAAATACTTGTTAACTAGTTTGATAAGAAAATAACGTATAAAAGTATATAGCAAAACATTAATCATCTGACTCTGGAAAGATCAATTCCATATTTTATATTACATCAAACAAAAACTGTTTTAGTTTGTTTTGAATCCCTTAACCAGAAATACTTGAAGAGAAAGACAGACAGGAATTATTCATTCTTATCCTTAGCATCACTGTGAAATATAGTTAAACTAAGAAACCAAGTTCACTGAAACACCGAGGTCCAGAATTATCATCTTCAAGAGGAGGCTTAACAACAAGACTTGACAAGCAGTTTTTAATCCAAAGTACAACGGGCATTTTGGTATTTTGGCCACGGGAAAACAAAAGTCGTAGCATCAAAAAAGGTCTGAGATGTCTCACTTTTGTAGATTCTGTTCAGTGTATTTAAGGTTAACAAAAAGTTGACATCAAAAGTTTTAAAGATAGGCAAAATTCACATTTAAAAAGAAAAAATCCCTATGTTTCTACTTAGAGTAACAGTAGGCAATGATTCCAGAAGTTAAAAATTACTTCACAACTATGACTTCAGCTTAGCAAACAGCTTACTTAGGTTCCAAAGCTGGTTCGTCCCTATTAAAATGTAAGCCCTTAAGAGAAGGCTGTGTCTTGTGATGAAGACATGTAATTTAAAAGAACCAGACAATCTCTGAAGCAGCCTTAGTGTTTCCGTTACCGGTTTGGAAAGGACCATTGCATTAGCTCCACAGAAAGAATTAGCCAGCTTCTTGGTGTAAGGCTGACACGGTGATCATTGGTCTAAGGCTAGCAAGGTACCACGTGACATAAAGCACAGGAGAGGGGACAAGGGCTTCCTGGCAGCTGGCAGCTGGTGCTCAGGGGACTCTCAGAAAATGACACAGTGGCAGCCTTTCTTGTCTTTCTCTTTCCGAGCTGGTTCTGGTGAAGGAGGACATTCTTGCTCTTGAAATTTCCTGCAAGACAGAAAAATCTCAATCTAATCACCCACTTGTACTCTACTGTAACAAATGCAGGTCAATTGTGGACAAGTTGCACTTCAGAGCACATGCTTTTCCAAGTTCAAGTAGGGATCAAAGGAAATCCATGAAAGTAACAAAGGTTCAAGGGACCAGGAGTTGCTCCATGGTAGCACTTTCCCAGCATGCGTGAGGCCCTGAATTCAATCCCAGGTCATCCCCAAAATAGGATGGTGGAGGGGTGGGGGTGGCAGAAGACAGGAGCATACACGTTTAGACACAAAACTAAGCTGAGCTGTCTAAGCAGTTTTCATGTGTGAGACGCAATCACCTCTGACCCCATCTCAATTTGAGATTCTTAGACTCACAGATATACTTTGATAAGCATCCCTCACCAAATATAATACAACACTACCCTTATCAGATATACAGACAGACAGACAGACAGATCTCCATCCCATTCCTTTCTGCCACTTGTTGAAGTTAGTGTAAAACAAGCTAGCAGATATCTTAGTCTTCAGTTTTTAGATAGAAATAATGAAAACCTACCTTTCACAGCTATTATGAAGACTTAAAATCGCTTGTGATGTTTAAGTATGTCTGGCACTTTAAAGGAAGAAAACCCCTATGCCCCCTTCAAACACCTACTGATGTGGGGGGTAACAAGAGAGTCATGAAGGTCAAGGAACATAATTATCATTGTAAGAAGAAACTGGTTCATTAGTTACTGGGATGGGGGAAGGGCAATAAAACAAAATCATCCATCTTAACTGTTCTTAAGTTTTTAGTGTGGTGAGCCATCACCTGCAGCGCACACGGCGACTCTACAGATCACCATCCTCACGACAACACAGAGGTACACTGCTCCCCAAGGACCTGCTCTTCTCACCTGCAGCGCACACGGCGACTCTACAGATCACCGTCCTCACGACAACACAGAGGTACACTGCTCCCCAAGGACCTGCTCTTCTCACCTGCAGCGCACATGGCAACTCTACAGATCACCTGTCCTCAAGCTTCTTGGGATCCAGCAATAGTTTCCAAGCCCCAGGGACCTGTGGGCAGCAGTGCTCTGTACACTGAGCTGTGTATGTCCTTTGGAGTACCATGCCCCCGTGGGATTCTAGAACCCTGCTAGCTGGCTTACTCTTATCCTGGAAGGAATTGGCTAAGAAGAGCACAGCTTCTGGAACCAAGGGATCTGGAGTCAGGTTCCAACTCTGCCACTTAACACATACAAAGATTCAATATCTTAATGACCCTCTATACCCCATTTTCTCATCTGATAGTGAGGGCTAAAGAAAGCATGTAGTTCTCTAGGCTGCAGTAAGAACGAGGTACAGAAACTCATGGGAAGGGTTCAGCGCGGTGTCTGACAGACACTGGAGCAGCTGCCGTCATCACTAGCTTCAAAGCATTCAACTCCTCCTGAAATTCCTATAAGCTCTTTCTACTACAACTAAAATTATTAGGTGAGATTTTCAATTACAAGTGCCTTCAATATGCTATGTACTGAGTGAAAATTTAACCTGCCATGTGCATTGGCTCCTAGAAAGAAATCACTCCTACAATGTCCTCCTGCATACTAAAAACCTTTCATGGCAATTCATTAAAACATGTCTAGCACATACTTGCTTACCTTATAACCCGGACAAGTTCATGGAAAGCTTGATCTACATTCATCCTGATCTTTGCTGACGCCTCCATGTATGTGACTTTGAGCTGCCGCGCTAGCTGCTGTCCTTCTTCCTGTGTGACCTGAAATTCCAAGAGTTGCTTAAGTGCATGAAGTGTTAATGACCAGCTCTGTCCTGTGTAGTCCTCGCTACAGACTGAGCTTCAGGCCTGCTGGGGACCAAGCTGCTTCCCATAAAATGAGCCCACGAGTGTCACAAGGCCACAGAAACCAAAGCCCTCCTCTGCAGAACAAACCAAAAGAGCACATGTGTGATGGAAATGCAGTCAGCCCTCAGTGTCCCCACGAGTTCCCCACGTGGGGGAGCAACCAGCTACGGGTCAGGAGTACCTGACGAGTTGAGCTGGTGCTGCAGGGCGGGGCAGGGCGCACCTGTAATCCGAGCACCCCAGAAGCAGAGACAGAAGGGTCAGGAGTTCACAGCCAGCTTCAGCTACAAAGGGAGCTCAAGGTCCAGCTGGACTACAGGAGACCCTGTCCAGAAAACAAACAAACAAACAAAAACAAAAAACACACCACCACGGCTTGAGCTGAACTGTACTGGGCGTGCACAGATGTTTTTCTGATTATCCCCTGAAGTATTTGCACAGCATGACCACCAGGTCAGATGTTACACATGATCTAGAGATGACTTAAGTAGGACAGTGTGTGTAGGTTATATATGAATCTATGCTACTGTATGTGAGGGGCTTAAGCTCCAAATACACTGGCATCCATCGGACACCCTAGAACCACTTCCCAGCTGAATCAAGGAATAATGCACTACCTCCCGAGCTCCTGCTTCATATCAGACATGGTAGATGCAGCAGCAAAACATACGGAAGAGAACAGAAACCCAGCTAAGCAGTCAGGAAAAGCTTGCTTGACAAAGTTGACTCAAGAAATAAATCGAGTTTGGAGGTAGTAGAGGACAGGATGAGGAAACATCCCTAGCAAAGGAAACAACATGTGGGAGACCTTAGAGCAAACGGGATTTCCATGCCTGGGCTCTGAAAGAAGCCCCGTGAAGACTGGATAAAGGACTCTTCAGTGTGGAGAGAAGGAGTGAAGAGGAAGCACAATGTCTTCAAGTGGGGATGAAGGGAGAAACGCAGCCGTGGAGAGTGACACATCAACAGCTCAGGGTAAGAACATACCGAGGGTCACCAGGTACCTTCTACACTGTAAAGGTAAAACAGTGAGTAGTAATGTTCATCTCAACTGGTTGTTCCCAACCAACACCACAAAAGTAGAAAAGAATACTGGGGAGATGGCAAGATTGCTTAGTGGTTAAGGTGCTTGCCTGCAAAGCCTAAGGACCCACATTCTATCCAGATCCCATGTAAGCCAGATGCATAAAGGTAAGGTAAGCACAAGGTTGCACATACCCACTAGGTGGCGCAAGCGTCTGGAGTTCGAAGGCAGTGGCTAAAGCCCTGGTGCCCAGTTCTCTCTCTTTCTCAAGTGAAAATAAATTAAAGTGCTATAACAATACTGGGGAAGCCATCAGGTAAAAAGAAGTCTTGGTGAGCCAGGCACAGTGACACACACTTTAATCCCAGCACTCAGGAGGTAGAGGTAGAAGGATCGCCATGAGTTTGAGGACCCCCTGAAACTACACAGTTAATTCCAGGTCAGCCTGGGCCAGAGCAAGACCCTACCTCGGAAAACCAAAAAGAAAAAGAAAGAAACATTGTTTCTTCAATAATTTAACATTTTTTACACCATAAAAGTATGATCATTACTAAACTTACTTATCTTGAAGTTCTTGCAAACTCCAAAGGTTTTCTGCACCACTATGATCCTTTCCTCACTGCACTGACCAGAGCATCCCGTGCAAACAGAGGGAGAAACTGCAGGACAAGGCATCTCATCTCCGTCATGACACCACAGTCAGCGGCAGGACTGTTCTGCACATGCCCAGTACCCAAGTGACAAAGTTTCTCACCACCGTTTGTAAATGGATTTTACTGGGAATGGAGGTTGGACATGACCAGATGTTTCTTCTCTATCTGCTTGAGATGGTCACATGATTTTCCACATACAATGTGTTAACATGATGCATTATACCAACTTGCTTCCAAATGGTAAGCCAGCATTGCACTTCTGAAATAAAGTCCACATGATGGGTATAATGTCCTTTCTGCCTATTGCTAAATTCTATTTATAAACATTTTACTTAGCATGCGCCACCTTGTGCATCTGGCTTATGTGGGTACTGAGGAATCAAACCTGGGTCCTTAGGCTTGCAGGCAAGTGCCTTAACTGCTGAGCCATCTCTCCAGCCCCTTGAAGGAAATTTTCACACAAATTAAATGTATCTGACAGACCACTATTCAGCATCTATCTTAGCATCTTAGGTGAGCTTTGGTGATGTGCACCTTTCCAAGAAACATGTCCATTTTACTTAACTTGCTGAATTTATTGGTATAAAGTGTTTTACACTCGGGGGGGGGGGGGAACTAAGAAGAAAAAATGGAAGTTCTTTATAGCATTTCTTTATTGGCTTTCATGCATTTGTGAGATCAGAAGTGACGGTCCTGTTGCATTCCAAACACTCCCTGCTGCCCTGGGAAAGGCAGACGCACGAGACAGGCGCTCAGCAGCTGAGCTACGCTGCAGCTCCGTCCCTTTCGTTCCAATCACTCTGGCTGAGGTTTGCCAGGTTGGTCTGTTTGTAAAAGCTGGGCATTTCTGTTGTTGTTGCTGCTCTTATTTATCTCTCCTATGGCTTTTCTAGTTTCTACTTCTGTTTTCTTTCTTTATGGGCAATGGCTTTGCAAATACCACAGCCATAGTTTTTCTGCTTTTATTTCCTTCGTGCTTATTATGGTTTTAATTTAGTCTACTTCTTTCTCTTCTACTTTCTTAAGTAGAATAAGGAATCAGGGTCACTTTTCCCTCCCCACGCAGACTTCTTCAAGGCATCCCGCTTACCCCAATAGTAGGGTGTTAGTTTCCCACACTGGGGATTTCCTAGCTCTGTTGTTATGCTGACTTCATTCAACTGCCATACGCACTGAGGCTCCCCCTATGACCCACCTCATTTCAGTGATGTGTGGCGTATACTGCTGAGTGGCGTGTTCACTAGGTGCCAGTCAGGATAAGCTGTCTGGTGGAGCTACTGAGTGAGCCACAGTGCACTAATTTTATTGCTCTTCTCATAAATTATTGAAAGGGTCTCTCACTGCAAGTGTGAACTAACCTTTTCTATGTTGTTCTTTGAACTCTTGCTTTAGGACTTGTTGTTAGGCACATGAATGTTTAGGCCATTAAGTTCTCTTGAACTTTTCTCTATCACTGTACATGTGGCAATACTCTACTGACCTGTCTGTCTTGTATCTACATGGCCACTTTACTTTCATGAGTGTCAGCTCGGTGAATCTTACTCCATTTTTCACTTTTAACCTCTCTGTGTGTCTTTAAAATGAATGTAGTTTTCTTGAAGAGCTTTGCCTTTTCATCTAATCTGGTATCATGTGCCTTTCAAAGGAGATCCTCACCGTTTCACTGAATTGCTACAGCTGAGTCGCGCTGCTCCTTGCCTCAGATGTGCCATCAAGTGTTCATTCGAACCATCCTGCTTTCCTGCCTGTGGTTAACAGTGTTATTCCATGTTAAGTCCTATGCTGGCTTCACTCTTTACTGCTATTTGTTAACCTATTTCAGTGGTTGCTTTAGACACCACAGTACACATTTGAAACCCAGCAGCCTCATGCAAAGGGTACTGCACCAGTTCATGTCAGTCTAGGAATGTGTAAGAACGGATGTCTCCTGCTTGCTCTTTCCTATTTTTCTTTTGCCTTCTAATACACTGTTGTTTTTTAAACACTCAATTATTAAGTTTGAAAGAGCCTTAACTAAGAATAAACAGAACTGATATTTCCACACAATTACCGCGTCCAGTGTCCCCCAGCTTCCAGTTCCCATTTGATGTCGCTCGTCCTCTGCCTGAGGACGTCTTGGCACATGTGTTGTAACACAAGTACGTTAATGTTGAGCTCTAATATTTTTATGTGTTTGGGAACAAGTTTTTGTTGACTTCTGGACAGCAGGTTTTTGGTTTCAGTACTTCAAGGACAATGCACTAATGTCCACCTGCCTTGCATTATTTCCAAAAGAAACAAGAATGAAGGTCATCCTTAGCTGTTTCTCTGTCTGCAGTTTTATCCTTCTCAGCTACTTCGAAGATTTTGTCTTTACTGCAAGTTTTAAGAAATTTCATCACAAAGTGTCTAATAGTTGTCCTAATGTTTCTCATGCTTAGGGTTTCTTGAGTGTCATAGATGTATGTTTTGAGCAAACTTAGAAATTTTCAGTCATTACTTGTGCTGTTAATACCATCCAGTACAATTTTCATCTGGACAGTTTTAGCTTCTGAAGTTTGATGGCTAAGTTCTTTTTATACATTCCATGTCACTTGTAGTTAGACATCCAGTGTTTTCTTGAGCTTCTTGACTGTGTAGAATGTAACTGTGTTCATGTCTGTTGACTACTTCCATCAGTTGTGTTACTTCAGGCTCCAGACAGAACTGGCATGCCAACGTTTACGTAATTTTTAAATTTACCTTGCCTTTCTCCAAAATAATATGCATACCAGACCTTGAGTTTGAAATATATATCAAATGATGCAAGCAATTAGCCCTCAGGAAGAAGACGAAGTTTACTGCTGAAGACTCCACGTGCCTGGCCTGCAAGGGTCACTGAGAAATCAAGATGGAGCTGAGCTGAAAACCTTCTCCCTATAGACCAGCTGACAAAAAGCTGAAAAAAACTATGCTACATGCAGCCCTATGGGAAACAGAAGTCATCAGTGGTGAAAAGAGTGGACACTGCAAGCCTCAAGTTTGGCCAGCCAGGCCAAATTACCAAACAGGTGTGATAATGGCACATCTGTTATAGGGAAAACCATCTGCTCCCTAATTGGACTGGAGGTCCTCTCCATGGAAGAGAATACATGCCTGGTACTGAAAACCCAATCAAAAGCCTAAGGCAGGGGCGGTCATGAGACCTAGGAGTATAACAGCTGCTCATCTGGCTAAATGCATATATTATACTCACCAAACTTTCTGGGAAGCACCTCTCTCAACATTCATGCCCATATATTAATGCTACTCTCACTTGTGGTTACAGAAGCTTCTCTTTTCAGATGGTGGTGATGATTGGGATGACCCAAAAGCCACCATAGTGCTGAGAAGTGACAGGAGCGTTCAGCACTGAAACATCTCTATCACGCCTTCCAAGGCTCAGGGTGGTGGGAAAAATGTAAGAGGCAAAGGAAGCATAGGACTCCTTACACTGTAGTCTTCCAGACAGAAATTGGCCTCAATATCCATGACCTCACAGTGCCTACCGCTACCTTCACAAGACTCTCAAAACAGGAAGAAAAGATGATGACAGCAAAATAAAAGAGAGACTAATGGAGAGAGGGAGGGGACATGATGGAGTGTGGGTTTGTGAAGAGGAATGTGGTGGAGGAAAGGGAATTATCATGGTTTGTTGTCTATAATTATGGAAGCTGTCAATAAAATAAGTTCAAAAAAAAGAGAAAACTTTGCAGAGCTGCTGATTTAGTGGTAACAATATTTTGTTTGTTTTTCTTTATTTATTTTATTTATTTATTTATTTATTTATTTATTTTCTTTATTTTCATTATTATTGACAACTTCCAAAGTGGGCTAGCGGGAGACACTACCTCGAGGGGGCGGGGGGGGGGGGGAGAACAGGAAAAGGAATCAATAACACGGGGTGAAGGATGGAGGAGTCAGTCCGTCCACAGGAGCAGAAGCCGAAATGAGGCAGCACGGCATCCTCTACTAACCTGCCTCCCCTCCCTAATACGTTCACAATTCTAGAACCTGTAGTAGTAAAGGCCAGGGCTATAAACTGCAAGTCTAGGGGAGCTGGCTAGAGCTGAGAACGTCTAATGAATCACGTCTAAGACAGGCAGAAGAACTCATACTGGGCGGGCAACAATGAGCAGACTGGAAGTCATGAAGAATCCCGAGGTGATCAAAGTAAGCACGTCAGCATGAGATGAAGCTCTCAGGCTTCCAGGCTGCACTGGGGTAAGACATTCTAAGTCATCACCTTTAACTCTGAAGAGACTTTAAGGGCGAATGCTTCAGGACGGATGTCAGGTTTAAGTGCACCACAGACCCCTTCTACTAGTGAGCCTGGAAGAATGCCTACTCTAGAGCCCTAGGACACCCTCAAGAGACAGGGAGATGAAGAAAAGCTGAAAGAGGACACTGGGGAGAAGAGAAGGAAGAGGGGGAAGAAACGATACCCCAAAGATGAAGAAAGGAGCCATCAACTGCAGCAAACATCCCTGACACCCCAAAACAGCACCGATCCTGAACAGAAAACAAGGAGGGAACAAAGCAAGGTGTTCGGAGGGAAGAGCTGTCTTGTGCTGAGGGGAGGGCAATGGACAGGGAGGTAGAACAAGTGCTGGGAGGACGTCCATGCACTGCTGAGACCACAGCCTGGTAGACAGGTGACGGCCACCCATGCAAGAGGCAGAAGACAGCCTTGGAGAGGCCCATACGGCAGCGGGACCACACAGGCCGTGTGAATGAGCTGAACACCACACAGCCAGATTTCAGCCACTTGTTTTCTCCCTCAATCCATAAACAACTGAGCTTTTCAGCAAATATATGATTATGTTTCTACACACAGTTCAGGTAGAAAACTCTGTACAAGAAAACTTACTCCAAGCTAACAATACATAACTTTTTTGTTATCTTTTTATTTACTTATTTTCAAGCAGACAGAAGGAGAGAGAGGGAGGGAGGGAGGGGAATGGGCATGCCAGAACTGTCTGCTCTCCCTCCTCTGCCTCTTCCTGCCCTGGAGACCTCCCTCCTGCTCTCCTCCGGGCTGCCACGGGGAGACGGTCTGAGGCCGCACGTCTGCAGCGGAGGCAGGCAGCAGGGCGAGGCGGGCGGCGAGAGCACCGCTGAGGCCAGCTGGGAGGACGGAGAGGACCGGTGCAAGGGCCACTGGCCAACACCGAGAAACACTCAGAACCTCAAGAACATGGAGAACATAAACACGAAGCCTAACAGTATATATTGACTACATATTGAGAACACATTTATGCAATTTTCTAATAACAAAAAAACAATGCAAACAAGAGAGAACAGAAGGAAGAAGAGGAAAGAAAGATTACCTTTTAAAATAAATTACATGGACTTGGTTTTGTTTGCTTTAGGGATTGAACCTAGGACCTTGTACATGCTAGGCAAGCGCTCTACCACTGAGCTATGTATCCCCAGCCCCACACTTAGAGCTAATACAAATGCTTACAGGCTTATAGTCTTCTGAAACATTGGGTAAAACAGCATGAAAATTCAATCTGCCCGAATCTTAAAATAAAAAAATAAAAAAACTGGCTACAGAGATGGCCTAGCGGTTAAGGTGCTTGCTTGCCTGCAAAGCCAAAGAACCCAGGTTTGATTCCCCTAGTACCCACATAAGCCAGATGCACAAGGTGCATACATCTGGAGCTCATTTGCAGTGGTTACAGGCCCTGGAGCACTCATTCTCTCTCCTTCCCTCCCCCCTCTTCTTTTAAACAAAAAAATAAGTAAATAAATAAATAAACAAGCTGAGGAGGTGCTGGAGAGATGGCTTAGTGGTTAAGGTACTTGCCTGGGAAGCCTAAGGATCTGTGTTCGACTCTCCAGATCCCACATAAGCCAGACACACAAGGTGATACAAGTGGACAAGGTCACACATGCGCACAAGGTGGTGCCCACATCTGGAGTTCGACTGCAGTGGCTGGAGGCCTTGGCGTGACAATTCTCTCTCTCTCTCTGTCTCTCAACTCTCTCTTATTAAAATTGAAAAATAAAAAGGGGCTGGAGGGATGGCTTAGTGGTTAAGGCATTTGCCGGCAAAGCCAAAGGACCCAGGTTCATTTCCCTAGGACCCATGTAGGCCAAATGCACAACAGGGCGCCCATGTCTGGAATTCGTTTGCCATGGCTGAAGGCCCTGGTGCACCCATTCTTTCTCTCTCTTTCTCCCCCCACCCCCACCAAATAAATAAAATAAAATAACTGGGCTGGAGAGATGGCTTAGCAGTTAAGGCGCTTGCCTACAAAGCTAAAAGGCCCAGGTTTGGTTCCCCAGGATCCATGCATGTCCTCTGGCTTACATGACGGCACAGGCATATGCAATTCATTGGCAGTGGCTGAAGGCCCTGGCATACCCATCTGCCCCACCCTCCCCCTCAATAAATAAATTTTTAAAAAACTAAGTTGCCATTAAGGCATTTGCCTGCAAAGCCAAATTCCCCAGGACCCACACATAAGCCAGATGCACAAGGGGCACATGTGTCTGGAGTTCATTTGCAGTGGCTAGAGGCCCTGGGGTGCCCATTCTTTATCTATCTCTTCTATCTCTTTCTGCTTGCAAATTAATTAATTAATTAAAAAAGCCAGAAGCTGACTAGCATAGTGTGGTAACCCTATTTCAAAAAACCAAAACAATAAAATAAAATAATGAAATAAAACTGAGGTGACATGCCAGCCAGGATCATAGGCTTCTTATTGGTTCACTCGAGGTGACCTTCATTCATCCAGCTCCTCCCCTCCTTACCTGTCTTTGATGATCCAGGTCTGCTTTATTTCCAATTAAAATCATTGGAAACTCGTCACGATCTTTTACTCTGAGAATCTGTCTTTGAAACTTATAGATTTCTTCAAAACTTTAAAAAAAAATCACAAAAAAAAATACATTAGGCAAAGAATCTGAACTCAGAAAATTTTGTACTCCCTATTTTTTCCCCTTTCCTATTAAGAAACTCCAAATTCTATGAAGTAGTGACCAAGACTGCCCAGCATCCTGGCACTGACCTGCCTCTGTCGGTGACTGAGAAGACCAGCAGGAAGCCCTCGCCCGTCCTCATGTACTGCTCCCTCATGGCTCCAAACTCCTCTTGTCCAGCTGTGTCCAAAACTAAAGAAAAACAAAAAGGAAACTGTGTTTTCAGTGGCTAAACTGCTTCCCGTCAAGTACAGACTTCTCATGGGGTCCTCTACAAAGTTTCTACTTGGTCTAAGAGGAGAAGGCATTCTTCTCTTAATATCTTATTCTTTTTGTAGAAAAATATTTTATTTCATGAGATCCCAGTGGTTGATTAGTGGTTTTATTTTCTGAGAAATTGGGGTTATATTCAGAAAGTCATTACCTATGCCAATATGTTGAAAGGTTTCCCCTACCTTTTCCTCCAGCAATTTCAGAGTTTCAGGTCTGATAGTAAGGTCCCTGATCCACTTGGACTTGATTCTTGTGCATGGAGAAAGACAAGGATCTATTTTTATCTTTCTACACATAGATATCCAGTTTTCCCAGCACCACTTGTTGAAGAGGCTGTCTTTCCTCCAATAAATATCTTCGGCATTTTTGTCAAAAATCAGATGGCTATCACTGCCTGAATTAACATATGGGTCCTCTATTCTGTTCCATTGATCTATATGCCTGCCTTTGTGCCAATACCACGCTGTTTTTTTGTTTTGTTTTGTTTTGTTTTGTTTTTTACTAAGGCTTTGTAATATAACTTAAAATCGGGTAGGATGATACCACCAGCCTTATCTTTATTGCTAAAAATCGTTTTGGCTATTTGAGGTTTTTTTGTGCTTCCAAATGAATTTTAGGATTGTTTTTTCTATTCCTGTGAAGAATGCCATTGGAATTTTAATGGGGATTGTATTAAATGTGTAGATAGCTTTTGGTAAGATTGACATTTTCACAATATTGATTCTGCCAATCCAAGCATATGGAATGTTTTTCCATTTCCTTGTATCTTCTATAATTTCTTGAGTGTTTTAAAGTTCTCACTGCAGAGATCCTTCACTTCCTTGGTTAATAAGTTTATTCCAAGGTACTTTTTTTTTTTTTTTTTGAGGCAATTGTGAATGGAGAGATTCCCTGATTTTATCCTCCGCAAGTTTGTTACTACATAAGAAAGCTACTTATCTCTGTGTTTATTTTGTATCCTGCTACATTGCTAAAAGTGTTTATGAGCTCTAACAGTTTGCTGGTAGAGTTTTTAGGGTCTTTTATGTATAGGATCATATCATCTGCAGAGTGGCAAAGTCACTGAGAAATCAAGCTGGTACTGAGCAGAAAACCTCCCTGCAGACCAGCCAACTGAAAGCTGGAAAAAGCTGCATTATATGCAGCCTTATGGAAGACAGAAATCATCAGCGGTGAAAACAGCAGATATTGGAAGCCTCAAGTTTGACCAAATGACTGAATGAGTGCAATAGTGGCATGTCTGCTCTGGGGGAAACGAACTGCTTTCTAACTGGACTGAAGGCCTGTTCTATGGGAGGGAATACATGTCTGGTACTGAAAACCCAATCAAAAGCCTATAGGAGGGGAGGTCATGAGCCTCAGGGGTATAAAGCCTGCTCTTGCCTGGATAACAGCATATATTACTCTCACCAAATTGCTCTGAAGGTACTACACTTAATGTTCATAATCACATATTAATGCTAATCCCACTTCTGGTTAGAGAAGCTTCTCTTCAGATGGCAATGACCACCAGGATGACCCAAAAGGCAACACAGGGCAGAGAAGAAGGAATGGAGGACTGTCCAGCACAGAAACATCTCACACCCTCCAAGGCTCAGAGTCCATTTCGGAAGAGGTGGCAGAAAGAATGTAAGAGCCAAAGGAAGGGTACCACTCCTTACATACAACTGTCTAGAGAGAAACTGGCCTCAATATCCAAGACCTCGCAGTGCCTAGCAATACCTACATAAGACCCTCATCATAGTAGAAAAAGATGATGACATCAAATTAAAAGAGAGACCAATGGAGAGAGGGAGGGGATATAGTGGAGAGCAGAGTTATGAAGGGGAAAGCAGGGAAAGGGGAGGGAAATACCATGGTTTGTTGTCTGTAAGTATAGAAATCAATAAAAATATATATATATAATAATATATAATATATATATATATATAATATATATATACATATTATAATTTATTTAGTTGCAAGCAGGGACAGACAGAAAGAATGGACACACTGAGGCCTCTAGCTGCTATAAATGACCTCCAGATGCACCTGCCTATTTGTGCATCTGGCTTAATGCAGGTACTGGGGAGTTGAACCCAGGTCCTTGAGCTTCGCACTTTAACTGCTGAGCCATCTCTCCAGCCCTTCATATCTTATTCTTAACACAAAGACAAGCATAATCTAATGGCAGACAGTTTCAGAGTTTATCTTCATCAGCACAGATTGGTTTTTGTGGTTAGAATATATTAGCATGTTAATTACAAGGTTAAAAATATCAGACACATCTAGGCAGATGGAATCAACTCTCAAATCATTTGTGATTATGATATTCATGCCCTCCATGTAGTGATCTGAAAAGAGGTATCTGTAAGCTCAAGAAAGAAACTGGCTCTCTTGCTGACTCTCTGTCCCCCTCGCTCCATACTTGGCACAGGCGCTAATGTATTTCTTCCTCTCTGTGGATAAAAAGAGACATATGAGCTCAAGAACTGGGTTTTCTTCTGTGGAGGGCAGCTGTTGAAGCAGTTCACTATTATTATTTTTTTTTTCAAGGTACAGTCTCACTCTGGCCCAGGCTGATCTGGAATTCACTATGTAGTCTCAGGGTGGTCTCAAATCAGTGATCCTCCTACCTCTGCCCCCTGAGTGCCCAGGATTAATCGTGTGCACCACCACATCCGACTCAGTTCACTATTTAGTGAAGCCTTCGTGCTATCAATTTTCAGGGAAACACTACTGAACCTTCTCTCCTGTCATTTCTCCTATGCAAAAAGGCAGGAAGAGCTAAGACCTGAGAGGTTTGGTTCCAATTTTCCTAATACCGTTACAATGACAAGGTTAGCTTCACCAAAACAAGATCTATCCAATGACTATTTCATCTTCCATCGCTGAGGAGGGTTTAAACTGACTTACATGCAGATTTGTCAACCTGCACCAACAGAGGAGGGACAGCTGGAAATGGACCTAGGTGCTAGAGTTCAAAGGCCTGGAGTTTGACCCCAAAAAAAGTAATAATAAAAGAAGTAATGAGGGCTGGAGAGATGGCTTAGCAGTTAAGGTGCTTGCCTGTGAAGCCTAAGGACCCAAGTTCGATTCTCCAGGTCCCACATAAGCCACGTGCATCTGGAGTATGTCTGCAGTGGCTGGAAGCCCTGGTGTGCCCATTCATATTCTCCCCCCCATAAATCAATAAATGAAAATAATTTTTTTAAAAGAAGTAATGAAGTAGACTTATGTTCACTATCACCATATATTTCAATTATACTCCTTAACCTAGCAAAGCATGGCAGATACTGTTTCAACACCAGCATGTTTTAGAACTAGGTTACTTACTGTCCAGCCGGGCTGCTCGGCCGTCTATCACACACTGCTTTGTGTAGGAGTCTTCAATGGTTGGATCATAATCCGTTACAAAATAGGACTATAAAACAAAAGAGAAAAAGCTTTCTTTACAATTCATCTTTATTTGTCTTCCAATATACCAATTTTAGCTTTATCAAATCCCACTTACTGAGAAACATTTTCTCTGTTACTTTTACTTCTGTCAATTCCCTAGCAACTCTCCTTTAGAACACCTCCATGGTAGGCAGAGGCTTTAAAGGTATTCGGGGATTTGTTTTCCTTGTTCTTTGAGGCAGATTCTCACTAACCCAGGCTAATGTGAGACTCACTCTGTAGCTCAGGCTGGCCTTGAACTCATGGAAATACTCATACCTCAACCTTCAGGATGTGGGATTGCAGGAGTTGAACTTTCATATCTAAAATGACATAAAATGATGTAGAAAGATTGCAAAGTACTACAACTTTTCTCATAATTGTAAGAATCTAGAGTGCTTCAGCAAAATTAGAAATTATAATTTATACTTGTTCAAACTTTACAAGCATGTCAAGTATGAACTAAAATAATGCACACAGAGGTGACAGAGGCCTTGAACGGCCTATTCCTCATCTTTTCTCACATGCTGTCTTATTCCTCTTCTAGGTACCCATGTATTACAGTTAAGACGTACTATTCTAAGATTAATTCATCTGGGGGCTGGAGTGATAGCTCAATAGTTAAGGCGCTTGCCTGCAAAGCCTAAGGATCTGAGTTCAATTCTCCAGCACCCACATAAAGCCAGATGCACAAAGGTGGTATATATGTCTGGAGTTCATTTGCAGTGGCTAGAGGCCTTGACACACTCATTTATTCTCTCTCTCCCCCTTTCTCTCATAAATAAATGGATAAATAAATACACAGTTTTTAAAAAGATTAGTTCATCTGCAGGAACCTCAAACTTTCACTGGTATCTTTGAGGTTTATTTTTTTTTTTTGTCTTAAATTATATTCCTGTTTGCCCAAGCCTCCCAACTACAGTCTTTTAAATCATCACTGTAAGAAACGAATGATTAAGTTAGAAAAGAAAACAGTCCTCTGACACTTCTCACTCCTCGGGGAAGGCAGTGACTAGGGACCAGACCAGCCATCCTCTCCTGGGAGCCTCCTTGGCTCTGTGGGGCTCACTCCTCCTACCCATTTTCTCACTGCTCAGGACAAAACTTGAAAGAGTGACCTGGAGGAAGAGCCCCATGCCAGGAACAAGATGCCAAGGTGTCGGCCTTTAGACAAGGGTTCCGGGAGGGAGTACCTCCTGACAGCCCTCAGCATGGAGACCTGATCAGGAAGATCAGATGGCCGCTCAGGAGTGGGGGCTCTCCACGGGCTTCTTTCCAGGAGGAAGGGAGGACCCACAGCTGCCAGCTCTGTGGCTTTACATGTGTATTCTACTTTGGAAGGACACGATTTACACCTTATTTGTATTTTTAGGAATAACTTTAAACACAGTATTCATTATCTATAATCTATTTCCTTTTGAAGAGCTCATTTAAATGCACGGCTTGCTAAGTCAGCAAATGAATGACACACCAACATCAACAGCTTTTACAGGAAGTCATCACCATCACCGTCACCAACACCATCACCACCCCGTCGTCCATACTGCAAACAAACCGGTATCCGAAGGGCCTGGGGGTGGGGTGGACCCACTGACAGAACTCTTCTGATTGTGAGCACAGGTGCTCATTCTACAAACCAGGCCCCCAATGAGTCAGCAGATAAGGCAGGTGGCTAACTTTCCAGAGTAGCTACTTTTTTTTTTTTTGAGAAGAGTCTCATGTAGTCTATAATGGTCTTGAGGAGAAACTCATAATAGGAAAAAAAGATGATGACATCAAAATGAAACAGACTGGCTGAGAGGGATATGGTAGAGGGTGGTGTGGCAAGGGGGGAAAGTGAGGGGGTGGATTACCATGATTTATTCTCCATAACTATAGAAGTTGTCAAAAATAAAAATAAAAAGAATGGTGTTGACGCTCACTATGTAACAGAAGATGACCTTGAACTCTTGATCTTCCTGCTCCCATCTCCCAATCCAAATGCCAGGATTACTGGATTACATACTTGGCTCAAAATTAGTGTCTTAGAAGTGTTTCTTGAGCTGGCCGTGGTGGCACACGCCTTTAATCCCAGCACTTGGGAGGCAGAGGTAGGAGGATCACCATGAGTTCAAGGCCACCCTGAGACTACATAGTGAATTATAGGTCAGCCTGAGTTACAGTGAGATCCCACCTGGGGAAAAGAAAAAAGAAGTGTTTCTTTGCAGCAGTTTGGTGCTTCCTATAATGCTTTTATCCCATACAACATGAATTTCATTGTCTATTCCCACCAAGGTGTTTTTGTTTTTGTTTTTAATGCTGACAATCAAATCGAGGACCTGAGCATAACAGGTTAGGGTTCGAGCACTGAACAGCCCCAAAGCTACTCCAACCTTATGCCTGGTAGTGTGACACAGTGAAGAGAATGGAAGAGCAAGTGCTAAACACATGTTTACAAAGGTCTGACCATGCATAGCAGCTAGGATTCTTCAAATGTGACGGTGTTCTACACTGTGAGACTAAACTAAGACATGAGCATGAAGTGTTGGTTTATGCAACTCTGAAGTCCATCCTAATCGTTTTTCTGTTTAGTGCCTGTGGGAGTTTTGTGTTTCCTTTGGATGTTAATGTTTTTTTAATACAATCTTAGTATTTTAGGAATGTTGCCACTTTCCCAACATTGACATGCATTTATTCCACCCATTAATTTCCTTAAGACAAGCTGATTGTTGAACTCTCGGGATGTTTAATCCCACATGTCATCTTTGCAGGGCCTGTTTTCATAAATGGCATTAACAAGGGAATGACGTCTCCTTGCTACATTCTACAGAATAGTCCTCATGAAAGGTTGGTCGAGCCAACAGCATCACGCTAGTGTTGACTGTTAAAAAAAAAACAAAACAAAAAAAACCCAAAACCGTACTGCCTAACCACACACGAGGTGCTGGCTTCAGTTCTTACACCATGGGGGGTGGGAGGAGACAAAAAAACAAAATCTTTCCCTTTCCTAAGACTACCAGTAAGCCACAGTATCCCTAATATGAGTATTAACTGTGTGCAAGCAACAAACACAACACAAGCATCACCTCCCACCACAAAGATAAAACATCTTTGTCACCTAAACTTAAGGCCAGATAAGCAAGGCAACAGGTCAGCAGTAACAAACAGTACTCTGAGTTGAACTGCAACTGCTAACTTCAAGCTATGGAGCCTGAGGCCCAACCTTCGGCGCCTGTAGAGAAGTGACCTACCCTGGGGTGCAGATGAAATGAAGTGACGCATATAAAACGCCAAGTCACGCTAGCTAAAATGGGTACATAGGAAAGCAAGTAAAGACAAATTTTAAAGAAAGTTTTTTCTTTTGTCTTAAGCGTCCTTATTTTGATCCGACCACTGAAGGCTCCCACACAAAGCACTGTGAACAGATGGATATGGCACAGAAAGAAATGAAATCTTTGGACCAAAATGGCTGCCCATTCAGCTGCAGTCGTTTGAGAGATTACAACCTTGTGATCGGGCCAGCTGATCTGCACTGGGACAGCAAAAGAATGCAATAAGGGGCCGGGGAGCTAGATGGATGACTCAGCAGTTAAGGCACTTGTTTGCAAAGCCTAAAAACCCAAGTTTGAGTCTTCAGTGCCCACATAAAGCCAGATGCACAAAATGGCACATGCATCTAGAGTTCATTTGCACAGCTGGAAGCCCTGGCACACCTGTTCTCATTCGCTCTCTCCATTTGCAAATCAATAAAAATATTTTTTTAAAAAAATGAAGTAAGGGGCCTGAATGCTGAAGGAGTCTCCTGCTCTTCAAAACTGGATTTATTTTCCCCTTGGATTAACAAATTGGTAGCCCATCTGGTATTACTCAGTATAACAAATGCAGGAAACAGAGGGTTATTGGATTTACAACATGGTTTTGTATTTTGGAAAAGGCCATGGGCAGTGTGAAGCAAACTTGTTAGATTACCTGAGTGGAGGCCCAATGGAGCCATGAAGATGAACCATGGGTTGCAGGGGAGACCCAGTGGAGATGCTGGGGCTATGAAATGGCTGCCAAGGAGAGCTGCCAGCACCAGATGAAATTTTCTGGGACTGTGATTAGCCTAGCTGGAGGGGCAGAATCACTCGTTAGAATTATGGTCTTGGAGATTTGGCACTGGCTAGAGTTAGCAGACCTGGAGCTGCAGAGTTTAATGTTTGTCCTATTTGTTTTAAATCTTATGTTGGCTGAATATTTCTTTGCTATGCCCAGTGCCATCTTTTGCAGTGTAAATGTTTATATTATTATTATTGTTATTACTTTTGTATTACAGCTCAGTTAGAAGACCTTGGACTATGGAGATATTTGAACATCATTAGGAACTGATAAAAAAAACTACAGGGACTTTTAGAGTTGGACTGAATGAATTGCATTGTACATCATGGATGGTTATCTCTTTATGGGAACCAGGGACAGAATGTGGTAGTTTGATTCAGGTGTCCCCCATACACTTATGTGTTCTAAATATCAGGTTGCCACATGGTGGCAATTTGTGATTGGAGCCTCCTGGAGGTCATATATTTTTCGGGGCAGGCTTATGGGTATCATAGCCAGCTTCCCTTTGCCAGTGTTTGGCTCACTCTCCTGCTGCTATTGTCCACCTGATGTTGGCCAGGAGGTGATGTCCACCCTCTGCTCATGCCATCATTTTCCCCTGCCATCATGGAGTTTCCCTTTGAATCTGTAAGACAAAATAAACCCTTTCCTCCCATAAGCTACTCCTGGTTAGGTGTTTTCTGCCAGCAACGAAAAGTTGACTACAACAATTAGAAACAAGAAAAACTAAGACTAACAAGTTCACATTCTTATCTTTCAGCTCCTGCCTAGCTCATACTGTGTCCCTGTGATGGGGTCATGAAACACAGATAAAATTCTGTGATTCTCTGGTGCCCTCCTCTATCAATCAGCATCTCCTTACTAGAACTTCTATTCATAAAACATACTTTGTTTGCTGAACTATGAAATAATAATCCAAACCATGAGACTTTGTAAGAGTTCAATTCCTGATTGGCTAAGTTCATAAAGTCTCGCTTGAGACAGTATGATGGTAAGACAATGTGCGGCTCTGGAGTCAGAACTGCAATTCAACTTCACAAGCCATCCTACTTGCTGTATGAGTCCTTGGAACATGTAAGCCATCTCAACAGAAAAATATGAGAGGCCTGGCCTAAAGAAGGCACAGACCAATGTCCTCTTAAGATGTGGCAAAAAGGAAGATAACAGAAAAGGAAAACCTCCCAGGAGAGATGCTAAGACCCATTCCCACTTCCAGTTGTCCCACATAGTTGTCCCTCAGGATTTAAGGAGTGCCAGACACCACCAGTAATTGCTATGTATATTCCATTCTCTTCTCCAGCCTAGGAAACAAAACTGGCTGAGGTTACCTCATCCCTGTCTAGCATGAACCTCATCTGCATTGTCTAGGACATGAAAATAATACTAATGTTGCAGGGTTGCTGTAAAAAGTAAAAATGGGGTTGCAGAGATGGCTTAGTGGTTAAGGTGTATCCCTGTGAAGCCCAAGGATCCAGGTTTGATTCTCCAAGTCCCATGTAAGCCAGCTGCACATGGTGGCACCTGAGTCTAGAGTTTGTTTGCAGTGGCTAGAAGCCGTGGCGCACCCATTCTCACTTTCTCTCTCCCCTCTCTCTCTGTCTCTAATAAATAAATTTAAAAAGTAAAAATATTTTAAAGTACAGATACAATTACCTTTTTAATATTTTATTTATTTGAGAGGGGCTGAGAGAAAGAGCGCACACATGCACAAGCAAGTGCCAGGGCCTCCATCCACTGCAAACAAACTCCAGACACATGTGCCCTTGTGCATCTGGCTTTCTGTGGATCCTGGGGAATCAAACCTGGGTCTTCTAGCTTTGCAAGCAAGCGCCTAAACTGCTAAGCCATCTCTCCAGCCCAAAAGAGCAAAAATATTTTATATAGGGTATAAAGAACAGTAGCCTTATTAGATTACAAAAAACCTATAATATGTTGTCCCCCAATGTCTCTTAACACTCTCACCAGAAAACAGTCACAGTATGTCCCCCCGCCTCACACACACACACACACACACACACACACACACACACACACACATGGGGGGGGAGCTCTTACCCTTAAAGTAATAACTTTCTAGATTTCTTTCAACTTCAAAAAATTTGTTATTGTTCAAAATTGTGAGTTGGAAAAAATGATACCTTGTTTTATGTGTACCACTGATACTGCTTACTGCTTACTCTCATAGCTGCTCATCTTTTAACCTTCAGTGGGTGTGCGTGCAGAATGCATAAACCATTGGTGAGCACAAAAACCCGCACACTGGGCTCAACAGGGTACAAGCATGGCCTCTGTCCTCCACGCCCCTCGGGAACAGGCTCCACAGTCCTTCTGAATGGAATCCAAGGAAGACTCACAATTTTCCCAACCCTTAACATAAATCTCCTTCAAGTCACTTTCAAGAACATTTTAATTTCAATATTCAAGACGTCTAGCCCACATTAGTCAATATCTAAATTAAGGCTTCTACTGTTATCTTCCCTCCCCTATTCTGCATCTCTGGATCCTTCCAGGTAGGAGATGAAGGCGAGGGAGAGCTAACACACCAGTGAACTGTAATTGAGGTTCAGGCTAACTTTGTCATGGGAACCTGTGGGTTTCCTGGGACGGTCCCAAAGTGGGGTGTTTGACAGAAAACTCTCAGGCCTTGAGTGAAACGTGATGATTTATAACCCCAACCCTGAATCTAAGGGGTTCTCAAGGGTCCCTTTTAGTAGGTCATTCAAAATTGTGAGCTGGAAAAAATAATACATTGTTTTGTGTATATCATTGATACTGCTTCCTCTTACAGCTGCTCATCTTTTTATCCTTTAATGGGGTATACATGTGGACCATCCCCCCAAAAATGTGCTTTCCCCACAGACACACCTTTCACAAAGTTTAATTTATTAATTGGGCCTGTAAGAGATGAATAACAAACTATGGAATGTAACAATTAGATGTACTTTTTAAAAAGGTGGCCTTCCATGCATGTCCCTTTCTAGGAAGCTTTAAGCTGCTCAGGGAAAACCACTGCCGCCCCGTGCAAAGGGCAGCGCTGACCACGCAGCCCTCCCCTCCTCCCACTCTGCTGCCTCACCCCCGGAATGAGATCCACAGATTTGCATCCTGATCCTCACAACCCCAGACTCCAGGGATACCTGTCAAGCTCTCAGAGTGATTCTGATAGAGGTCCCTTCCCCAAAGGGGTCAAGAAGCAACCCTCGCATTTCCTCCCCTACACCTGGAGGGCATATAAGACACAGAACACCCAACACACTGACACCCCTGTCAGAGCCTGGCCCACATGGAGGGACAGTGCGAACCAAGTGCATCAAGCTGGTTGTGAGTGCTCTGCAAGTCCCCAGAATGTGAGGACAACTCAGCAGTTCTGTCTGATCTGTCTGAGGGACTTCAGATCTGCATTCCAGTTACAATCCTCCATATACATCCCAGGACATTGGATCTATCTCCTTGCTCAGGCATGGCTCCTGTTTTAGGGGACGTCCCTGAAGCCGAGCTACATGCCACCTCGTACACGAGACCGCACATTTCCATCAGCCATGGAAACCCAGTGAGTTCATCGAAGACGGTGACGGGGAGCCAGGAATTCATTTCCCTGACACAGCAAGGACCTGGCTCGCTAGGGTAGTCTCCAAAACAAGAGTCTGCGAATTCCTCTGGTAACACTAGAGAGGACTGAGGCAACCTCGGGCAGCTGTGGCCAGAGCTTGTCTTCCTTGTGTGGCTTTCTAGCAGCAGCTGTCAAGTCACAGGGAACCTTTGTTCCATCCAACACCCTCCTGACTTTTATGTCAAACGTTTCTGGTAAGCTTGATAGCCCTCACAAATCCATATTTTTTTCTTCTGAAATTAGTAACTCACACAACACACATAATTACAGATATCTCCATAATGTATGCCCAAGACTCAAATGCAGATTTATGAAAGCCACACTGAATCCAGCAATCCTGTGTGTTAGCTTCTTTACTAACAAAAGTTAATACGGCCCTCAGTCAGTGTCGCTAATTGTCTCAGACTGCCTAACGCTCTCCCGTGTGACTTCAGCTCACACGTACACACACCTCACACACAGCGTGTAGCTGCAGGTACGGACCTGGTACGCCACCAGCAAAAGCACCACACGGCCCACTTACAAACTTCTATCTAGGTCCTTCTATCATGAATTATTTCTATCAATTACCTGCTTCCTCCCCCTAGGGATTTCTGTCCTCAGGCATCTTGTAACCATGGGCCACTCCTCACAGCCACACACCATCCGCAGAGCAGACAAGCTCGGCTCAGGCAGTACGACGCTCCCACTCGCTCCACCTCGGAGCCGGAACCACACTTGGTAGCCACTGAGGGTATACCATGAAGCGCAATAAGGTTGATATCACTTGATTAAATATTTGTTGCTCATATTCACACCCCTTGACTTTATTTTTTTATTTCAAACGACAATACGTAACGCTAAGTGCAGTTCTAAGATGAAGAATTAGCGACGTGAGCAGCAGGCGGAGGGTGTCTGTCCTTCTGCACTGAGGAGCGCCGAGGCAGGTCAGTCGGTCAATCAAGAGCTTGAAGCAAGCCCGGGCTACGCAGTCACTCTCAGAAGCACCCTTAACTGTGCGTGTACGTACATCTGTGTGTGCACAGGTGCATGCGGAGGCCAGAGGAAAACGAGAGGTCACTGCTCGGGTGCCGTCCACCTTTTATCACGACAGCATCCCTCACTGCCCTAGGGATGTGTTCGTCTCTACCTCCCAAGAACTGGGATAGAAAGTGTGCGCACCACCATGCCCAGCTCTTTTTACATGGGCTCTGGGGATTGAACTTAGGCCCTTTATGCTTGCAGGCAAGCACTTTACTGACTGAACTGTCTCCCTACCCACCTCTCAAAAATAAAAATCCTTGGGCTGGAGAGATGGCTTAGCGGTTAAGCGCTTGCCTGTGAAGCCTAAGGACCCCGGTTCGAGGCTCGGTTCCCCAGGTCCCACGTTAGCCAGATGCACAAGGGGGCGCACGTGTCTGGCGTTCGTTTGCAGAGGCTGGAAGCCCTGGCGCGCCCATTCTCTCTCCCTCCCTCTATTATCTGTCTTTCTCTCTGTGTCTGTCGCTCTCAAATAAATAAATTTAAAAAAAAAAGTTTAAAAAATAAAATAAAAATAAAAATCCTTGAAGAGTTAACAAATTTTTATTTTTTGGGGGGGAGGGTTAGAGGTAGGGTTTCACTCTAGTCCAGCCTGACCTGGAATTCACTACGGAGTCTCAGGGTAGCCTCAAACTCACAGCGATCCTCCTACCCCTGCCTCCTGATTACTGGAATTAAAGGCAAGTGCCACCACACCCAGCTAAACTTTTAATTTTTTTTTTTATTTGAGTGTGTATGGACCAACAGGGTCTTTTTGCTGCTGCAAAGGAACATCAGGCACATGGGCCACTTTTTGTGTCAGGCTTTAGGTGGGTGCTGGGAAGTTGAACCCCAGCCGGCAGGCTTTGTAAGCAAGTGCCTTTAACCACTGACCCATCTCTCCAGCCTCAAGAATTAACAACAAGTTTCAAAGTCACAGTGGGGCTGGAGAGATGGCTTAGTAGTTAAGGCACTTTCCTGCAAAGCTTAAGGACCCAGGTTTGATTCCCCAGTACCCATGTAAGCCAGATGGAATAGGTGGCACATGCATCTGGCTAGAGGCCCTGGCACACCCATATTCATTTATTCATTCAGTCTCTCCTCTCTCTTTGCCTCTTCCTTACTCTCTCAAATAAACAAACAAAATATTTAAAAGATATTATTTAAAAAGCCCAGTGGTGACAGGCACAAACAGAAGTAACTGACGCCCACAAGGACACAGACACTGCGCCTGGCTGTGTATGCAATGAAGCTATTAACAAGCACTTCACCCTGCAACTGTGGAGAGCTGCAGTAAATCTTGACATCCAAACCACACCTGCCTCCTGGGGGAGCTACACATCTACCTTACCCTTTCCTTCCCCAAAGCTGCTGCCCACTTAAGTCAGTCTTCCTGACCTAAGTCCATGTGAACCACAACTGCCTGAACACAGCCTGTTCAGTAAACTCAGGCCAGTGAGAGACCCTGTCTCAAAGGAGATGGACAGCACCTGAGGAGCGATACCAGAGGTCACCCTCTGGCTTCCACATGCATACATACTCACATATGCATCTGCACACACACACACACAGTTGTTTTATAAGACTGGAAATACATTTAAATGCCCTTCCACAGACAACTGGTTACATTATTTTTTAAAAAGAAATTCAATATAAATTGTTTTTAAAAATGAATGACTTCAGGAGCAGGGGGCATATCTCGGTGGAAGAGCTGGTGGTCAAAACCAGGTTCTCGCAAAGCCGCAGCCCTTCAAGGCCAACCATCAGCAGCAAACAGAAACATGAACCACGGGACGTGGCCTTGTGTGTCATGGCCCAAGACGACTTCTGGGAGAATGAGACTTTCCTAAATTCCTTATTTCTTTATTTGAGGGAGGGAGAGAAGGGGCATGCCAGGGCCTCTAGCCACAGCAAACAAACTCAACACATGCACCACCATGTGCAGCTGACTTACATGGGTTCTGGGGAGTCAAACCTGGGTCCTTAGACTTCACAAGCAAGTGCCTTAACAGCTAAGCTATGTCTTCAGCTTAAGAGACCTTTGAGGAGGGAACCATGCTGCTACACAGGGAAGACCATCCAGAGGGACACTGCAGCAAGGTGAAATCAGTGCCCATGTTGAACAGCAAGGATTGGAGCTAGTGCCACAAGTTAACGGGGAGCAGGATGGGCTCTGTAGGCCACAGGAGGCCTCTGCATTTGACCTGAAGCGAGGTAAAATCCACTGGAGGGTTTGAGGTAAGAGTAGAGGCTACCGGGCTGGGAAGACTGGACTGTGGAAGGCGGCAGTGGGTGAACAGAGACAGTGACCAGGAGAACATGGCCGCCTCTAGGAGGCGGCTGGATTAGAGGTGAGAGCAGCCACGTCCGGGAGCACCCAGCATGTTGACAAAGGTCACATCGTCATGGAGCAGTGAATCTTCCCTGGCAAGACTCTGTTCTGTCTACATTGTAAGCAAGGAAACTAGGAACTGTAAGGTGAGTCAGGGTGGTCACATAGCTTATTTACAAACTGGACTGAAAGGAGCTGATAAAATAATGCCGTCAGGACAGCAAGCAGCCCTGGGCAGCACAGGCCTGTGGTCACCCTCGGGTCAGGCACCCAACTCAGATATGGCAGGGTTCCTTATTTCTTTCCTTCCAGCCTTGCTATGAGCAGCCTGAAGGATTCTGACACTTCCTGCCAAGGGGGGTTATCAAGGACCAGCACAGTCAAACAGACTGAATTCACACTGAATTCAGAAACATTTTCCAAGATTGCATAGCAAAAAAAAAAAAAAAAGTTTCAGGCTAGAGAGATGGCTTAGTGGTTGAGGTGCTTGCCTGCGAAGCCTAAGAATGTATGTTCGAATCTCCAGGTCCCACGTAGCCAGACACACAGTGATGTGAGTGTGCTATGTCACATATGCACAAGGGACATCCGTCTGGACTTCATTCACAGCAGCTGAAAGGCCCTGACACACCCATTCTCTCCCTCCCTCTCTCTCTTCCTCCCTCTCCGCTTCTTACTCTCTCAAAAATGGAAGGGAAAGGGGGAGGAAAGGGGATGGTGGAGAGGAGGGGAGGGGAAGGAGAAAGAGAGAGGCAGAGAAGTTTCACTGATGGGCTGGGGAGATGGCTCAGTGGATAGGAGCACTTGCCACCCAAGCCTGAGGACCTGAACTCAATCCCCGGCACTCACATTTTCTAAAAGCCAGGTGTGGACAAGCTCACGTAACCCAGTGCTGGGGAGGCAGAGACAGGAGGCCACTGGAGCCACTGGTCAGCCCATCTGACTGAAAAGTGGCACGCTGCAGGCTCGCTGAGGGCTCTGCCTCCAGGACGTACGTGGAAGAGCAGAGGAGGACATGCAGCATGCTCCTCTGGCCTCCACACAGGCACACGTCCATGCGCACCCATATGCACACACATGCACACGCCACACACAACAAAGAAAGTTTCACTGAGGGAAAGCATTTAAATGGGCATAGGAAAATATAAGTCAATTATACTTGAAAATTATTTGCCACATTTTTTTTGTTTTTGTTTTCCGAGGTACGGTCTCACTCTAGTCCAGGCTATGCTGGAATTCACTATGGAGTCTCAGGGGGCCTCAAACTCACAGTGATCCTCCTGCCTCTGCCTCCCAAGTGCTGGGATTAAAGGCGTGAGGCCCCACGCCCAGCTTTGCCACATACTTTTAATATGATGTGTAGCTAGCTGGGACTGGAGGAAATCAACAGTATATTCTAGCAGACAGACAGACAGACAAGATGCGTCCCGGCAGCTTTGTCACAGAGCAACAACAACAGCCCACACACGTGACTGCGCATCCATCACAGGCTAGCTAGCAGCCATGAAAAGAAGAAGGTCTCCATGCGTGGCTCTCGAGTGTCCAGACATACAACGTTCACTCGCTCACTGTGTGGAGGGCTTAGGAGCCAGGATGCAAGGCCAAAAAGGAGATATAACTGGGTGCTCCGGGCACTTGCCAAGCTGGCATTGTAGTAGAAACAACATATAAACAAAAAGGATAAAGATTTGCTTTAATCATAACAAAACAATAAAACAATTTTGGATACAGAATACACAAGAGAAAAACATACTGCTTTTATAAATCAAATGGTTAAATATTGAGTTAAGAGCACAATTAAACTTTACAAACAGCTTTATGAAGCCTTCATCGCTATTAAATTTCCCCAGTAAAAATTAAATTCTTAGGGCTTTCATCTCAGATGAGATCAGGTGCTTCATGATGCAGGTCCTAGACACAGGGCCTTCATCTCGAAGTGAAAAAGGAGCCGAGCTTTCCACCACCACCACACCTCAATGTGGGGCCAGGATCTTCAAAAATCACCACAGACCACCCTTTGCACTTCTGATCACTTGATCTCTTACACCCACTGGAAAGTCATGGGAGTTTTTACAAACATGCTGTCTTATGGCACACAAATTTAATCCAGACTAGATCAGTGGATAAACTTAAAATCTTTTTAAATGGAGACAAATATAACATATTAGAAGGAACCACAAAAATATTCTCTCACAAAAGTAACAGAGAATGTAGAGTTAAGAAAGTCAAGAGTGAAACGGCACATTTAGATAACCTCGGAGCCTGCTCATATTTAAAGTCACAGATTAGCTGGAGAATGTGTTCCCCTAAGGTCATAGTATAAGAAGGCCACATCACTGCAAGCCACATGAAGAAAAGGTAAACATTGCAACTAAACTCTAAATCATGTTCCCATGCCGTAATGTAGGTCAGATTCTGAAACTATTATTACATTCAGCCAAAGGGCTTCCACATGCTCATCAGCAAATCGGGAGAGGGCTACGCACTGCAGTGGACCGACACAGCGGCAGTCAGACGCACGCTGCTCCTAGCCTCTGGTGCCTGAGCCTGAAACTTTGTTCGGAAACAGGAACTTTGCACATGCAATTAAGAAGCTGGTCCTCAAGCCAATGACCGTCATACTTGCTGAGAGAGGGAGAGGGAACGCCAGGCCACATGGTTCACACTTGTAACCCTAGCACTCAGGAAACTCAGGCTGCCAGATCAAAGTTCCAGAATGCCATGAAGTCAAAGGCAACCAGGTCCACTGAGTGAGTTCAGGACATCCTGACTACTGAGGGAGACCTTGTCTCACAAAAAAAAAAAAAAAAAGTAGGGGAGAGAGGAAATTCCCAGGAGATAGTGCTTACAATCATGGAACTTGCCAATAAAAAAAAAGGAAAGAAAAAGAAAGAGGCACACCAAGGAGATTCCATGTGAAGGCAGAGACTGGAATGAGCTACAACCAAGAACACCCAGGACTGCACATGGCCCAGGGGCCTGGACAGGCTGCAACTCCCCTTCTGACGTCCATGCTGTCAACAACTTGACCTTCTGGCGTCCAGAACGATGAGATTACAAGTCTGTTACGACCATTTGTCCCAGTAGCCACCGGAAACTAGTTCTCACCTATAAAATTTGGCTGCCTTATTTTTTGTACGTATTTACAAACCCAAGAAGAATACATGATGAAAATACTTCTTTCCTCTTACAAAGTGTTAAAACAGAAACAGAGCAGTCTTCACAGTACCTACACTGTACCGCCTTACTGCACTAACACACATTAGTTTCACTCTCTGAACCAGAACCAGAGAATCTGTCTACAAATGGGGCTGCGGAGATGGCTTAGCACTTAAGGCACTTGCCTGCAATGCCTAAGGACGCATACTCGAATCTCCAGGCCCCACGCAGCCAGACACACAGTGATGGAAGCACACAGGGCACACGGGCCACAGACGACACATGCATCTGGAATTTGTTCGTTGTGGCTAAAAGGCCTTGGAGAGCCAAATGCGCTCGCTTGCTCTCACTCTCTGCCTTTATCTCTCTCCCTCTCTCAAAAGTTAATAATAATAAAAATAATAATAAAGCACAAATGAGTTGAAAGAGTGTAAACAGAATCAAATCATTCTTGAGTTCTAATCATTTTAGGAAAGTTGTCAAAATTATTATTGCAGGCTGAAGAGATGGCTTAGTGGTTAAAGCACTTGCCTGGGAAGCCTAATGACCCAGGTTCGATTCCTCAGTACCCTCATAAGCCAGAGACACATGATAGTACATGCATCTGGAGTTCATTTGCAGTGGCTAGGGGCCCTGGTGTACCCATCCTACCCCCATAAATAAAAACTTTAAAAAAATTATTTGTTTGACTTTAATAATTTCAAAAGAAAAAGCACCTGCCTATCATGTAAGGCCCTAGGCTCAATCCCTGTATCAGACACAATAATCACTACAGAATAAAAGCCACCAGGTGTGGTGGCTCACACCTATAGTCCCAGCAACTGCTACTGGGAACCCTGGAAAAGAAGGGTCATGTCAGCTTAGGAATTTGAGGTCAAATTCAAGACCCCATGCCCCTCCAGAAAAGGTTAATTTTATTAATTTTAATTTAGGGTTTTCTTCTTGCTTTTGAATATTTTATTGTTATTTATTTATTTGACAGAAAGAGAATGTGTACCCCAGGGCATCCAGCTACTGCAAATGAACTCCAGATGCATGTGCCCTTGTGCATCTGGCTTATGTGGGTCCTGGGGAATTGAACCTGGGTCTTTGGCTTTGCAGGCAAGTGCCTTAACAACTAAGCCATCTCTCCAGCCCTGTTTTTTTTTTTCTTTAAAATAATAAATTACCACTATAGAAAAACTGAAAATCTTTCTGAAGAAAAATTATAAAGCTCACCCTTTGAACCAAAGCCCTTCATGTTTTTTCAATCTAAGGTATGAAACTAGATCTATTTTCTACTTTGAAAATCATTAAGCTATCTTCAGTTGTTCAATCAAGGTTCACTCTAAAGGTCTTTTGTTTACTACAACCCAGATCAACTCAACAGCAGTTACAACTATAAAGCCAAGAGACTAAGGGGGAAATTCTGATCTAATTATAACATAAGCCTCATAAATGAAACAGACAAGTGTGAGGGACAAGGAGAGGCTCACTGACATGGGGGTTTCCAGCAAGGTGATTTCCCTTGATCATTTTGGGTCCTGAGCTGTTCTGGTCTATAATCATAATTTACATATCAACTAAGACCTCAGTTTAGAGGTAACGTGTACAGAAATAAGAAGTGCAAGCCGGGCATAGTGGCACACACCTTTAGTCCCAGCACTCAGGAGGCAGAGATAGGAGGAACACTACTATGAGTTTGAGGCCAGCCTGAGACTACATAGTAAATTCCAGGTCAGCCTTGGCTAGTACGAGACCCTACCTCAGGGTAGGAGGGAAGTGCAGAAAATCAATAAAGACCAAAATGTTAACACATTTTATTTAAGCATTTTTGAGAAATGATAATGCATGTTTTCCTTTCTTTACATTAAAAATATTATCATAAGATGGCATAAAATATAGACAAAGAGTGACTGTTAGCAATGACCATGTCATACAGTCACTGTTGACAGTGACACAATAGAGTGCTAGCTATGCTTATGTAATAAAGACTATTAGTGGTGACCACGTAATAAAGAGTGACTGTCAGCAGCGAGCACGCGACATCTGAGTGACCACTGCAGTGACCACGTACTAAAGAGTGACTGTCAGCAGTGAGCACGTGACATCTGAGTGACCACGTAATAAAGAGTGACTGTCAGCAGTGAGCACGCGACATCTGAGTGACCACTGCAGTGGCCACGTAATAGAGTGACTGTCAGCAGTGAGCACGCGACATCTGAGTGACCACTGCAGTGACCACGTAATAAAGAGTGACTGTCAGCAGTGAGCATGCAATATCAGAGTGCCTATTGCAGTAACCACGTAATAGTGACTACAGAGATAGCTTAACAGTTAAGGTGCTAGCCTGCCAAGCCAAAGGACCTCAGTTGGATTCCCCAGGACCCACATAAGCCAGATGCACAAGGGGGTGCATGCGTCTGGAGTTTGTTTGTGTGGCTGGAGGCCCTGGCATGTCCATTTTCTCTCTCCTTCTCTGTGCCTCTTTCTCTCTCTCAAATAAATAAATAAAAATAAAGTTAAAATAAAAGCAGAGGAAGGTATACGATGGAGAATGGAGTTTGAAAGGGGAAAGTGAGGGAAAGACGGGTATTACCATGGGGTATTTTTTTATAATCATGGAAGTTGTTAAGAAAAATTTGAAAAAAAAAAAAAAAAAAGCAAAAAAGATATCCTGCCAAGCATGGTAGCACACATCTTTAATCCCAGCACTTGGGAAGCAGAGGTAGGAGGATCACCAAGAGTTCAAGGCCACCCTGAGACTACAGAGTTAATTCCAGGTCAGCCTGGGCTAGAATGAAGTCCTACCTCGGGGGGAAAAAAAATATTTATTTATTTATTTGAGAAAGAGAGACAGATCATGGGTATACCACAGCCTCTTGCCACTCTTTAGGAAGTCCAGATGCATGTTCCATTTTATGCATCTGGCTTTATATGGGTACTATGGTAATGAACCTGGGCCTTCAGGCTTTGTAAGCCAACAAAAAAACTAAGCCATATCCCCAACCCTCTGAATGTGTTTTTTAAGTTATTTACTTATTTATTTATTGTAAAGAGAAAGAGGCAGAGAGAGAATGGACATATGAGGGCCTCCAGCCACTGCAAACAAACCCCAGACCCACTTCTACCTTGTGCCTCTGGCTTACATGGGCACTAGGGAACTAAACCTGAGTCTTCTGGCTTCCCAGAGCCTTAACCATTAAGACATCTCTCCAGCCCTGAATGCATTTTTAAATGTCTTATTTAAATAACCATGTTTTTGTTAAAAACAAGTTTTACAGGAGTTAGAGAGATGGCTCAGCGGTTTAGGTGCTTGCCTGCAAAGCCTAACGACCCAAGTTCAATTCCCCAGTACCCATATATACCATATGCACAAAGTGGCGCGTGCATCTGGAGTCCATTTGCAGTGTCTGAAGGCCTTGGCACACCTCAGATTGGGGGGGGGGGGAATCAGAGTCATCTCAGTTGTCATGTACACACCTGGATATGACAGAATGAAAATGGCACTTACCTATGGAGTCTTACTCTCAAAATCCATAACCCTGGACCAATCATAAGACATTCCAATGGAGGGACATGGGGCAGGGACAACAGCCAGTGGCTAAGAACACTTATTGTGGATGTATGCATGAGAACCCAACTCCAACCCCCAGCGTCCACTTAAAAAGCCAAACGTGGCTATGCATTCCCATAACCCAGTGCATGAGGTGGACACAGGAGAGTTAACAGAACTCCCTGGACAGCTAGTCTACCTACAGAGAGCTCCAAATTCAGTGAGAGATGTCTCAGGGAAATAAGGTGGAACAGAGACAGAGAACACCAGATGTCTTCCTGTGGCCTCCACTCACATGCACATCTGCACACATTTTAGCATACACAATACACACACCAAGGGGGGCACTTCAGCAAAAAGAACAGTCAAGATCATTAAAACTAAAGAAAGCAAGCTAGAGAGATGGCTTAGTAGTCAAGGTGTTTGCCTGCAAAGCTTAAGGACCTAGGTTCAATTCCCCAGTACCCACATAAGCCAGATATACATGGTGGTACATGTGTCTGGAGTTTGTTTGCACTAGCTAGAGACCCTGGCATGCCCATTCTCTCTATATCTATCTCTGACTCTGTCTCTCTTTCAAAATAGATAAATAAATTTTTTTTAAAAAAATAAAGGAAGCCAGCCAAAAGACGCTAAAAAGCCATAACAATTATATGCAATGTGGTATCCTGACAGGACCCTGGATTAAAAGGGGGGGTGGAGAAATGGCTTAGCAGTTTAGGTTCTTGCTTGCAAGGCCAAAGAACCCAGGTTTGATGCCCCAGAACCCCCAGAACCCAGATGCACAACATGGCACATGTGTCAGAGCCCATTCTTTTGCTATCTGCTTCTTTCTCTCTCTCAAATAAATAAAAATATTTAAAAAAACAGATAAAAACTAGTCAATAATAATGTATCAATATTGATTCATATTTTCTGACAAAGAAACTAGGCAATATGATGCTAACAAAGGAACTTAGGAACAGAAACACAGAAGCTTTCAATGCTATCTTCTTACATATTCTGTAATCTTTTTTTTTCAATATTTTTTGTTCATTTTTTATTTATTTATTTGAGAGTGACAGACACAGAGAGAAAGACAGATAGAGGGAGAGAGAGAATGGGCGCGCCAGGGCCTCCAGCCTCTGCAAACGAACTCCAAACGCGTGCACCCCCTTGTGCATCTGGCTAACATGGGACCTGGGGAACCGAGCCTCGAACTGGGGTCCTTAGGCTTCACAGGCAAGCGCTTAACCGCTAAGCCATCTCTCCAGCCCATATTCTGTAATCTTAAAGTTCTTAGGAGAAAAAAAAAAACCTTCCAGCACTGGGGAGCCTGGCCACGGCTACCCAACAAGGCCTGTTTCAAAGCCCTAAGAATACAGTTCAAAGAAAGAGCTCCTTCCTAGCATGCACAATGCTTCATTGCTGTTGTTTCTTTCAAGGTAAATTCTCATGCTAGCCTAGGCTTATGAGGAACTCACTATATAATAGCCCAGCTGGCCTCGAACTTAAGCAATCCTGCTACCTCAGCCTCCTGAGCACGACAATTAAAAGCATGTGCCGGGGCTGGAGAGATGGCTTAGCGGTTAAGCACTTGCCTGTGAAGCCTAAGGACCCCGGTTCGAGGCTCAGTTCCCCAGGTCCCACGTTAGCCAGATGCACAAGGGGGCGCACGCGTCTGGAGTTCGTTTGCAGAGGCTGGAAGCCCTGGCGCGCCCATTCTCTCTCTCTCCCTCTATCTGTCTTTCTGTGTCTGTCGCTCTCAAATAAATAAATAAATAAATTTTTACAAAAAGCATGTGCCATCATACTCAGCTCACAATATGTTTTTTAATTACACAGTAGTTATTTCTAGACAATACTTTTCTGATCACTCGCATGTTAAGTCATTTTAAGAAATACACCTAGACCTACTAGTTTCTTTCAGCACTAATTATTAAACTCAGGTTTGGGGGGTACATGGCAGCAAGATAAAGGGAGACTAGAATGGCTCCACCTTTTCAAGTAAATATCTGGTTTACTATGCCATGGGTATGAAACCCAGAACCTCATAATCACATAACTATTTATAAAGTATGATGGTAATTTTAGACTTCAAAAATAGTAATTTCAAAGTGGATTCTTCTAAAACAATAATAATTCAGAGTATGACAGTAGAAGCCTTAGTAGGGAGAGTTGGGGATTTAGCTCAGTGGATGAGCACTTGCCTAGCAAGCACAAGGCCCTGGGTTCGGTCCTCAGCACGGGGGCAGGGGGGCCTTAACAGGAATTGTGATTCTCCCACCACCACCATGGACTATGGACTAAACTTTATACCCACAAACTCAGTGACACTGTTTCCTCATTTACATACTGAACAGTGATATCAGCACGGCGCAATTACCCAAAGATGCCAAACGCTGACAGCTTCTCATAAATAGCATGGGCTGAGCTACGGCTCAGCTGGAAGAAGCCTTGCCTAGAATGTAGGTGGCCCTGGATTCGATCCCCAGACTGTCCTAAATCAGGAGTTATGATACATTCCTAATCCCAGCATTCAAGAGAGCCCGGCCTACACAGTAACTTCAAGGGCAGCCTGGAATACAGAAAACCCTCTGTCATGGTTAATGGTTAATTTCTATTCCCAACTTGATTGAATCTAGAATCACTAGAAGACTAATCTGTGGGCATGACTGTGAGGAAGTTTCTAGATGAGGTGAGGTGGTTAGACTCATCCTAAATGTGAGTCACAACACCCTAAGGGCTAGAGTCTTGGATCAAATAAAAATGAGAAAGCAGAGCCAGGCATGGTGGTGCACACCTTTAATCCCAGCACTCGGGAGGCAGAGGTAGGTAGACTAGCGTGAGTTTGAGGCCAGCCTGAGACTACATAGTGAATTCCAGGTCTGCCTGGGCTAGTGGAAGACCCTACCTCAAAACCCCAAGAGGCAGAGAGAGAGAGAGAGAGAGAGAGTCAGTCGGTTAGAGAGAAGACTCAGTGGTTAAAGGCACTTGCTTGCAAAGCCTGATAGCCAGGGTTCGATTCACCATAAAACAAGATGCACAAAGTGTTGTGTGCAGACCTCTCTCTCCCTCCCTCTCTCCAGGGTCCCCACCATCCAAAAGCACAGGTGACTGTGTGTCAAACACATGGTTCTGACAAATTTCTCCTCCTGCCCCATGAAGGTACTAATTGATAAAAGACCATGAACCTCTCCCAAAAGACTGTGGTAGAGGGAAGCAAAATTAGTTTTATTTTTCAGGGTAGAAACAGTTGTGTGACCAAAACTACAACAAAAAGAATCCTACACGACATGATAAAGGAGACTAATTCCAGTCAATCCACAAAGTCAGTGTAAGATTTCAGACCCTGGAGCTCTCACAAGTGGCTGTCACCCAAAAGAGAAACCCAGCTTGAGGAAAAGGTGATTCTAAGCTTGGGTGGAAAGCTACTCAACAATGTAGCTGGAGTTGCAGGCTTGCCATGAGCTAATCACTGAAAAAAGTCAGTGTAAGAGGGTGCAAGATGAAATGAAGGTCTTCTTCCTACAGACTTCAATTTGTTTACTCAGTTGTAGCCACCCACCCACCACACCCCAAAGAAAACCACATTCATCTGAGGTTGTTTTTGCCTCCTTCTATTTCCTTTGCAGTGAGTCTGCAAAGTTAAGCATGCTGGTGAGCTTGTTCATTGAGCAGAAAGCGACTAAGTGAATCACACAAGCAACCAACCCTCTGGTACCCTGTCAAACCACAGAAGAGCAACATCTATTTTTCCCATGTCCTAACAGCTTTTGAAAGCTGTTTTCTCAAATGGAAGGATACCTAGAATGACTACACACTTGTCTGGAGTCACAAGCTTGGTACCAAAAGCCAAAGGTCAAAATGGCATTAAGACTATAAATTAATCAAGGCAGAGATTTTCAATAGACTTCTTTATTCAAGCTGCTCTCGTTTACCTACTCTTCTGTTTAGCGCATTTCAATCTGTGACCAAAAGAGGTAAGCAGTTTTCCTACAGAAACCCACTGGTAGCCTTCAGAGTTAACCCTTACAGTGGCAAGAGGTTCCGCTGCTTTTAGAAAAGGTTATGCAAAATGATCTGAAATTAAAGTACAATAAAAGAACTTTACTGCAAGGCATTAGAGATACTGACAGCTTACTTTAAAAAGCTTGACTGTAACACAAGCTTATCAGTTAAGAGAAAATCACCCAGACCGCACACCTAGAGCAGCCCCTCTTGGACCCCGCAAAAGGAGGCTCAGGACAGTCACCCCCTGCCCCAGTGCTCTAGGCAAGCAGCCTACTGTTCCCTTGAGTGTATATTCCTGTACTTTGCTCCGTCTTATAATAAAACTTGTTGCTTTCAAGAAAAAAAAAAAAAGAATGGCAAAAATAAAATACAATTTGCTTCAAAATTCATTTTTCAAGATTCTGACAACTACAGATAAGAATCATGAAAGTATGAAGAAAAATGTGGGAAAACATGTGTTAAAGTTTACATTAAATTAAGCAACATGAAGGACCCTTCCTTACTGAGTACATTTAGAGACTAGTCAAGGGGCGGCAAATGCAGCTCGGCGTGCAGAGCGCTGGACGGCACGCACAAAGCCAGCACTGCAAGAGCCACGGTGGACGCGCATGCAGCTCGAGGTGCCTGGAGCTGCAGCGATCAGATGCAAACAGGGGAGCAAACATCCAAAGTCACCCTAGGCTACAAGGATTGCAGTCCCTGCTCTAGACAGGGATGCGGCCTAGAGCATGCATTTGTGATTCTGCCAGGCCTTGGATTTTTGAGCGCATGTCTGTGTGATAGCCAGGAGCAGTGAAAATGGGGAGGAGAGAGAGAGTTCTTTCCTGTGAAGACCACCGTAGCTCATGATGAACACTTTCAGTCTAGTCTGTGCGGGGATCCTTCCTCGTGAGGGGATGTTGGCATTAGCTCCCGTTCTTACTGCCCAGCAATGCTGACCCAAATCTTAGTCTAATTGGAACTAGCACATTCCTGAAACTAGCTAGCTACCTTTCCCATACTTCTCACACAGTGAATTCTGCTCCCATGTGAGCTCACCTTTGTGTGGGGCTCGTGAGATGAAGACCATACTTCGAAATGTCGTAGGGTCCTTCTGATCTCAGCAAAGCATTAGGAAGTCATAATGATCCAACTATAGCCATGAGCAGGTTCTGGTATCATTGCTGGTACTGCAAACGTTCACAATGACCAGTTTGTTACAATTCACTAATGCTGCATTGTGTTTGGTTTTATAATTAGATGTGCCTGGCTATAATGTGTTTATTAGCTACAGATTATGTAACAGTCACTATGCTACACACTGAGGGAAAATCGGGGCTGGGGAGATGGTACAGTAGATAAAGCACTTGCTACACAACATTGAGCACCTGAGTTTGGATCCCCAGAACCCTGTAAGTCAGAAGCTGTCACAGGCTTCTGTGATCCAAGTGCTCCTACAGTGAGAAGAGAGGCAGAGAGAGAATTTCCCAGTAGTGAGCAACAAGAGACCAGCCTCAAACGAGGACGAAGGAGGGACAGTCCAAAAGTCCTCCTTCCTCCTCAAGTGCACCGGGACCACTCATATGCACAAACACACTCATGCAAACACAACAAAATAAGTCCTGAAACATGAGCCATGGGCTGGAGAGATGGCTTAGTGGCCAAGGCTAGCCATGTCAGGGCTGGTTTGCTCAGCCCTAGTTAGGACCCGTAAAAGACCTCCATGTGGGTTTCTAGGTGGGTTCTACCCCACTCCTACCTTCTCACATGCAGGAGCCTGGGAGTTCAAGACAGGCTTCAACACAACACAACCTTGTCTCAGAAAGAAAAAAGAAAAAAAAAGCCAGGCATTATGGCACACGCCTTTAATCCCAGCACTCGGGAGGCAGAGGTAGGAGGATCGCCATGAAATTGAGGCCACCCAGAGACTACATAGTGAGTTCCAGCCTGGGCTACAGCCAGACCCTACTTGGGAAAAAACAAAGAAGAAAAAAGGGCCGGACATGGTGGCACACACCTTTAATTCCAGCACTCAAGAGGCAGAGGTAGGAGGATGGCCATGAGTTCAAGGCCAGCCTGAGACCACATAGTGAATTCCAGGTCAGCCTGAGCTAGAGTGAAACTCTACCTTGGTAAACCAAAATTAATGGGCTGGAGAGATGGTTCAGCAGTCAAGGCATTTGCCTACAAAGCCAAAGGACCTCAGTTCGATTCCCCAGGACCCACGTAAGCCAGATACACAAGGTGGCACATGCATCTGAAGCTCATTTGCAGCAGATGAAGGCCTTGGCATGCCCATTCTCTCCTCTTCTCTCTCCCCCTCCCTCCCTCTTTCTCTGTCAAATAAATAAATAAAAAAGATTTTTTTAAACCAAAAAAAAATTTTTTTAAGGAAAAAACAAAAGAAAGGAAACCACTGCCCCACACCAAAGCCCATTTCAGAACTATTAGTAAGCTCTAGAGAACTGTTAGCAAGCAGTAAATCCAACATCACATTTGGGGGGGGGTTCAAAATAGGGTCTTGCTTTCCCTATGTAGTCTCAGGGTAGCCTCAAACCACGGTGACCCTCCTTCTTCTGCTTCCTGAGTGCCAAGATCAAAAGTGTATGCCACCACACGTGGCACAAAAATTCTCCTAAGAAACAGATAAAAGAAAATATTCCAATTCATCTTATGAGGTGAGAAACATCTAGGCACACACACCAGAGAAAGACAAAATGGAAATTATGGCCAATTTCATTGATCTAGGTCTTTACAGCCATATACAAATACTGACCAGCAGAACCTAGTATATAATGCAAGAATATGTTTATGAACAAAGTGTTCACAAATCTGAGAATAGAACACAGACTTTAAAATTACAAACATTTAATCATATGGACAAATTAAGGAGAAACAATCTGATGCTAGAGAGAAAAAGCATAAGAATATGTCATATTTACGTTGGAAACTCATACCAAGAAGGACTAGAAGAGAACCAAAAGCCTACAGCAAATGTCTTTCTACAGTGAAACTCTTGTTTATCTGTTAGTCTGGTTTTGCTATTGCTGTTACTTTGGGGCAGGGTCTCACTCTAGCCCATGCTGACCTGGCGTTCCCAGTGATCCTCCGACCTGAGCCAGCTGAGGGCTGGGATGTATAGGCCCGAGCCATCACACACAGCTAGTGAAACTCTGTAAAATGAAGGAAGATGTCTACTACAATATGTAATTAACATACATTGGAGAGTTCTACTTGGTATAGTAAAAGAGGAAATGCTATAAAAGTTGCAATAAAAATAACTGGATGATCTGAACACCCGTACAGAAAGTGCAACAGAACACAGAGAGCAATCCTGGAATTGGAGTTCAGCCAGGCATCTGTGTATAAGCATCTCGTCATTCCCTCAAGTCAACACCACTTCAACATACAACTCACTGGATAGTTTAAGTCCAAGAAAAGATGCCACTGGAAATATAACAGCAAATATGACCAAAGGTAAAGCTAATAAACCCTAAAGCTTCATGGAAAGAAATGTCTCTGTCAAAAAGCCAGAAAAGGAAAGTAGCTAAGACAATAAAACTGTTCTATGCTCATGGATTGCCAAAGTGTTCATTTTCCCTTTAATGAATGCTACTGTGCTTTCCCACAGAGCTTTAAAAAGCTGACTGAAGCAACTTTACGAGTCTGTCGTGTGTGTGTGTGTGTGTGTGTGTGTGTGTGTGTGTGCACGTGATCCAGGAGAATGCTTCTGCTTTGCTCTGCACTTGTTTCTCAGCATCGGGACATCGGGACAGTTACACTGTTACTGTAGGAATTCCACAGTGAGTCGTCCTGTATTTCTGAAATGTACAATGGGAATAGGCAAAAGGCTAATGGAGGCTGGAAAGATGGCTTAGCGACAAGGGTACTTGCTTGTGAAGCCTAAGGACCCAGGTTCAATTCTCCAGGTCAGACATAAACCAGATGCACATGGTGGTGCATGCTTTTGGAGTTTTTTTGCAGCAGTGGCTAGAGGTTCTGGCATGCCCATATTCATTCACTCATTCATTTTTTTTCTCTCTCTCCTAAATAAAAATAAAAACTTTTTAAAAACACTAATGGAAAAAAACAGAAGGCCAGGGTATGGAGAGTCAGCTCAGTGGATCCAGAGCCCGCCACCCAAGTGTGAGGACCTGACAATGCCGAGTACTCACAGGCCAGCAGCCCTCCAGTAGGCAGTGGAGAACAAGAGAGCCTGCCTGAAACTCTCAAGGATGTCCTCTGACCTTCACGTGTGCTCCCACACTCCCACACATGAAGCACATGCACACGCATCATACAAACACACAATAGACATGTTCCAGGCCAGCTCAGGATAAGAGAGTAAGAAACACATCCCCAGCAGAAGAGAACATTCTAGCAGACGTCTCAATGAATGATGTTCAGACATCTGTTTCTCGATGGAGAAGGCAAAACTGAGGGGCAAAGGTGAAGGGGCTGTGCATCTATGAATCCCGTCTGCATCCTTACAAGTCGGATGCAGTCTGATGTGTCCAGACGACATTCTAATTGAGAAAATATATAGTACTTTACCTACACATGGACGCGATTTTTATGAGCCTTCAAACTCACCTTGCTGTGAAGGCTTGCTTCCCTTTTTCCTAACTTTGTAGGCTTTTGTTGGCTATTGTCCAAGGGGTATCATCTCCTCCCATTGAATCTATCTGGTCTATTAAAATACCAGCATACCACGCAGTTATGAAAGGGAGTGGATGCTGGGAGAGAAGCAGCAACTCATTCCCTTTTGAGAAAGGACAGAGTCTGGAACCTCACTAGGCTTCTCTCATTGACTTCCTTGAATTTAAGACTAAATTCCTATGTATAAAAAAAAAGCATTCTATAACCTTCTGACAACAGAATGTTTTCAAGTATATTAGGTTTTCTTTCCCTGAAAGCAACAAAAGTGACCTCATTAGCTCAGATGAAAACCAAAAATAGTGCAGGTTTCAACATCACAAACCTGAATGCCTCATGACACACTTATTGCTGTGTTTACTTTACATAAACCAGAAAGCTCAGCAATGAGCTATATATAGAAGAACCAAATGGGAACTTAAAACTGAAAAGTACAGTAACTGAAATAAAGGGCTCAGTGGACGGTCATAGCAGAAGAGAAAGACGTGGAGAAACAGCTAACAATGTATAAGCAAGAACAAAAAATACCCATGTGAAACCAGAAAACACTGAAAAAAACAAAAAGCATGCTGAGCTGCAGAGCCTGTGGGACTGAGAGAGAAGTCCACCTTCCCCGCCATCGGCAAGCTGGACAGGCATGAAAGGAAACCATGGCTGACAGCTTCCCAACTTCCATAGGACGCAAACCTAAGTAAGCTAAGCAAACTGGCCAGAAAGGGAACTCCAACAAAACCCACATCAAAACACATCAGTCACAAACTTCAGAAAACAAAGCCAAGAATCTTGAGAGCAGCCAGAGAAAATCACCTGCCTACAGAACACAACAGCAGGTTTCTACTCAAAAACTATGAGATCAGATATCAAAGTAACTGTGTAAAACAAGAAATCCTTCACAAGTGAGGGAACTCCAGAAAAGGAAAGCGAGGTTTCCGTGCTTCACTCACATGGATCAAATGACAGGCCAGCGCTCAGTGTCATTACAGGTGACAGTAGAGCACTCACAGGAAAAGCACGTGTCCCACAAGATAAGGACTGTGACCACCCTTCTACACTACTCAGCTGTCTCTAGCTGCGTTCCAGGGAGCTGCGGAGATAAAATGTAGAGTCAAATGGCTCCAAATCTCGCTTTTCCCCACCTCGTTAAAAAGGGTTTTTCCTGTTTTCTTCCCTCGCCCTTCCTGCTTGAAAATAAACAAATAAATAATAAAAGGGGAACTAGAGAGATGGCTCCGTTGTTAAGGCGCTTGCCTTCAAAGTGTAAACAACTGGAGTTCAATTCCCCAGTACCCACCTAAAGCCAGATGCACGATGGCACATGTGTCTGGAGTTAGTTGGCAGGATCTGGAGACCCTGGCACACCCCCACACACACCTTTCTCTCTTCTTTCTTTTCTTCTCTCTCTCTCTCTGCTTGAAAACAAATAAAAATAAAAAAGAAGGTTTTTAAGATTTGAGTTTGGGGGGTGATTTAAAACTTAAAAAGCATAAATTGGGAAAAGGAGAACTCACTAACCTCTATTCAATAACTTATAAGAGGCCACTGGTTGGGTCCAAGCTTCTGCACTGAGCCTGACAGAAAACCAAAATGCCCTCACTCATTCTAAAAGTCATGCCAGCCACCACATTGAACCCAAGCTATTTATCTGGCTGACCTACCTAGAAGTCAGAACACAAAGGGAGGAAATTCAGTACCTAGAGGCCAGTTTCAGCATGCATGGTGAAGAACTCTCCTCTAGCTTAACCTTCACAAGGAAGGCTGCTCTGAAATGGCCATCAGCTTCTTCTGTGAGCCACTAGAGAGTAGCACACAACAGACAACAAAGCCAGCACCTTCTGCTGGACTCTACTTGATAGAATGAGGTGTCACAGGAGTCTAGAATAAAAAACAAAAGCTAGCCAGGCGTGGTGGTACAGGCCTTTAATCCCAGCACTCGGGAGGCAGAGGTAGGAGGATTGCCATAGTTCGAGGCCACCTGATACTACAGAGTGATTTCCAGGTCAGCCTGGACTAGAGTGAGACCCTGCCTCGAAAAAGAAAAACAGAAACAGAAACAAAAAAACATAGCCTTGGTGTTGAGCATCTTCTCCCACACAAGTCCCGCAGGGTGCTGTGGTCGACAAGACAAGCAGAGCTTGGCAAGGCAGCTCGCCCAGTAATCCCACCATTCCAGAGGCTGAGCTGGACTGCCAGCCACGACTACACAGCAAAACCCTATCTCAAAAGGACCTTTCTAATCGTTTTCAATGTTCTGACCCATATTTCAATGTATCTTATATGTGTAAATGCACAAAGTCTTGCTGGTTTTTGTTGAACAGTGTAGATGACATGACTCAATTTTATACATTCTGTGTTGAATATTTTACAATACATTACTTTCAAACCTTATTTAAAAATAAAGGACTTTTGCCAGGCATGGTGGCACATGCCTTTAATCCCAGCATTTGGGAGGCAGAGGTAGGAGCATCACCATGAGTTTGAGGCCGCCTTGAGACCATATAGTGAATTCGAAGTCCGCCCGGGCTGGAGCAAGACTCTACTCAAAGAAACAAACCAACCAAAAAATAAAAAAATAATAAAGTATTCTAGGGCTGGAGAGATGGTACAGTGGTTAAGGCACTTGTTTGCAAAGCCTATGGACCCAGGTTTGATTTCCCAGTACCCACGCAAGCCAGATGCACATGCACCTGGAGGTCGTTTGCAGTGGCTAGTCCCTGGTGCACCCATTCTCTTTCTTTCCTCCTCTCTCAAATAAATACTGTACTCTGACCTGGGAGTGGTGTGGTGTGCTAGAGAAGGCATTGGCTCCTCCTCAGCCCCCCCCCCCACACACACACACACAAGGACGGCACAAGCTTTCCCAGACTTTCAAAAGAATCACTTGCACAAAGGTTAAGACTCACTGCCCACAGCCCATTTTCATTTTCTGCCTATAACAAGATCTTAAAGGACCCCAGCCCCACTTATAAACTGACAGAAGTGGGCAGCTCTGCTTCTGAGGTGACACCAGTGAAGTTAAATCAAACAAGGAGGAAAGTACTTCTTCAAGTTCTCCCAAAATCAATACAAGGCAGCTAGGCTTGGTAATCCCTGCAGTTGGGAGGCAGAGACAGCAGCATTATGAGTTCCAAGGCCAGCTACAGGGCAAGACTGTCTCAAAACAAAAAGTAGCAAAAATAAATACAAAAGACCCAGCCCTTATATCACACTGAGGATCTAATCAAAATCAAAAGACTTCTCAATTTACAGAAATTTAAGCCTCAGCAACCTCCAAACAGGAAATAATCAAGAAGAACATTTATTCCACTTCCCTAACCTTTCACCGCCTTCCACCTGTCCCAACCACTTCTTGAAGCATAAAACACAAAACAAGAGAGCCATAAATACATGTTTTCATCTGTTTTGATACTATAATTTAATTTCTGTTGTTTGGTTTGGTTTGGTTAGGTGCTGAAGGCTAAGCAGACAACTACCTACCACTTTCATTTCTTGTTGCAAAAACCCATAATTCTTTTTCTCCTTCTCATCCCACCTCTCCAAAATACAGAAGTTCCCAAGTAAAGGCAAATCCTACAGATAAAACATCAAGTGTGCCGGCCGTAGTGGTGCATGCCTTTAATCCCAGCATTTGGGAGGCAGAGGTAGGAGGACTGCCGTGAGTTCGAGGCCACAGTGAATTCCAGGGCTAGAGTGAGACCCTACCTCAAAAAAACGAAAAGAAAAAAAAAAATCAAGTGCATTTTTTTCTAATCTTACGATCATCTAAACTTGGGAAAAGAGTTCCTTAATTCACAAGACTATCAAAGGGATGGTAGTATAGCTGTTAAATAAATAAATTATTCTATACTCCCTAAAGATTTTGCAACTCTGGATGAAAATGTTCTTTATCCAAGCTGTCCTTTGGGGCATGAGTGTGTGCACACACTTCATGTGTGTAGGCATGTGGGAGGGTGGGCATAAATGTGTGCACATGCGTGTAGAGGCCAGAAGACAAGATCAGATGTGTTTCTCAATCTCTCTCCACCTCATTTTTTGAGGTAGCCATGCTCTTCAGTGTGTGCAGTCAACAAGTCCCAGGGATCCTCCTGTGACCCCGTCTCTCCAGTGCTAGGATGACTGATGTGAGCTGCCACTCCCAGTTTCCACATAGGTGTTGGGGATGTGAGGGCGTGCACACTGACTGAGGCACCTCCCCAGTCCCATGAGCATGCGCTCTGTACACTTACAAATAGTACTACCAATTTTGTGCTGGGAAAAGTAAAATGCATCATTTCTTCATACAGGAAATTTAGGGCAAAATTACTCATCAGTTCCTGTAACCACCAAGATGAAATCAGATAAGCATTCCGGAGAAATCTTCAGAAGCCAAGGACACACACCCTTCAACACACACTCTCACACACAACTTTACCTACAAACTCAAGAATGAACTTCTTACTGTGAAAAGAATTTTAGCTAAGTTTTATTATTTGAGTAGACATGGAAGAAAAATAAGTTCCCTCCCTAAAGGAAAACCCCAAAGAACACACTTCTTTTTGTCAACCAAGTGGTGACGCCTTAAACGTAAATGAAGAGCTAAGTTTCCATTTGACTGCACAGTCAAGTCAATTCAGAGTACATTCCCTGTTCTCAGGCTCTACAATAGCTCAGGAGGTATTATGAAGAAAAATAAGAGAAGCATGCATACCTACCTCCCATACTAATGAGTAAAGACTCTGGAATACCCTGGTTCTGAGTGGTAAGTGGCCTTCTGAACCAGGAGTGCGGTTCTCTGGCATCTATCCTGGTATCTGCAGGACGGAGGGCTCAGTCTCTTCAGGCTACATTCCAGCACGGGTACTACTGCAAACACCTACCACACGGGCTGAGTTGGTAGGCATCAGGGCCAGTGTTAGCAAAGCACATCATCAAATGTGTTTCTGGAGAAACTTTGCCAATTCTTCCCTTTCCCTCTGAATCTGTCAATGCTCCTCCAAGGTTCACAGGAAAACATTGTCACCTGACAAGACTTGTTCAGAAAAAGAATGCCATAGGTGTGGTGACACCTTTAATCCCAGCACCCCAGGAGGCAGAGGCAGGAGGATCACTGGAAGTTCCAGGCCACCCTGAGACTGTACAGTGAATTCCAGGCCACCCTGGGCTAGAGCCTAGACCTACCTGGGGGCGGGTGGGGGGAGAAAGAAAGAAAAGGAACGTCTACCATTGTTCTGAAATGAACAAATGAGCGCTAGAACTTAACATTGAAAGTCCAAGGGCGAGAAGATCACTGCAGGTCTGGGGTAGAGCTCAAACGGCCAAGCACTCGCCCAGCACGTCCTTGTGCCAAAAGAACATCAGAACAATTGGCAAGGTGAATGCTACCACTGTAATTCCCCAATTTTTAGGACTACACTAAAAGTGCATGAAGACTCCTTTAACAATAAACACTGAAAGAGTATGATTTCTGCAACTCAACTACCGGAAGGTTCGGGAAGGGCTGGGTGAAGCTCAGCAACAGACTGAGCACTAGCTCTGCAGGTGAAGTTCTGCTCTGAGTCCTGGCCCCTGGAGGCACTGCAGAGGGACCCAGAGTCATCTACACACGCCCTCAGGACAGGCTTGCCGAGGACAAAACCTGGGCCACAGCTAGGAAGATGACTAAGAATTCGTGAAACGAAAGGAGGTAACTGGTGAAGAACACAGCTTCAGGAGCGCTGTGCACAAACATCTCACACAGGCTGTGACTACGCTGCCTGAGATGATTTCTCCACTCTAGAACTTCAGTACCTGGAGGAGACAAGGGACAGGGGATATAGGTCTGTCCTTGGTGATGAGGCCTGGGGCCGCCCGGCAGTGGCCACAGCAGCACCTATACAAGCTCAGGGGCAGAGGAGCCCGGAGAGGCCAAGGCGTGCTGGGTACAAACAGAAGCAGGCGACTCCTGCTCAGTCACAGCTCGCCTAGACATACACCCACCATGCAGTAAAAAGAAAGACTTGCTGAGGATTTCATGAGGAAGCTGGCTTGTTAAATAGAAAACGAACTGGGGGCTGGAGGGATGGCTTAGCAGTTAAGGTGTTTGCCCACCAAGCCAAAGGACCAAAGTTCAATTCCTCAGGACCCACATTAGCCAGATGCACAAGGAGACACAAGCATCTGGAGTTCGTCTGCAGTGGCTGGAGGCCCTGGTGCACCCAATCTCTCTCTCTCTCCCCCCACCTCTTTCTCTGCCAAATAAATAAAAATGAAATAAATAAGAAGAAAGAAGAAAGCTGGCTGCAGACTGCCGGTTAAGATGGCGGCATAGGAACCACGCCAAAGCAGCCTAGGGGAGAAAAAGCCAAAAACACCCCAGCAAAATACACTCTTCTACTAAAAAGTGAAGTGTATAAGAAATTACCGATGGCGGTGGAGAAATAGATCACAGCATCCACAGCCCACACAGGCAGGCAGAAGCGACTCCAGCAGCGGCGGCACCAGGACGGCAGGCTCGTAGCTGCAAGGCTCAGCTCGAGCCACAGGAAAAGCCAGGTGAGGGGACTGTCCACACCGGAGCGCTTCACAAACTCAAGAAATGTGAAGGGAGAACGGCGGTGAACAATGGAGGAGCAGGTCACGAGGTAGAGGATCATGTGGACCAGCGAGGAAACTAGAGCCGCCATCGACAGCCTCCCCCCCCACCGCCAACACAAGCGCCAGCGAGCACAGAGACCGCGAAGGGAGCTCGCAGCACCAGCGGCCGGAGCAGCAGTCCAGCGACCCAGCCACCCTACTTGAAATACAATGTGCCAAAGAGGGACACAAAGAGGAGCGCAGCATAATTGAGACCAAAATCATCCCAAAAGGTAACTGGGATTACACCAGGTCAGTACCTGCCGAATAAACCTGGTGTATAGGCCTGAACTGGAAGCGCTAATTGCACCTTCCATATCAGGATAAATTCCATGTTAAATCTGATGGATGGTCGGATTTGCCATTCTTAAATAAGCTACATTTTGGGCTTGTTATTTGTTGCTTCTTGGTTTATAGTAGTTTTGTTTCCTCTTCTGTTGTACATTAGGGAAGGGTATAACTTGGTCACAAGCTGACTTGGAACCCTCAACAGACCAGAAAAAGGTGTGGGGCACCACACACCCTAAGGGACAGTGACTTTGTTAGAGGATCTGGTTGTCATGATACCTACTCTTGCATAAATACTCTGTGCTGTTTTTCATGAGTGTGTACATTGTTTAGTGAAATTTTAGAATCTGCCTGTGTTTTATTCCACTCAGCCTACTTGAATCTCTCATAGCAGGCATTTTCATGAAAATCATAGAAGAAAATTTCCCCCAAATTGAGAAAGAGTGCTAATGCAGATACAGAAATCCTTTAGAACACCAACCAGACAAAACCTGGAAAGAACCTCTCCTCACCATATTATAATGAAACTACCAAACATACCATCCAAAGAAAAAATATTGAAAGCAGTTAGAGAGAAAAATCAATTTACCTACAAAGGCAAGCCCATCAGGATCACAGCAAATTACTCAACACAAATTTTAAAAGCCAGAAGGGATTGGTGTGATGTATTCCAAGTCCTGAAAGATAACAACTGTCAACCAAGGTTACTTTATTCTGCAAAACTATCCATTTAAATAGATGGAGAAATAAGGACATTCCACAACAAAAGCAAGCTAAAAGAATATTTGAAGACAAAACCAGCTCTACAGAAAATACTTAAAAGAATCCTCTATGAAGAGAAAGAAAAACACACATGAGGAACCTGGAAAAAAAGCAAACAATACTCAAATGCTAGTTAACACAAGAGAGCAAAGGTAAATCCAGAAGAACTACCAAAAAAAAAAAAAATGGCAAAAACAAATACACACCTTTCAATAATATCTCTTAATATCAATGGCCTCAATGCCCCAACCAAAAGACATAGGTTTGCAGACTGGGTTAAAAAGCAGGACCCTTCAATTTGTTGCCTCCAAGAAACTCACCTTTCTACGAAGGAGGGACACTATCTTAGTGTAAAAGGATGGAAAACGATGTTTCAAGCAAATGGGCCTAGAAAACAAATAGGGGTTGCTATCCTAATATCTGACAAGATAGACTTCAGTCCAAAATTAGTTAAGAAAGATAAGGAAGGTCACTTTACATTGATTAAAGGCACACTCAAACAGGAGGACATTACAATCCTAAACATATATGCACCTAACATGGGGGCTCCCAACTTCATCAAACAAACGCTATTAGAACTAAGGTCACAGATAACACCAAACACAGTTGTAGGTGACTTCAACACCCTTCTCTCATCAATTGACAGGTCATCCTGGGAAAAAATAAACAAGAGGCATCTAGATTAAATGAGGTCATAGAAGAAATGGACCTAACATTTGCATCAAAAGAAAATAAAGTACCTTGGAATAAACTTAATCAAGGAAGTAAAGGATATCTACAATAGGAAACTTTAAAACAATCAAGCAAGAAATTGCAGAAGACACTAGGAAATGGAAAAACATCCCTTGTTCCTAGATCAGAAGAAACAATATTGTGAAAATGGCAATTTTACCAAAAGCAATCTCTACATTTAATGCAATCCCTATCAAAATTCCAATGGCATTCTTCGTGGAAATAATATAAAAAACAATCCAAAAATTCATTTGGAATCACAGAAAATCTCAAGTATCTAAAACAATACTGAGCAATAAAAATAAGGCTGGTGGCATCACCATACCTGATTCTAACCTATAATACAGAGCCATAGTAACAAAACAGCATGATACTGGCACAAAAGCAGACATGTAGATCAATGGAACAGAATAGAGGACCCAGATGTAAGTCCAGGTAGCTGCAGCCACCTGATATTTGATAAAAATTCCAAAAATACTCATTGGAGAAAACACAGCCTCTTCTGCAAATGGTTATGGGAAAACTGGATATGTATCTGTAGAAGGATGAAAATAGATTCTTCTTTCTCTCCATGCACAAAAATTGTAAGTCCAAATGGATTCAAGACCTTAACATCAGACCTGAAACTCTGAAACTGCTAGAGGAAAAAGTAGGGGAAACCCTTCAACAAATTGGTCTTGGCAAAGACTTTCTGAATATAAACCCAATTGCTCAGGCAATAAAACCACAGATTAACCACTGGGACCTCATGAAATCACAAAGATTTTGTAGGGCAAAGGACACTGTGAAAAAGAGGCAATCTACAGAATGGGAAAAAAATCTTTGCCAGCTATATATCTGATAGAGGATTAATATCTAGGATACACAAAGAACTCAAAAGAATTAAATAATAAGAAATCAAACAAGCCAATTAAAAAATGGGCTATGGAGCTAAATAGAGAGTTCTCAAAGGAAGAAATACAGATGGTGTATAAGCTTCTAAAAAAAGTTCTACTTCCCTAGTCATCAGGGAAATGCAGATTAAAACTACGTTGAGATTCCATCTCACTCCTGTCAGATTGGCTACCATCATGAAAACAAATAATCATAAATGCTGGCGAGGATGTAAAAAAGAGGAACCTTCTACACTGTTGGTGGGAATGCAATCTGGTCCAACCATTGTGGAAATCAGTGTGGAGGTTCCTAAGACAGCTGAAAATAGATCTACCATATGACCCAGTTGTAGCACTCCTAGGCATACATCCTAAGGACTCATATCATTACCTTAAAGATACTTGCTCAACCATGTTTACTGCCACTCAATTCACAATACCTAGGAAATGGAACCAGCCTAGATGTCTGTCCCTCAACTGATGAGTGGATAATGAAGATATGGCACATTTATACAATGGAGTTCTACTCAGCAGCAAAGAGAAATGAAATTTGCAGGAAAATGGATGTATCTGGAAAGGATTATACTAAGTGAGGTAACCCAAGCCCAGAAAGCCAAGTGTCGCATGTTCTCTCTCATATGTGGATCCTAGCTACAGATGACTGGACTTCTGCGTGAGTAGGAAGAAAACAGTAGCAGAGGCCAGTGAGCTAGAAAAGAGATATAAAGTGAAGAGAAAGGAAGGGGGGGGTTACTTAATAGGATGGTATTGTATATATGTAAGTAGAAGAATAGATTAATGGGGGTGAAAAGGCCCAATGTGAGGTCAGGGGAAGAGATTGAGTAAAGGAAAGGTGGAGGGAGGGCTAATCAAAATCTAAGAGGATATAAATAAATCATATGGAAACCTACTTTTTTGGACAATGGAACACTCAGGAACCGAAGATCGTTTTCTAGAAAATTTTCAATGCCAGGGATGGGATACCTTCCAGTCAGTTATTGGCTTGGAAGGTCCCTGATACCCCCAAAACATTATAGGTCACTGCCGAGCCCATGGTTTCCCACCAGGAATAGATGGTAAGACCCTATTGCTGAAGATTCCACATACTTGGGCTGCAAGGCCACTGAGAAATCCTGCTGGAACTGAGCTGATAACCTCCTCCATGTAGACCAGCTGACAGAAAGCTCAAAGAAGCCATTCTGCATGCAGTTCAATGGGAGAAAGAGAAATCACCAGTGAAGATACTCAACAGTGGATACTGCAAGCCTGATATTTGGCCAGCCAGGCCAAATGAGCCAACGGGTACAATAGTGGCACATCTATCATTGTGGAAACCAACTGCCCTCTAATTGGACTAGAGGCCCACTCCATGGGAAGGAAAACATCCCTGACACTGAAAACTGAAAACAGGAGTAGTCATGAGCCCTAGGGGTATAACATCTGCTGATGTCTGGAAAAATGGGTATACTATGTTTATCAAACTGCCCAGTAAGCACTTCTCTTAATGTTCATACCCTTATATTAATACTACTCTCACTTTTGGTAGAGAATCTTCTCTTTTCAGATGGCAGTGACATTGGGATGACTCAGAAGGCATCATGTACTGGAAAGAAGTGACAGGAGTGCTCAGTACTGCAATATTTCTATTCATGACTTCCAAGGCTCAGGGTCTATTACAGAAGAGGTGGCGGAAAGAATGTAAGAGTCAAAGGAAGGGTAGGACTCCTTACAACATGCTCCCCACACACACGAAATGGCCTGGATATCTATGACCTCACAGTACCTGACACTACCTACCCAAGACCATCATAAAAGGAGGAAAAGATCATGACGTCAAAATAAAAGTGAGACTGACTGAGAGGGGAAGAATGGAGTTTCAAAGGGGAAGGTGGGGGAGGGGCAATGCCATAGAATATTTTTTATAATCATGGAAGTTGTTGATAAAAAAAAAATGGAAAAAGAAAGAAAATGAACTGGGAGAATATCAGCCTAGTCAAACATATACGCTTTGTAATCAGAAAACTGGAATTCATGTCAAATCTCAGTCTTGCCAGGCGTGGTGGCATATGCCTTTAGTCCCAGCACTTGGGAGGCAGAGGTAAGAGGATCACAGTGAGTTTGAAGCCACCATGAGACTACATAGTGAATTCCAGGTCAGCCTGAGCTAGAGTGAGACCCTACCTCGAAAAATAAACACTCAGTCTTGAGGTATTTCTCTAACCTTGGCGTCTCAGTGTCTGTGTAAGAAATACTGGTGACCTGAGAGATTAATAAGGCCATGCTTGTGCAGTTTTCAGTATGGCATCTGGCCGAGAAAATGTCTGATATATAAATTGTCATTATTTTTAAACAAGTTTGATTTTTATATTTATTTATTTTATAGTGCCGGGATTGAACCGAGGACCTCAGGCTTGTAAGACAAGCAATCTACAAACTGAGCTATATCCACAGTCCCACATTAGTCATTAATAATTAAAAGTACTCCTCAAGCCAGGCATGGTGGCACACACCTTTAGTCCCAGCACTCGGGAGGCAGAGGTAGGAGGATCACTGTGAGTTCAAGGACACCCTGGGACAACATAGTGAATTTCAGGTCAGTCTGGCCTAGAGTGAAACCCTACTTTGAAAAGCAAAAAGATAAATATATAAATAAAATACAAGTACTCTTCACTGGCACCTGCTCCCAGTGAAAAACAAGGTAATACCTATACAGGTTCCAGACAAACCATATAAGCAGAATTATGTAACTTTTCACTTTACAATTCTATTCATCCTCTCCTCCCCCCCCCCACCACCCCAAGGTAGGGTCTCACTCTGGCCCAGGCTGACCTGGAATTCACTATGTAGTTTCAGGGTAGCCTTATATTGATCCTCCTACCTCTGCTTCCCAAGTGTTGGGATTAAAGGTGTACACCACCACACCCAGCTTTATAATTCTATTTTTTAATTTATACTTTTTCTTTTGACTGTGAGGCAGGGCCTCCCTCATTCTAGCCCAGGCTGAACTGAAACTCATATGTAGCCCCAGCTGGCCTGGAACTCATGGAGATCCTCCTATCTGTCTCCTGAGCGTTGGAATTACAGTTATGAGCCACTGTGTCCCACAGGGGTTTTCTTTTCCTGTCTTTTTTATTTTCTTGTATTATTTTTGCAGAGCTAAGAACTGAACTTGGGGCCCTACACATGGGAGGCAAACATGCCAATAACGAGCCACGTTCCCAGTCCTCACTTTACAATTCTGTTGAAAACCATCAATACAAATTCAAAGTTAAAATAATAAATTCATTATCTACATACCAGCTACGTGTTTTGGGAATATCATAGAAGTTTTATGCCTTCTTAATGTCAATCACTTAACTTGTCCCATTATAAATATTTCACAACTGCAACATTAAGTCACAACCAAAATTACAAATGCTCCAAGGCTTAAAATTGTATTACACAATCCATTCCGGCATTCTCCATAAATAATAATTAGTGGGTGTAAACGGGAAGAAGAGTCATTAACGATCACGGGGAAGAGCAGAATATTACAAGAGGTTAAAAAGAGGAATGTGGGGTATTCTGTGGCAGGCAGGCAGGACAGCTGGAGCGGAGCTGCTGGAGCAACAGCTGTGCCCCTCGGGCCACTCCTCCAAACCGCAAACTGAAGGAGCCCGTGTCAGACAGCTTCCCTCAACTCATCAACCCTGCCAATGGCTTCCTTCTGAAACCGTCTGTCTGCTACAGAGAAATCTAGACGCCTAATTTACAATGTTAGGAAGAGAAAAAAATTAAATAGTTTGTATTTCCAAAGGTAATAAGTAAAACAAACTCTAACTCCAGTAACAGATGAAGGGCTGGGGACACAGCTCAAGAGCACTTGTCTAGCATGCCAGAGGTTTGATCCCAGTACCACAGAGCAAAAACAAGTTTAAAAAAAAAGCCAGCTTCCTGTGCTAGTTCACACCTACTAGATCATGATCCTATGTTAGGTCCAGTGTCCTGAGCTCTAGTGCCGCCCAGCTCCCTGGGAGACGAAGGCAAGAGGATGGCCTGAATGAAAGGGGCTGCATGATAAACCACAGAAGCAGTTACAAGAAACTCAACATTAAACCACCTGATAGCTAAAAGTTAATTCATTAAGATATTGGGGGCTGGAGAGATAGTTTAGCGGTTAAGGCACTTGCTTGTGAAGCCTAACGACCCAGATTTGAGTCTCCAGGTCCCACATAAGACAGATGCACAAAGTGGCACAAGCATCTGGAGTTCATTTGCAGTGGCTGGAGACCCTGGCATGCCCATTCTCTCTCTCTCTCTCTCTCTCTCTCTCTCTCTCTCTCTCTCTCTCTCTCTCACACACACACACACACACACACACACACACACACACACAAATAAATAAATAAGAAATAAAAAAAATAAATCAAGCTGGGCATGGTTTCACACACCTTAAAAAAAAAGATATTGGCATGGATATTACAGGCCAGTACATTACCTAAAACAATAATGGAATGCTGGAATATACGTTTACAATTGTACTTAAGCATCAACAGCTTATTCAGTAACCAGACTTAAGCCTTTGTGTTGTATTTTACTTCTATTTTTTTTTATTCCAAAACCCACAACCAGCTCCCCCAAAACCCAGCCACACAGGTTTTTTTTGGAGACAAGAGTCTTATTCTGTAGCCCAGGCTGGTCTCGAATTCAGAGTGATCCTCCTGCCTAGCTTCCCTTGAGCTGGGATCTTAGCTGTGTGCCCTCTCATAACTATAAATTCACTTGTTTCTCCATTAAAGATATATGCATATGCATATACATGCTCATCTAGGGCAAAGCCCTTCCTGAGTTACTTGACACATCTTCATTTTAAAGGCAAAGGGAAAAAATATTAGGGATTTAATAGTCTTATCTTCTTTGTATAATTCCTGAGACTTAAATGTTATCTGCCACAAATCTCTTGCACTGTGACTTGACAACCTGCTTACTATTCTCTTCCTTCCACCTAACGTTCTGCTGCCCACTATAATCTCTACCACGTCACCATGTAACCAAAAACAAGGCATGAGGACAGAATACTGTGAGGCTTAGGAACTAGACCAAAGAAGCAACTTATCAAGACCTTACTCTATTTCATAAATTGTAATCTCCATGGAAATTAAAATAAGACTATCTTGGACAAAGACCATTTTGGTGCCTACTTACAGATTAGTTGGGAAAACTTCTAACACTCCAGATTCAAATATGCAAAAGCCATATATGAGCTCTTCAGGACAGAGAAACTGAAATCCCAACATGAAAGCAGTTCCTGGTCCCCCGCCGTAACTAGCTACTATGGAACCATAACAGTTCACAACCTTGCCCTCCTTCCCCTTCTTCCCCTCCTCTTCTTTCTCTTTCTTTCTTCCCTCCTCCATCCCACCCTCCCCCACCGGGTCTCTTGAAGCCCAGACTGGCCTTAAACTTGCCACGTAGCTCCATCATGGTCTCAAACTTGCTATGTTGCTGAGGATGGCCTTGAACTTCCCATCCTCCTACCTCTACCGCCTAAATGCTGAGATTACAAGTATGAGCCACTACGCTCAGCTCCAAAAACATCACATATTTCTAACTGTTGTCTACGCCCTATTCAGAACCAAATACTAACAATTAATAAACATTGACAAATATCTTGCTATGTGCTCAGCTGTATGTAACAAAGATATTCCTGGCTAATAGATATCAATGTTTAAAATTTGAAGAATGAAACCTACAAAAACATGCAAGTATAAGGCCAAGCAATCGAAAGAATACAATGCTCAACGAACAGACTGTGCATATTCCAATGTGCACAGGGCTTAAAATAATGTCACGGGAATCACAGTCCAGCCTAAAACTCCCTTTTGAGGAACGGGAAGCACAGGACCCAGAAAGTGAAGAGGCTGCCCACGGAAGCAGTCGTTCAGCGGCTGAGACGCGGCCCACACCCAACTCACAAGCAGCTCTTTTCTCCACGAACAATGTGGATGTGTCCGGGTCTAGGAAAAGCAGAGTTGCTGCTACTCAAATCCACTAGACTACTTATGAGAACAACAAAGGCAGGTCCCCAGAAACAACCTCCACTTCTGAAATCATCTCTACATTTACCTCCTCAATCTGATTTAAGAGAGAACGACAGCCAGTTTAAGGACAGACTGGGCAACAGAACAGAATTCTTTATCAAAACAATGAAGAAAATAAAAATATTGTGTTGTTGAGAATGGTGGCACAAGCCTGTAACCTCAGCTACTCAGGGGGGCTAGGCTAAACCCCAAATTGGATTAGGCAATAAAAGCGAGTCCCTATCACACAAAAAAAATACATAAAATTTTTTATGATTTTTTGTGAGTTTCTATTTATTTATTTGCATGAAGACAGGACAGAAAGACAGACCGACAGAATGGACATGCCTGGGCCTCAAGTCAGTGTAAATGAATTCCAGATGCATGTGCCACTCTGCATCTGGCTTTACCTGGGTACCAGGGATCAAGACAGTGTTGTTGGCGTTGCAGGCAAGTACCTTAACTGCTGAGCCATTTCTCTAGCCCTGGTTTAGTTCTTTTTTTTTTTTTAATATTTTTATTTATTTGAGATAGAATGTGTGTGTATTGGAGCATCAGGGCCTCTTGCTACTGCAAACAAACTCCAGACACATATGCCACTTTGTGCATCTGTCTTTACATGGATACTGGAGAACTGAACCTAGGCTGACAGGCTTTGCAAGCAAGTGTCTTTAACCACTGAACAATATCCCCAGCCCTAAAACAAGTTCCTTTTTCTTTGGGGGGGGGGGGGATTCCAAGACAGGGTCTCACGCTAGTCCAGGCTGACCTGGAATTCACTCTGTAGTCTCAGGGTGGCATCAAACTCATGATGAGCCTCCTACCTTGGCCTCCCAAGTACTGGGATTAAAGGCATGTGCCACCATGCCCGGCTTAAGCCAAGTTCTTAGTACTGAGCCGGAGGATGTAGCTTGGTGGCAAAGCAAATGCTTAATTTGAGCAAAGTCCTTAGTGTGAGCCCTAGCACCATGAACAGAAAACAATTCTCAATGTCCCAAGATGCAAATACTCATAAGCAAAACTAGAAGAACCTAGCCTTCTCTGAACACAAGCACACAAAAGGTAAGGAGCTGTCCACGCTGCAATCACATTATCTAAACCTTAATGCTAAGTACTACCTTAAGAACCAGCACACAGCTACCTGAAAGTACTGCAGGAGAGGCACACACTGAGCCTATCTCAGAAAGAAGGGGATAAAAAAGCTCACTGTGTGTGCCCACCTAGCACACACAACACCCTGCGTTCAAGAGCCAGCAACACATACAGAGGGTGGCACAGGCCTGTAATTTCAGTACTTGGGAAGTACAGGTAGGAAGGAGGATTAGGAATTCTAAGACCACCCTTGGCTACACTAACTTTATGTGTAGCCTATCCTACAATGAAACCTTGTCTCGAATACTCCAGCTCGAGCAAACACATATACGTACTCACACAAACTTGTTGAAGAACCCTTTTGTTTCTAAACCACTCCAATTTCTGTTCTTATGCCCTGAAAACCCTCTTGCAGTGATCTGCATTTTACAGCTACACACATGCTGTCTCCCCAGCCTCTTTCCACTCGACCCAACGCACCAAGCTGCAATGTGAAGGGTGGAATACTTGCCGGGCTGGGGAGATGGCTCACTGAGTAAAGTGCTTGTTATGTAAGCATGAGTTGCTGAGTTCAGATCCCCAATTCACACATAAAATGCTGGGGGTGGGGAAGAGACAGAGGGCCTTGAGGCTTGCTGGCTAGCTAGTCCAGCAGGATCAGTGAGCTCAAAGCTCAGCCAGAGACCCTGTCTCAAAGATAAGGTGGAGATCTATTCAGGAAGACCCCTCAAGTCGTCCTTTCGCCTCCACATGTAAACATATGCCCACATATATGAACATGCACATACACATGTATGCGTGTCCACACACTTAACCATGCACAATCACACACAATATAATACTAAAAACCTTGAGAACTGGGCTGGCAGTGTGACTCAGTGGTAGAGTACTCGCCCAGCATAGACCCGGTTCAATCTCAACACCACCAAAAGAAAACCTGAAAATTGTCTCGGGGCTACAGAGATTGCCCAGTGATTCAAGCCTGACTTCAATTCCCCAGTGCCACGTGGATACAGATGCACAAAGTAGAACAAACATCTGAAGTCTGTTCGCCGGGGCTAAAGACCCTGGCATGCCCATTCTCTCTGCACCCACCCCCCCCCCCAGGTCTCTCTGCTTGCAAATAAATCAATAAATTTTCAAAAAATAAATACAAATGGGGAGATGGCTTAGCAGTTAAAGTGCTAGCCTGCAAAGCCTGAGGACCCACGTCCAACTCTCCAGGTTCCACATAAGCCAGACACACAACATGACACACCATGCAAGGTTGCACATGTGCAATGCGCACAAAGTGGGGCACGTGTCTGAAGTTCGATTGCAGTGGCTAGAGGCCCTGGCACTCCAATTTTCTCTCCAATAATAATAATAATGATGATGATGATGATGATGGCAGCCAGGAGTGATGGATCATACTTTTAATCCTTGCACCTGGGAGGCAGAGGTAGGCAGATCATGAGTTCAAGGCCAGCCAGAGTCTACATAGTGAATTCAGGTCAGCCTGGGCTAGAGCAAGATCCTAGCTCAAAAACAAAACAGACTTGGGTGTGGTGGCACACACCTTTAATCCCAGTACTCAGGAGGCAGAGGTAGGAGGATCACTGTGAGTTCAAGGCCATCCTGAGACTACCCAGTGAAATCTAGGACAGCCTGGGCTAGAGTGAGACCCTTCCTTGAAAAACAAAAACAAAAAAAAAAGATAGGAAAACAGTACTACCGTTAAATATTAGAATGGGCTTCAGAGGACATTAAGCTTGCATGAGACAATTTCACCAGACATCCAGAAAGTATCTTCAACAATGCAGAAGGCAAACTTGACAGACCTGCTTAGAATGGCAGGTATGATCCTCTCATGGTAATGTGAAGCAATATGGCACAAACATCATACAGAGCCAATGTATAAATAGTAGGCATTCCAGAAGGCCATCAAAAATATTAATATAAAAATGCAAGAGAAAATTTTCCCACACCTAAGAGTGTTTCATTTCCCTAGTAGCTAGTGAACAAAGAAAACCTTCTACTCACATCCTGATAAATGTTTCCATTTCCAATGATAAGTGGGTGTGTCAGACTGGGCAAGTAGAAAAGTTATTTCTAAAGAAAAGAAACTTGAGACAAGTCAAATAAAAGTAAATAACAGTAGTTCCATTGTTTTAATACAAACATATGAGAACACAGTCCTTTATACCCCACCAAATAAGCAGTATCATACAGAAGTAGATATTAAATTTTTTTCACTGAAAGTTATTAAAGCAAAAAAAGAGAGCCAGACGTGGTGACACACACCTTTAATCCAAGCATGAGTTCAAGGCCACCCTGAGACTACATAGTGAATTCCAGATCAGCCTGAGCTAGAGGGAGACCCTACCTTGGAAAAAAACCCCAAAATAAATAAATAAATAGAGTGAGAGAGCACGCACAACAGGCATGGTGGCCCTCACCTTTAATACCAGAACTCCAGAGGCAGAAGTAAGATGATCAGTGTTAGTTCAAAGCCAGCCTGACACCACATAGTGAATTTCAGGTCAGCCTGTGCTAAAGGAAAACCCTACCTCAAAATTACCGACACCCCCAAAAAAAGGACAACCAATAAAAAACAATTTTGGAGGTCAACTGAACTATCCTGTAGGTCAGGACTAAAGTACTAGTAGATTACTTACTTACCATGCACTGAGTTCAACTCCCAGGCATCGTGGGGAAGAAGGGACTAAGAAAAAAAAATAAAAAACTAACTTACAGTATGATAACCATAGTCAATGTACTATATTCTTGAAAAATGTTGGATGGGGGCTAGAAAAATGGCTTAGTGGTTAAGGTACTTGCCTACAAAGCCAAAGGACTCAAGGACTCAGGTTCCATTCCCCAGGACCTATATAAGCCAGATGCACAAGGTGGTACACACATCTGGAGTTTGTTTGCAGCGGCTAGAGGCCCTGCTGCACCCATTCTCTCTCTCTCTCTCTCTCAAAAAAAAAAAAAAGAAAAAAAAGAAAGAAATCTTTTTAAATCAATATTTTAAAATGTTGGATGGCGGGCTGGAGGGGTGGCTTAGCAGTTAAGGCATTTGCTTGCAAAGCCAAAGGACCCAGGTTAGCCAGATACACAAGGGAGCACATGTATCTGGAGTCCATTTGCAATGGCTGGAGGCCCTGGAGTGCCCATCCTCCCGGCCCCCTCTTTTTCTCTCTCTCTCTCCCCGCCTCCTTTCTCTGTCAAATAAATAAATAAATAATAACAAAAATATTAAAATTAAAGAAAATGTTATATGGCCATTAAGCCATCTCTCCAGCCCCAGGATGGCTGTTGAATGTTATCTTACAAGAATGGTGTCTGGGTGAGGTGATGCATGTCAGAAGTTCTACAGTGTGTATCTATATCTACGTCCTTCAAAGCATCACACTGCATACAATGCTACTGTGTGGTTTAGATCTGTAATTCTAGCACTTGGGAGGCCAAGGCAGGAGGACTGCCTGAGTTCAAGGCCAGCCCGGCGACAGAATGAAACGCTTTCTCAAAAATGGTCAAAGGGGTGGTAATGCAGAGATTAAGAAAACAGGATGTCGCATACCTTTTATCCCAGCACTGAGGAGGCAGGAGTAGGAGGATAACCCTGAGTGAGAGGTCAGCCTGGGACTACAGAATGAGTGCCAGGTCGGCCTGGACTAGAGTGAGACCCTACCTTGAAGAAAAATAAGTGGGGGGAGAGGGGGCTTGGCTATACAAGCATGAGGACTCAGTTCAGATTCCCCAGCACTCACATTAACGCTGGGTGAGTGTGGAAGCCCACCTATTACCCAACACTTGGGAGGCAGACAGAGACCCCTGAGGCAAAGTGGCTAACTAGACTAGCCAGACAGGACAGATCTGGGCTCAAATGACCCTGTCTTAGAAAGCAAGGTAGAAAGCACTAAGGAAGACAGCTGGCATGAACTTCTGGTCTCCACACACACAGGGAAAAGAAAAGAGGGGGAGGAGGGGAGGGAGAGGAGAAGATGGGTCCTCTTTATGCTTCAACATGTGCCACCCTGGCTGGGTTAGGTGTAAGTTCACTCAATGCCCAGCTCGTCTTTAGCACGTCAATAGCAGTACCAAGCAGTCCTGAGAGGCCTGCCTTTGTGGTGGAACCTATGAGGTGATACTACCCAGTGATATGACAATCATCTCAGAGCCAGCACACTCAGTGATGTTCACAGGACGACACATTTCTCAGAAGTACCCCACTGCTAAGCTACACATGAGCCATTTATAACATAAACTGCTCAGGGGCTAGAGGAAGGCTTACCAGTTAAGGTGTTTGTTTGCAAAGCCAAAGGACCCAGGTTCAATTCCCCAGGACCCACATAAACCAGATGCACAAGGGGGTGCATGCATCTGGAATTTGTTTGCAGTGGCTGGAGCCCTTGCACAGCCATTCTTTCTGTCTCTCTCTCTTTCTCTCTTTCTTTCTCTCTCTCTCCTTTTCTTTTTCTGAGGTAGGATCTTGCTCTACCTCAAGCTGATCTGGAATTCACTATGTAGTCTTAAAGTGGCCTTAAACTCATGGCGCTCATCCTACCTCTGCCTCGCGAGTGCTGGGATTAAAGGCATGTGCCACCATGCCTGGCTTCTTTCTCCCTCTATCAAATAAATAAATAAATAAAATAAAATATAAACTGCTCCAGACACATTAAAGATGTTAACTTTGGGCTGGAGGGATGGCTCAGCAGTCAAGGTGCTTGTCTGCAAAGCCTAAGGACCCAGGTTTAACTCCACAGGATCCATGTAAATCAGATGCAAAGTTGGTACATACATCTGGAGTTTGTAGCAGCTGGAGACCCAGACACACCCATTTTCTCTCTCTTTCTCTCTTATCTGCCTCTTTTTCTCTCTCATGCAAGTGAATAAATAAAAATAAAATATATATTTTTTAAAGATGTTTACTTTGACAGCATCATCCAGGTCAAGTCAGCCAGGTTCTCCCCTTAAAGAAAATAAAACCTGAGCTGGGCATGGTGGTACATGCCTTTAATCCCAGCACTCAGGAGGCAGAGGTAGGAGGATTGCCATGAGTTCGAGGTCACCCTGAGACTCGATAGTGAATTCCAGGTCAGCCTGGGCTAGAGTGAGACCCTACCTCAAAAAACCAAAATAAATAAATAAACCTGGAGACCAAAACCCAGCCCAACAATTCTCAAACTTTTACTACATATTTTCTTTTCTCAGTTTTGTTTGTTTGTTTTTGTTGTGGTCGCTGGTGTTTTGGTCCTTCCCATATGGCACAGGCGGCTGGCCTCAATTTCTGATCCTCCTGCTATAGACTCCCACGTGCTGGGATTGCAAACATGCCACCACCCCCAGGTAATCTGTATGTTACCTTACCACTCATTAAATCAGTCATTACAATTGCCAAAAAGGTTAATTTTTCTAATTCCACTGTTTCCTCTGAATCCCATTCAATCATTTACCATCATGGATCCACAAACCACAGATTTTCGTGATCTCCCTATGTAGCTCAGGCTGTCCTCAAACTCATGATCCTCTTACTCCAGATTCCGGGGTGATGGGATTCTTTATTTGTGGGAAATAATCAATTGTCTGTTTTGACAATGAAACTGCCCCAGTGCTAATCCATGAGTTTCTCCAGGCTGGCCTTCCTTGGACAAGTCTCTGTCATTTTGTTTGAGTACTTCCCTTCTTTTCTTTAAAAACGTGTCTATTTGCAAACAGAGAATGAGCGAGAGCAATGCTATAATCTCTTTCCACTGCAAATGAACTCCAGATACATGTGCCATTATGTACATCTGGCTTTTCGTAGGTCCTGAGGACTAGAACTCAGGCTGTCAGGCTATGCAACAGGTGCCTTTAACTGCTGACCCATTGGTCTCTCCCACCCCTTCTTTTCTGACACTGTAAAATACTCTAAGCTCATCTTGTGTTTTTCCCAACTCAAAGGCTCACTCCAGTAGGAATCTGGAACTTGGTGGTCTAATTGCTAACACAGTGTCACTGTATCTGAGATCTCTCAGTAGAGCTGGGAAGGCATTTAGATGTGTGCATATGAATCCATATACATCTACTGTATATCTATATACTTTTTAAACTCTAAATTTAGGCCAGTATCTTTTTTTTAACTGTGTAGGAAAAGATGGCTGAATTCCTGATCCTCTGCCTCCACCTCCCAAGTTTTGGGATTATAAACATGTCCACCAGGCCTGGCTTTAGGTCAGTATCTTTAACGTCAACATCATCAGAGAGTTCACTCTAATCTTCTGTACCTCCTTCTATCTAACAATGAGACACTGGCTCCCATTTTCCAAAATACATTTGCTTATTTTCTAATCTTGGTATATAAAACTACTTCATATTGTAAACCAATACCTGTATGAAAAAGAAAAGAGAAAACTCTATCAACCAGAGTTTAATATGTGTTCCAAGGATACTTCTGTCTTTATTCAAAGGTCCTATCTATATACTGGGCTCAAAAGTTACATACCTGGGGCTAGAGATATGACACTTGCTTACAAAACCTGATGGCCTGGATTCAATTCCCCAGTGTCACCATAAAGCTATACAGACAAAGTAGTACATGCATCTGGAGTTTGCTTTTGTACTAGCAGGCTTGCTCTGTCTCAAATAAATAAAATATTTTTTAAAGTTCCTTAAAATGATTTTTCCCTTACCCTTTCAGTGTGTTTATGTTATTCACTTAAAAGGTGTAGTTCACTTGTCTGTCTGCATTCCACCTTTTTTTTGAAAAAGGGTCTCACGTGGCCAAGGCAGGCCTTGAACTCCTAATCCCCCTGCCTAGTGTACACCAGCAATTTGGCTGTACTCCACCTTAAGATGTTTCTTTTTCCTTCACTGTTTGCTTTTGTTGCTGTGTTTGCTCCTTCTACAATGACTGTAAAACATTAACACGGAACCAGAAGGGAGAAAATGGACTCTGCAGGAGGTGAGTGCCCCCTCTAACACCTCCACCTTGGCCTGCTCGGTCTCACTGGGTCACCAGTCACCAATCTCTCGTGGATCCGCGTGCTTCGTTTGTGTCCCCATGAGCAATACATGTGTTATTTTCTGAACTCCCTTTTTTGTGCACTATCTATACACCAGGTACTTTTGAACTTTACTCTTTTCACTGAACAACATACCCTGGGAAGCACCCTCGGGTCACTGGGACCTTGCTCAATCTATTTTACAACTGCCCGCTGTCCACTGGTGAACACGCTGTGTGCTATTTAATAATTCTCCTACTGTGTGATTTTTGTCATCACTGCCTTATTGCCATGTGTGTTTGAATGTTGCTGTGAGAGTATCTTCAGGGTAAATTCCTGGACTTGGAATTGCTGAGACAAATGGGAAGCATGTAAATAATCAAATAAATATCCACATTAGGTCTCCAAATACTAATTCATCAAGAATGTACCACCATGGTGATGGAATCATGTAAATGACCTGCTTGTAATCCCAGCACTTGGGAGGTGGAGACAGAAGGGTAAGCTTCAGGTCATCCTCCACTATATTCTGAGTTCAAGACCAGCCCTCAAAAAGACAAAAACCTAAGAACAATTTTAAATCAATTTTTTTAATTTAAGATGATGAAAGAACAGAAACTGAGAAATTTCTCTCTTTAAATTCATAAAATATATATAGCCTCTTTTCAGAGTTGCCCAAATCTCAATGATTATCTGTAGTGTGTATGTGTGCATGTGTGTGTGTGTGTGTGTGTGTGTGTGTGCATGCATGTGTTGGAAACTGAACAAAGGACCTGCATATATGCAAAATACATGTACTTTAACTTCCTAACAGAAGAGAAGTTTTTATTTTAGGGTTTTTTTCAAAGTAGGGTCTCACGCTAGCCCAGGCTAGCCAGGTGCTCACTGTTGCCCTAGACAGGCCTCGAGATCTCAGCATCCTCCTACCGCCACCTCCCGAGTACTGAAGTATTAAAGGTATGCGTACCACACCCAGCTAGGAAGATATTTTAAAGAAAAATAACTGTGCTGTTTATACTATTGAAACAATAAGCCCCAATGAATTAAAATTTTCCTAGCAATCTTGTGCTATACAGGGGTAGGGAAAGGTTGAAGCTTGGTACCAGAGGAATTTATCTCCTGGAAAGAAATTTCACACAGTTCTGATAATTTATCAACCACCTCACAGGAGACTGGCACTGAGACAATGATGGGTCACTGATGAGTAATGGGCGGGGCCATACCTAGATTACTGCTTAGACTGCTTAGTTATGCATGCCTTGGCATATCAGGACCCAGGACAGCTAGGGGAGGTTAGAGGGGTCACAGCATACCTTTATTTGTACCTCTTTCCCAAAGAGGTCACACTGAGTTAAGTGTCCTTTCTCTGCTTTTCACTAGTATCTCCTTAACTGGCCTAAGAAGGGCAGGTCCAGCTTTGCTTGAGGGCTAAGATTAAAGGCGTGCGCTGCCACACCCAGCTTTGATTCCACTATTCTCTGAATTAGTCAGAGACAGGACTTAAGGCAGATTTGTGTTTAAATTCTCCATTCCCAAATTTTCTTATAGTATTTTTTTTTTCTGCTCAAAATATTGAGAACCAGGTGTGGTATCTCATATCTGTAACCCCAGCATGAGGGAAAGTAAAGTAGGAAGAGATTGGGGAATTCAATGCCAGCATAGTATGGGTCACCTAATGAGTCTCTGGCCAGTCAGCCCCAAGAGAGAGAGAGTAAAAGAGTAAGTTGAGTACATCAGGAGTCCTCAAAATAAAAATTAAAACAAAAAACATGAAACACCCAGAGGCACCAGTTTGTGTCATCCTAATCTACAAAGAACAACTTTCTTGTTACAATATCATCCTCTCTCCTTTCTACTGCTAGACAATCACAACAGAACGAATCCTAACTCCACAGGAGTCAGACAATACAGGGCAGCTCTGTCAACGGTAGATACTGTTTTTTGTTTTGTTTCCTTGTGACGCAGGGGATTGAACCCAGAGCCTCTTGCAGGCTAGGCAAGACCTCTCTCTACCACCAACTATAGCCCTAGTGTAGACGACCAAGTCACTTTAGTTCCAAAACCTGATTAACAGCATAATGCATGATGTACACACTTTTGTCCTTGTCCTACATTAACCCATTTTACAGATGCAGACCACGAAAGCACAAGAGGTTAAGGAACCTGTCCAATGTCACACAAGGGGCAGAGCTGAGTCTCTATCCAGGTCAATCTCAGAGCCAATGTTCCTGTCTCACTGGCCCTAAGTCACCTATGCCACTCACACTAACTTCTCCACACCCCACCTTTCACCCCTGCCTATCTCCTCTTTTCTGGCTAACATGTGACTCCCCACTGACATATGTCATTTACATGTAACTAAGACACACACACCAAGCCTACATGATGCTATGGTGCTTTAAACTCAGGAGCTGATGAGTAGTAGGCAAGCCCCTCGACCACAGGGCTACAACCCCAGCCTCACAGTGTGTTCATCCTTCCCACGCTGCCTTTTCCAAACCTGGATCGTCTTTGCATGTAAAAACATGGCAGAAAGCGTACGCTGGCAATCTTATAAAAATGACTACCATTAACAGAATATCTAATCCATGCTAGCTTCAATGAAAGGACCTTTCTCACAAAGTTGTCAAGGATGTGAAAGGAGACCAATATTACTAAATAAGACAGCTGAGGCTCAGAGTGGCTGAATGACTATTTTGGGGTTGTTCTCACAGCCAGTAAATGACAAGGCAAAAGGCACTCATTCAGGTCTATGATTCGTTTTTTTAATTTATTTATTTACTAATTAGTTATTTATTTGAAAGAAAAAGGACAGAAGAAGAAAGAGAAAATGGGCTTCTTGCCACTGCAAATGAACTCCAGATGCATGCACCACGTTATAAACCTGGCTTTACATGGGTACTGGGGAATCAAACTGTGTCATCAGACTTTGCAAGCAGGCACCTTTAAACACTAAGCCATCTGTCCAGCCACAGCCTGCGGTTCTTTATCTAGACCCATCTTGGCCACAGGGAACTTCACTTACTGGATGCCTTCTACCACATCTAGATACCACACACTGCCACACAATTCACAAAGGTCTTAACACACGAATTCCAGAAAACCATCAGGAAGACAATTACTATTATTTTAAAGGTCTCTAACACTTTCCAGAAAACAAAAGTTCCAGTACCTTCACTTAAGGATTCTATTACATTCAGATGACCCATCATCCCTCAAAAAGTTAGAAGTTTGTGATTGAAATCTTCTAGGTCATATATTACCTATAGTTGGAACCCAGGATTATTCTCCCATTCCTTGACACCCTCCAGCATCAGCCATCAGAACAGTTGCCAAGAAAAGGGTTAAGTATAATTTGTTTTGCCATCAGTTACTTAAGTCTCTTTTAAAAAATTATAATGAAGTAGGGCTGGTGAGTGGTTAAGGCACTTGCCCGCAAAACCTAAGGACCCAAGTTCAATTCCACAGTATCCACATAGAGTCAAATGCACAAGGTGGCACATGGGTCTGGAGTTCATTCACAGTGGACACAGGCCCTGGTGTGCCCATTCTCTCTCTATCAAATACTATAAAAATTTTTAAATGTTTAAAAAAAAAACCATGGCACAGAATGCCCAATTCGAATGGGGTGAACTTAAATCCACCTCACCTCTTAGTCAGTGTGACTTTCCCCCCAGCTAATGAGCAAACTGTAAATGCTCATGACATAAACATCCTCTCTTCCTGGATACAAAGGTTTGAGCGGCAGTTTTTAATCCCGTGGCATATTACAGCAGCAATTATCGTTCATTTACGCAATAGGAGAGCAGACAATCACACAGGTTACGGAACTGTATATTTCAACGACACTATAAACATTAGTTGAGGACGAAAGGAAATAAGATACTCAAGCATTCCAATTAATGCCAAACGGGAGAAGAAACAGAAATCAGGAAGAGAGAAAAAAAATAGCCGTTTGTCTTCTTTGACACAGTAAAAAATACCTTTTGTTACCTTAGCTGGACTACCTGCCTTCTTTCCCAACATATGCCACACCTTTTTTTAGATTGACAAAAACTGAAAGATATCTCTGGGTTTTCTCTTATTTAAAAAAAAAAAAAAACTTAAAAGAAGAATCGCTCAACCCTCTTAACCAAAAGTAAATTCTAAGAATGAAGACTCCCACCGTGCTTTTTCTCTCTAGCGCAACTGGACTCCCCCCTCCAACACCAGGCCCTCGGAGGGAGGTTGCACGACCCAGCGCCCTGCACGGGCATCCGTGCCCGCGTCCCGGAGCTGGCTCCCGGCAAACTTCACCTTAGCGGGAAGCCCTGGGGATTCCTGGCACAGGGTCACGGCCGTCATCAAAGCGCATTTTTTAACTCCCTCCCCGTGCCAGGGGCGTTATCAAACACGGCCATCCGGACCCTTTACCCGAGAGACGACTTGCAGGACCGGCGCGCGCACACAAAGGAAAACACGGCGCTCGCTCGGGGCGGGCGGGCAGCACGGAGCAGCCCGGGGACGGCCGGCACCAGCGGGGCGCACCCCGCCTCCGGGCAGCTCCCCCTCCACCCCCGACCCGAGCCCGGAGCCCCGGAGCCCGCCGCAGCCCGGGCCTCGGGGCAGGAAGCCCGGCGGGCACGACGCGCCAGCACTCGGGCCTCGGCTAGGGGCGATCAGGTGGCCCGGCGCTGCCCGCCCGTCCAGCTCCGCCCTCGCGGCCGCATTCCTGAGCAGCCCGAGTCCCGGGACGCCGCGCCGGGCGCCGGACGGGCAGCACCGCGGCGCCGAGCCCGCAGCTCCGGCCGGCCGGCCGTCCAGCCCCGGGCCCCGCGGCGCCTCCGGGGCGGGGTCGTCGTCCCGGGTCCCGCCGCCACAGGTAGCCCCGTCCGGCCGCCCGTCCTCCCCGCAGGCCCGCCGCGCCAGGCACCTGGATGAACTGGATGGTGAGCGCAGACTTGCCCACGCCGCCGCCGCCCACCACCACCAGCCGGTACTTCTCCTGGCCGGAGCCGTCCCGCCAGCCGGCCGCGGCCATGGGTCCTCGGCCGAGCCCAGCCCGCCCGCCCTAGGCCCGGCTCCGGGGAGGACGCGTGCGGCCGGCGGGCTGCGAGGCGGCTCGGGCAGGAGCAGCCGCGCCGGGGGGTGGCCGAGGGTCCCCCGGAGGGCGCTGGACGCGGCGCTGCGGTGCCCCCGCCGCCGGGGTGGCGTGGAGAGGGGAGGAGACCGGCTGCGAAGCGCCCGAGGCGCGCAGTGAGCCCCCGGGAGCGCCGGGGCCGGGGGGCGGCAGGCGGCGGCCGGGAGGGGCGCGCACGGCTCCGACGCTCCTCGGCAGCGCTGCCCAACGCAGCCGCCAGCGCCGCTACAAATGGCCGTCTGGGGGCCGGGCTGCCGGGCTGGCCTTGTTTGCATATGCATGAGGGGGCGTGGCCCGGGCACGCCCGCCCTCGCGGAGGACACGCCCACCCCGCCCCGGTAGGCTGCGGGCTGCAGACCCCGGCGACCTGCGGCCGCGCGCCAGGCTCCTCCCGAGAGCTCGCGCGCGTGCGCGTGGCGGAGCGCGGTCGGGGCCGGCTGCCGAGGGCGGGACGGAGGCGGTCAGACGGACGGCGTGTGACCGTAATTGCACAGGTCAGGGGTGGTGTGGGTGAAGAATACGGCATGTGACGGCGCGTTTGAAAAAAAAGGAAAAAATAGAACTGTCGTCAGATCCACTCCACTTGTAAGGGGGAGTAAATATGGATCTTGTTTTCGGAGTGCAGATGGTGAGTATATTTATGTAAAGGGGGGGGGAATGCAGGATGCGACGGTGATGGAGAATCGGAGCTGTCACGGGCATTTGGGCGAGCGGTGGGCTGCTGGTGCTGGCAGCGTGGGAGGGATGTGGCGGGCCCTGGGCGTGGGGAACCCATCGCAGTCGTGGAGCTTGCCCGCACCAGGGCCAATGTGCGTAGATTGTTGTGGGCAGCGTCCCGGTGGCTGTGCTCGTGTGTGAGGGTGATTGTGTACGAGGATTGTGAGAAATGAGTCTGAACTCTCTGACGTGCTACCTGCCAGGCACGTGCGCAGGGCTGGAGAGGCCCATGATCGTGCAATGGAGGAAACCGCCCGGGCCGCAGGACAACTGTGAGACATGATGATAAGGGCTCCAACGCATAAGCGTCGTGTGGAAAACCTTATGGAACCGGTACCAGACCACAGAAGACATACGGCCTTATTTCCAACTCTGGGTCAGGAGACCACTCCACTTTCACCTGCCTCTTGGGATCCTTGTTGGGGGTGGGGGGGGAACAAAATGAAAGAATTGATTACCAAAAGACTGCCTTGTACACATGCCAGTCAGAAGTCCCCCTGGCCGGGCGTGGTGGTGCATGCCTTTAATCCCAGCACTTGGGAGGCAGAAGTAGATGGAAGCCTCTGAGTTCAAGGCCACCCTGAGACCACATAGTGAATTCCAGGTCCAGCACTTGGGAGGCCGGGGTAGATGGATGGCTGTGAGTTCGAGGCCATCCCAAGACTACATCGTGAATTCCATGTCAGCCTGGGCTAGAACCAGACCCAAACCTTGAAAACACCCCCCAAAAAAAAAAAATCCCCCTGAATGTGGGGAAAGGAAAAGAACCAGACAGAGGGCAGTGGGGAGCAACAGGGAGCACAAAGATGAGGGTGGAGAACAAATGTATAATGATTCATAGGTATGAAAACGACACCATGAAACACTGTAGCTAACTTAAAAATTAATTTTACAATGCAAAAACAAACCAGTTGTGGTGGTGGCTTATGCTTGTAATCCCGTCACTAGAGAGTCTGGGGCAGGCAGATCACCGGAAATTCAAGACAAACTTGCTCTACATAATGAGCCCAGGACAGCTTGGGCTGCAGGACAGCTTGGGCTCCAAAAAAAGTGCCGGGCTGGAGAGATGGTTTAGGGGTTAATGTGCTTGCCTGCAAAGCCTAAGAACCAAGTTCGATTCTCCAGTCCCCATATAAAGCCACACGAACAAAGTGGTGCATGCACACCCATTCTCATTCTCCCTCCCTCCCTCTCTCCCTTTCTCTCTCTCTCCCTCCCCCTTTGCAAATAAAAATAAAAACTGAAAAACAGAGCCGGGCATGGTGGCACACGCCTTTAATCCCAGCACTCAGGAGGCAGAGGTAGGAGGATCACTGTGAGTTCAAGGCCACCCTGAGACTATGTAGTGAATTTCAGGTCAGCCTGGACTAGAGTGAGACTGTACCCCAACAAAACAAAAAGAAATGAAAAACAATACAATAAATACATAGTGGGAGAATGCTCCCCGTGTGTCCACCAGCATCCATTCCATCATCTACGGAGACTTTTGGGACCAGCAGCCTGTCACAGCTTCAGGTAAATGCAGTCCCTGCTGGCCTCTGACTGCACCTGCAAGAGAGACCCCCAAAAGAAAGCTCCCCAGCCCAGTGCTGTGTGAACTCTTGACCTACAAAATCATGAGCAAAATAAAATTCTGAACTGACTGTGCTGGGGGAGGATGTAACGGGGGTGCTGGGAATTGATCCCAGAGTCTTGTGTGCTAAGCCTCTGCTATTTACCTAACTGGGCTTTTTTACAACTTTTTATTTGTAAGCTCATTTAAGAAGTAGGAGACTATCATAAACTATATGAGACTCTCAAAAGAGAAAACTTATTTACTTCCTTACAAAAGAGAAAGAGACAAAGGGTGAGTATGGGCACGCCAGAGCCTTCAACCACTGCAAATGAACTCCATATGCATACACCACTTTGTGTATCTTTTTCTATTTTTAAAAAATATTTTATTTAAGAGAGAGAGAGAAAGAAGTAGAGACAGGGAGGAAGGGCATGCCAGAGGGCCTCTAGCCACTGCAAATGAACTCCAGACACATGTGCCACCTTGTGCAACCGGCTTATGTGGGCACTGGGGAATTGAACCTGGGTCCTTAGGCTTTGCAAGCAAATACTTTAACCACTAAGCCATCTCTCTGGCCCACGTGCACCATTTTGTACATCTGGCTTTACGTGGATACTGGGGAATTGAACCCAGGTCTAAAGTATTCTGCCATTGGACAACATCCCTAGCCCAAGTATCTCTTTTTCCTTTATGTTTCATGTAATTTCACTATATGTATATATAAATAATCCCAAACTGGGACTACCTGTCTGCAGCAAGCACCATACAGGGCTGAAACAGTACTTTAAAATATTTTTTTATGTGTGTCCATATGTGTGTGTGTGTGCACACATATGTGCATGCATATGCTCCGGGACCTTTTGCCAGTGCACATGAGTGGCAGATGTTTGCACCACATTTTGCATCCTGCTTATGTGGGTAGCTTGGGGATTGAACGCAGGCTGGCAAGCTTGGGAAGTAAAAGCCTTTAGCTGCTGAGCCATCTTCCCAGACTTAGCATTTAATATTTGTTACACAGCAGCAGTGGCTAGAAATGCCTCCATAAGAGATATAATTACCAGTGTGGGAAAAAAGGAAGTAGAGGAAAAAAAGAGCAAGACAAGAAAGAGGAACCCGTGTCAAGGGAGTGCTGAGAAAGGGGCTTCTGTGATGTCCACAGATGCCTTGTGGTATGTGCCTACCCCTGCAATTTCCCATAGTCCTTCAGGACTCTCCTTTCAAAAACATGGGAATCTGGGGCTGGAGAGATAGCTTAGCGGTCAAGGGCACTTGCCTGCAAAGCCTAAGGACCCAGGTTCAATTCCCCAGTACCCACATTAGCCAGATGCACAAGGTGGCACAAGTGTCTGGAGTTCATTTGCAGTGGCTGGAGGCCCTGGTGTGCACATTCTCTCTTTACCTCTGTCTCTCTCTCTCTCAAATAAATAAATAAAAATTTTAAAAAAAAAACATGGGAATTAGAGAAGATTCTTTTTGCAAATGGTGGTGACTCAAACTTCATCAAAGTGCTGAGCATAGGGGACTGTTGGGTATTCAGCACTAAATGAGACATCTTCTGTCATCCCCTCCAGGCCTCGGGGAACATTGTGGAAGAGATGGTGGCATGACTGTCAGAGCCAGGAGATGGGAGGAGTGCTTTGAGCACTGTCTTCCAGACGTGACCTGGCCATTGCATTTATGACCTCACAGCACCTGTAATTACCTGCACAAGACCTGTATAATGTTGAGCCTATCAACATTCTGTCATGGCTGATGGAGGAGGGAAAACACATTAAAATGGAAGGGGGACCAGTTGGGGGAAAACAGGGATCCCGTGGGAGGGGACCTGGGGGTACAACAAAAGAATGCAATGGGCTGGACATGGAGGCACACACCTTTAATCCCAGCACTTGGGAGGCAAGAGTAGAAGGAACACTGAGTTTGAGGCCAGCCTGGGACTACAGAGTGAGTTCCAGGTTAGTCTGGGCTAGAGTGAGAGCCTACCCAGAAAAAAACAAACAATCCAAGAAAAAAAAAAGAAGAAGAATGTAGTAGAGGGCAAACCAATAAATAAAATAAGATAGGAAGGGGCTAGGGAGATGGCTCTGTGAGCAAAGGGGCTTGCCACGCATGCCTGACAAAATGAATTTAGATCCCAGAACTCACATAAAACAGGACGAGCAGGGCAAGGGTCTGCAATCCCAGGGCGCCCAGCAAGAAGGGCAGTAGACAGGAGCGCTCCGGCAGCCAGCCTACGACTCAGTGGCAAACAAGAGACCTTGTCTCAGAACAAGGGGAAGGAGAAGACCGTGGGCACGTGCTATGGCATTTGTGCGCCCACATTCACACACACACAACACATGTATCAAACACATTCACACACACACAACACATGTATCAAACACATTCACACACACACAACACACATTTCAAATACATTCACACACACACAACACACATGTCAAACATTCACACACAACACTCATGTCAAACGTATCTAAACACACACAACACACATATCAAACACAATCACACACAACACACATGTCAAATACATTCACACACACACAACACATGTATCAAACACAGTCACACACACACAACACACATGTCAAACACATCTAAACACACACAACACACATATAAAACACATTCACACACACAACACACATGTCAAATATATTCACACACACAACACACATATCAAACACATCATACATATCAAACACATTCACACACACGCAACATACATCAAACACATTCAAACACACATATCACACATTCACACACAACACATATCAAACACATTCACACACACACAACACACATATCAAACACGTTCACACACACACACAACACACTTTGCATACGCATCACACACAAACACCCTACACATCATTCACCCAAACACATCATACATATTCACATACACATCATATATACATCACACACAAAAATACACATTATACACACACAGTAACTAACAATGAGGTGGAGGTTGTGGAAAATACTGAATGTCGACGTCTGGCCTTCACCCACATGCACGTGTGCCCCGCACACACGCACGCACGCGCACATAGAGCTCGCAGTCGACTGCCATGATAACAAAATGCACCGCTCTTCTTCGCCCAGGGTGCGCACCTGAATCCACTGTCGTGTTTTTAATAAGCATCCAGACTTCATCCCCTGGGGCCTGCCAAATGAGATTTATGATGTTAGAAACCAAGAATCTAAATTTATTCATTTAAATATCCAAAATGACTCTGAGAGCCAGGCGTGGTGGCACAGGCCTTTAATCCCAGCATTCAGAGGCAGAGGTAGAAGGATCGCCCTGAGCTCAAGGTCACCCTGCAACTACATAGTGAATTCCAGGTCAGCCTGGGCCAGAATGAGACCCTACCTCGAAAAACCAAAAAAAGAAAAAGAAAAAAAAACAGGGACTCTGAAATCCGGTCACAGGTGACAGCTCTTGCAGGAGGGTAGACTCATCCATGTCCACTCTTTATTTCAGGACAAATGACCTTCTCCTCTGGAATGCTGGTTACTCATCACCATCAAAATCCATTTCTGACCAAATAGCTTCCCCTGCCCATCCCAGAGCAAGGATGTAAGGGTGGAGCCGGCAGGGCTTGCTGCAGCCAAGATTCCCCTGACTTCAGTTACCACTGCGTCAGGCAGAACCTCGGTCGGGTGGCCACGGAAGGCCAAGCCCCCAGCTCAGTGAGCCTGCCGCCCTCCCCCTGGTAAATGGTGGAGCCGCAGCCTGATTTCCTTAATGGGTGCTTGCTTTCCATGTGAATGAATGGCACGGCCCAGCAGGGGCTGCGTGCATGGGAGATGAGGCAGAAGCACGAATCTATTCCTTGCTTAAAGATCACACTGCTAAGAATAGAAACTGAGACGCAGCTCAAGCGCGCGCACATGCAGCTCCGAGGAAGGCCAGGATCAAGCTGGGAAAGCCGTGGCTTAGTGGAGGATGGTCGGAGAATCGCAGACTGACAAGAAAAGCACCTGGGGACAGAGCTCTCCCTTCCCAGAAGGAAAAGCGACCACCTAGAGAACGGCAGCCTCCAGCGTGACCCACAGCACCGAACAGCACACCCTAGGCTCTGGCTGTCTCCTGGTTTCAGGTCCAGCCACTGCCTTTGAGCCCGTGAGCTCAGGAGACTGACCAGGGCCAATGTCGGATCCCTCTTCTCCGACTCGGCTGCCAGGAAGGATCAAGCAAGGGTCCATTTTACCACTGAGGTCCTTCCACCCCTGCGCTGGCATGCTAAGCAAGCCCTCGAACATGAAGCTGCATCCCCAGCCACATCACTGCATTTTTTGTTTGTTTGTTTTATTTTTTGAGGTAGTATCTCACTCTAGCCCAGGCTGACCTGGAATTCACTATGGAGTCTCAGGGTGGCCTCGAACTCACAGCGATCCTCCTACCTCTGCCTCCCAAGTGCCACCATGCCTGGCTGCATTTTTTAAATAATGAGAAAAATTGAAAATAACCTTAATGTCCAATAAGATATACTTGGATCAAAGCCAGGGGCAACCCCTGTGATACCAACATTTAGGAGGCTAAGGCAGGAGGATTGCCATAAGTTTAAGAATAGCCTCAGCTACGTGGTGAGTTCTCCAGGGCAGCTTGGGCTTCAGAGTGAGAGAAAACACACACACACATGTCAGGCATGGTAGCACTCCAGAAACAGGTAGGAGGATCACTGTGAGTTCTAGACCAACCTGGGATTACAGAGTAAATTGTTCCAGGTCAACTTGGGCTAAAGTGAGACCCTACCTCAAAACGACCAAAAAAGAAATAATAGCCCATAGTATGGAACATTATGAAGCCATTAGAAATAGCTAGTTGTTGCTGGTAGCACATGCCTGCAGTTCCCGCTACTGGGGAGGCAGACAAGTGAGGTTGGGTATTGCTTAAGCCCAGGAGTTCAAACTAGCCTGGGGAACACAAGAGCCTGTCTCAAAAAAGTTGTCAATATTTTTTTATTTGAGTCAGTATGAGCAATCCAGGGCCTCATGCTTCTGAAAATGAACTCCAAATGCATGCACCACTTTGTGCATCGGACTTGATGTGGGTGCTGGGGAACTGAACCTGGCTCAGCAGGCTTTGCAAGCAAGTGCCTTTGACCACTGAGCCACCTTCTCAGTGCTCCCCCCAATCTTTTAAGCTTAGACAGAAACATTTAATGTGGAGACCATGGACTGAATGTTTGTATCCTTCCCAGATTCACATGTTGAAATCTAATCCCCAGTAAGGTTAGGGTGTCAGAGATCTACTGCTGGCCACTTTATAAAAAATTAAATAAAAAAAAAAAATAAGGTCAGAAATTGTTACAAGGAAATGTCTATTTAGTTTTGTACAAAACAGAGAAGGGGAAGTTTCTGCTTCTCAGGCCTTGCCCGTAGCAGTACATAGCAACGAAGAAAGCAAGGCCAGGAGTTGATGTGGCTAGGAGATAACTTATCAGAACTGTAGATGGAGCTGAGCGCTTCCTGGGACATGGTTTGTCCTCTGGCTGTGACTCCTCTGGCACCGTGGGATTCCCTGAAGACATGTGAATCCTTTAGGGTCCATGCTATAGATCTTTTAGGAGGTGGTAAGATGACTTCGTCTGCCCCCATTCCTGGGGTTTAGTGCCCTTAGAAAAAGCCCCCGGGAAGCTTTGCTTTCCATGTCTTCCCGTCTTCCCAGGAGGACATAGGCACTGTTGACAAAGCGCGGGCCTCCCTGGACCAAATCCACTGGGTTGTAACTTGGACTTCCCAATTTCCACCTCTGTGAAAAATAAATTTGCTACGTATAAATTACCCAAGGTAAGCTAGCTTGTTATAGCAGCCTGATAGAGCAGGATGCAGACAGAATATAGAGAGACTTACAGTCAAGAAGGTAGGTGGAGATCCAGATGTGGTGGTCTACGCCTAGGACCTAGCACCCGCACTTGATCACAGGGATGGGATGAGGAGCTCCAGCCCGGCACTGTGTTCGCTGCCTAAAACAGTATCTGATGTGGCCCAGGACAGTGGCACATCCCTAGGATGCCAGCATTTGGGAGGTGGGCGCCAGCCTGGGCTACAAGAGACCTTGTCTCAAAACCTAACCTCTTCCTGCCTGCCCCCCCTGCAAAAAAAATAACCTTTTACCTAATTTAACCTGCAGATCAACCAGCTGAAGTCAATTCTGTTACTGTTTTCATCTTACAGAAAAACAATTGGTAGCACAGATGTCCTACAGCTAATTAAATGACAAAGCACCCACTTACTACCAGAGGACTGAAGTCTGCAAGCTTATACTTAACATGAATTCTTCCTCAAAAAGAGAGACTGGGGCTGGAGAGATGGCTTAGCGGTTAATCGCTTGCCTGTGAAGCCTAAGGACCCCGGTTCGAGGCTCAGTTCCCCAGGTCCCATGTTAGCCAGATGCACAAGGGGGCGCACGCGCCTGGAGTTCGTTTGCAGAGGCTGGAAGCCCTGGCGCGCCCATTCTCTCTCTCCCTCTATCTGTCTTTCTCTCTGTGTCTGTCGCTCTCAAATAAATAAATTAATTAATTAAAAAAATATTTAAAAAAGAGAGACTGACAGGAGACTCGCTTATCCCAAAACAGTGAGATCACACGTGCATTTTATTTTCTGTTTTGTTGTTTTGTTATTGTTGCTTTGGTTTTGGGTTTTTTTGAGGTCGGGTCTCACTCTAGGCCACCCTGACCTGGAATTTGGTATGTAGTCTCTGAATGGCCTCAAACTCCTGCCTCTGCCTCCAGAGTGCTGGCACTAAAGGTGTGCCCCACCATGCCCAGCTTTCACTTGTTTTGTCTTTATAGACTTTGTGGTCAAGAGAAACATCAAGGGCTGGAGAGATGGGTTAGCAGTTTAGGCATTTTTACCTGCAAAGTCAAAGGACCCAAGTTCAATTCCCCAGAACCCACATAAGCCAGATGCCCAAGGGGGCACATACGTCTGGAGTTTGTTTGCAGTGGCTGGAAGCCCGGAAGCACCCATTCTCTCTCTGTCTCTCTGCTCTTTCTCTCTCTCAAATAAATAAATAATAATAAATATTTTTTTCAAAAAGAGAGGCATCAGGGCTGGAAAGATGGCTTAGTGGTTAAGGCATTTGATAGTGAAGCCAAAGCGCCCAGGTTCTGTTCCCTAGTGCCTACGGAAAACCAGATGCCCAAGGTAACACATGCATCTGGAGCTTGTTAGCAGTGCCCAGAGGCCCTGGTATGCCCGTCCTCTCCCTCTCTGTCCCCCCCTCTCTCTCTCTCTTTCTTTTACCCGCCCCCATAAATAAAATATTTTAAAAAGTGAGAGGCAGCCAGATGTGATGGTGCACACCTTTAATCCTAGCACTCGGGAGGTAGAAGTAGGAGGATCACCACATAGTGAATTCCAGGTTAGCCTGGGCTAGAGTGAGACAAGGAAAAAAAAAAAAGTGAGAGGCATCAAGATAAACTATCTCTTTGTTTTTTTATTTTTTATTTTTCAAGGTAGGGTCTCACTCTAGCTCAGGCTGACCTGGAATTCGCTCTGTATTCTCATGGTGGCCTCAAACTCACAACGACCCACTTACCTCTGCCTCCCAAGTACTGGGATTAAAGGCATGCACCACTATGCCCAGCTCAAACCATTTCTGTTTTGTATTGTGTGTTTTTTTGAGAATGGGCCTTGCTCTAATTCAGGCTGACCTGGAATTCACCATGTAGTCTCAAGGGGGCCTCAAACTTAAGGCGATCCTCCTACCTCTGCCTCCCAAATCGTAGGATTAAAGGCATTCCTTGAGTTCAAGACTTTAACACCAGGACAGACTGGTGGGATCAAAAGCCATAGGGAGAGAGAAGTGTCCAACCCTGGGGAGAGCAAGTGGGCTTAAGAGAGCAAGAGAGGGGAGAGAGTGTGTATGTGTTTTATAGGACTAGAAGGCAAGGGGGAGTCTTGGATGATGTACTGAGTCACCAGCTAGAGGAGGCAGCATTTCCTCTTCACACCTAGTTTTTCTGCTTGGCCACATGGAGGGAGAGAGTTGGGAACATTTACAATCCTTTTATTTCCCTTTCTGTTTTGCTTCTTTCTTCTTTTTTTTTTTTTCTTCTTCCTTTCTTTCTATAAAATTCCACGTTCTCTTCTACCTTCTCTCTGTTTCTTTGTTTCATTTTGAGGCTGGGTCTTGCAGTATAGCCTAGGCCAGCCTCAAACATCTGCTGAAATTAGAGGCATGCGCCACTGCATCTAGTTTTAATCTATTTTCTGTATCTATGAATTTTGTGTTCTAGACATCCCATGCAGGTATTTATATTTTAGTGTCTTGTGTATTTATTTATTTATCTACTTTTGTTTTTTCTAGGCAGAGTCTCAGGCTAATCCAGGATGACCTGAAATCCACTATGTAGTCCTAGGCGGGCCGTAAACTCACAGTGATCCTCCTACCTCTGCCTCCTGAGTGCTGGGATTAAAGGTGTGCCTCCACACCCAGCTCTGATTTGGTTTTTTTTTTTTTTTTAATTTTTTTTTGTTCGTTTTTTTATTTATTTAGTTGAGAGCGACAGAGAGAGAGAGAGAGAGAGAGAGAGAGAGAATGGGCGTGCCAGGGCCTCCAGCCACTGCAAACGAACTCCAGACGCATACGCCCCCTTTGCATCTGGCTAACGTGGGTCCTGGGGAATCGAGCCTTAAACTGGGGTCCTTAGACTTCACAGGCAAGCGCTTAACTGCTAAGCCATCTCTCCAGCCCTGATTTTTTTTTTTATTTCATGTTTCAAGAGTCACCTATGTGGTAGCTCACGTTTCTACTAAATTCCCTCCCATACATCTTGAGAGAGGGTCTCACTAGGCAGCCTAAGCTGGCCTTGAATCATGGTTATTTTCTCCTCCTCTTTTTCATCTTGCTCTGTGTTTCAGAACTATTGTATTGCCTTATACTCAAATTTTATTGTATGCTTCCTAAGTGAATGAATGAATAAATAAATGGCAGTATACACTCATTTTTTAAAATTATTTATTTATTTATTTGAGAGCAACAGACACAGAGAGAAAGACAGATAGAGGAAGAGAGAGAGAATGGGCACGCCAGGGCTTCCAGCCTCTGCAAACGAACTCCAGATGCATGCGCCCCCTTGTGCATCTGGCTAACGTGGGACCTGGGGAACCGAGCCTCGAACCGGGGTCCTTAGGCTTCACAGGCAAGCGCTTAACCACTAAGCCATCTCTCCAGCCCTACACTCATTTTTATACTTACTTATTTGTTTATTTATTTAAGAGCGACAGACAGAGAGAGAGAGGCAGAGAGAGAATGGGCACACCAGGGCCTCCAGCCATTGCAAACGAACTCCAGATGCATACGCCATTTTGTGCATCAGGCTTTCATGGATCCTGGGGAATTGAGCTGTGAACCAGGGTCCTTAGACTTCACAGGCAAGTGTTTAACCACTAAGCAATCTCTCCAGCTCCTCATTTCATTTTCAAAAATATTTTCATTTATTTGCCGGGCATGGTGGCACACACCTTTAATCTCAGCACTCAGGAGGCAGAGGTAAGGAGGTTCACTGTGAGTTCAAGGCCACTTTGAGACTACATAGTGAATTCCAGGCCATCCTAGGCTAGATTGAGACCCTACCTCAAACCTCAAAAAAAAAAGAATCTATCTATCAATCAATCTATCTATCTATCTATCTATCTGTCTGTCTGTCTGTCTGTCTATCTATCTATCTGAGAGAGACACACAGAGAGAAAGAAAAGAGACAGACAGAGTGAATATGGGTGTGCCAAGGCCTCCTGCTACTACAAACAAACTTCAGATGCATGTGCCACTTTGCATCTGGCTGGCTTGACATGGGTAGTGAAGATTCAAACCCAAGCTTTCAGGATTTGCAAGCAAGTGCCTTTACCCACTGAGCAATCTCCCCAGACACTTCTTTCTTTCTTTCTTTTTTTTTAGTTTTTCAATGTAGGGTCTCACTCTAGGTCAGGCTGATCTGGAATTCACTATGTAGGTTTACGGTGGCCTTGAACTCACCACAATCCTCCTACCTCTGCCTCCTGAGTGCTGAGATTAAAGGTGCGCACCACCACGCCCAGCTCCTTTACACTCATTTCTGAATTAGCTATGATCTTCTCATCTCAGATTACAGGTATATCCCATGCCACCCCATCCAGCCTCTTTAAAAGTGTGGGTGTTTTTCCCTTCTGTGAGCATGCAGGTTATGCACGTATGTGTGCCGTGCAAAGCCCCGTGCCCTCGCCCGCAGCAGGCGCACCCCTTTGTGCTGGCCACAGCGGCCAGGTGTCCCGCTCCGTTGTTCTTCCCCTCAGTCGTGACTGAGCCAGAGTCTGTCACTGACCCTGGAGCTTGCTGGACTTTGATTCTGTTCTTTTGTTTTCTTTGTTTTGATTTTTCCACAAGCTGTGATGCTTCTCAGGTCTCTGCTCCCCTGCAGGCCTGGGGTTACGGATCTGTGCGGCTATGTCTAGCTGTTTATGTGGGTCCTGGAAATCAAATTCAAGTGGTCTCTCAGGCTTCCCTCTAGCCCAAATCTGGGTATCTTTTTGTTGCATTCTACTTGTTTTGTGCATATTCTAGATGTGTACTGTTATCATCTAGATCATTTAGAAACATATTATTCCTTCCTGAGCTTGTTTTTCATCTTCTTTTATTATTTCTTAAAAATTTATTTATTTATTTGAGAGAGAGAGAGAAAATGGGCATGCCAGGGCCTCCAGCCACTGCAAGCAAACTCCAGATGCATGTGCCACCTTGTGCATATGGCTTATGTGGCTCCTGGAGAATCAAACCTGAGTCCTTTGGCTTTGCAGGAAAACACCTCAACTGCTAAGCCATCCCTCCAGCTCCTCATTCTCTTCATGGTGTTTTTATTTATTTATTTATATTTATTTATTTATTTATTTGAGAGTGACAGACAGAGAGATTGAGAGAGAGAGAGAATGGGTACGCCTGGGCCTCCAGCTACTGCAAATGAACTCCAGATGCATGCACCACCTTGTGCATCTGGGTTACATGGGTATTGGGGAATTGAGCCTCAAACCAGGGTCCTAAGGCTTCACAGGCAAGTGCTTAACAGCTAAACCATCTCTCCAGCTCTTTCACTGTGTTTTTTAATGCATGTTTTTAATTTTAATAAAATCCAATCTCTCTCTTTTTCTTTCTCTCCAAAGTTTTGGGCTAGCTATCTGTTGCAGTTCCCTTATTGCTGGGAGAAAGCACCTCACCAAAAGCAGCAGATGGGAGGAAAGTGTTTATTTTGGCTTCTAGTCTCAAGGGAGAGCTTCATGATGGCAGGGTAACCATATGGCATAAGCAAAGGCTGGACATCATCTCTGCCTCAGCAGATAGAAAACAGCAGCAGGAGAGTGGGCCAGATTATAGCAAGGGGGAGCTAGCTAAAACACCCCCAAGCCCACCCCCAACAATGCCAGAAATACTCCATCATCCAAAATGCCACCAGCTGGGTACCAAGCATTCAGAACACTTGAGTTTATGGAGGACATCTAATTCAAGCCACTACATTCTAACCCTGATCCCCATGAACTCATAACCATCCATGATATGAAATGCAGTGTATTCAATTCAACTTTAGAAGTCTCCTTAGTTTTTACAATTCCAACACTGTTCAAACCTCCCTATAGTTTAAGGTCTCTTGCCTGTGAGCCTATAAAACCAAAAACATAATGGGACAGAATAAACATTCATACTGCAAAAAAAATAAAAAATAAAAAATAAATGGCATTTGGCATAGCAAGGAAAGATTGAATCAATGCAGGGTATAAAATAAGCAAAGTACAATATCAAATTGAGCAGTGCTGTGTCCACTTGGAACCCACAATGAAGTCTCTGTGATTCCACTTCCACCCCTCCAGCTGGATTGCTCACAGCCCAGAGAAAACTCTATACTGAGCCAGCTCTCCTTGGAAGATGACCCATTGTCCTATCACCTTGCAAAGTCCTGGGAATCTCCACTGCAACCCATGGCTTATCCTCAGGGCTCCACTGGATCTCCACACAGGGATTCCCAACAACTCTACATTACATCACCTAGTGACCATTTCCAAAAAGCAAATCCAATTGCAATGACCAAATCCAATGACCTTCTAGTTCCTAAATTTTCTATACTCCCATATTACATGGTAGGCTACCAAATTTTTAAATCCAGAGGGGACTGATACTGACTTAGAAGAGAAGGATACTCCTTCAGCATTCAGGACCCCTGCTTTCAAAAGAGCCAGCATTCTTTCTACCATCCCAAAGCAGAACAGCTGGCCCCTCAAACAGTTGAAGCTAAATTGGACGTGGTGGCACACACATTTAATCTCAGCACTTGGGAAGCAGAGGTGGTAGGATTACTGTGAGTTCAAGGCCAGCCTGGGACTATAGAGTGAGTTCCAGATCAGCCTGTGCTATACTGAGACCCTACCTCAAAAAAGAAAAGAAAAAAACAGTTGCAGTTGAATGGGCACTGTCCACAGCCTGAAACTTTCATTTCTTTCTGATCCATGTCCATCTGCTCACACCAGTCCATCTTTTCTACACCCTGCCCTGAACAAGTTCTCAGGACATGGGGAGAACACAGCCAACTTCCCACACTACCACTAGCCCAGTCCAGACAAACTTCTCTAATCCCCTCATTAGCCAAGCCTACATAGTCTATAGTTTTTCTGCATCTAAGTCTCTAAAATTTGGCCAGAATGGTCCATCAAACTGCCTTCAGAAGCTGGGCGTGGTGGCGCACGTCTTTAATCCCAGAACTCTGGAGACAGGGGTAGGAGGATCGCTGTGAGTTCGAGGGCACTACAGAGTGAATTTCAGGTCAGCCTGAGCTAGAGTGAGACCCTACCTTGAAAAAAAAAACTGCCTTCAGCACTGAAAGACATTTCTTAAGGCAAGGTTTTAAATCGTTCCATATTCCTCCTGAAAAGCAGGTCCAAGCAATCAAAAGCCACATAGGTTTCTAGCAGTAATGACCCCATGCCTCTGGTACCAGTTTTCTGTCATAAGTCACCTTCTTGTTGCTGGGACAAAGCATCCAACCAAAAGCAACTGATGGGAAGAAAATTTTTACCTTGGCTTACAGTCTCAAGGTGAAGCTTCAGGATGGCAGGAGAAAGCATGGCACCTCTGCCACAGCAGGGGGAAAACAACAGCAGGAGAGTAAGCCAGGTTCTAGGAGGGAGGAGCTGGCTACAACCCCAAAAGAACACACCTCCTCCATGAATGCCCCGCCTCCCAAACTGCCATCATGTGGGGACCAAGAATTTAGAGCACATGAGTTTATGGGGGACATCTGATTAAAACCACCACAGTATCTAACCCAGTTGGTCTCTAACTTAAGGCATTTCCTGCCTCAGCCTCCTGAGTATTAGAATGACAGTCTTGTGCCAACACAATTGGCCACAAAATTTCCCTGGCATGGTAGCACATGTCTATCATTTCAGTGCTTGGGAAGTTGAGGCAGGATGTGCCATGTGTTTGAGGCCAGCCTGGGCTACTTAATATTCTGTTTCAAACACACACACACACATATGCATGTACACATATATAGTAGAGATTAGGTTTTGCTCTGCTATAAGTGACTCCTTATTGTGTGCAAACAGTGGCTTTCAGTTGGTGCCTTGCTCTGGGTAGTTGTGTTTTACAAGCAGTATTTGGCTCTGTTTTGAATGCGAATGCAGGGGAAGGACGGCTATATATCTCGTTTGCGTAGACAGTATCTGTCCAGCACCAAGCATGAGGCATACAATGGTAAGTTATTTATTCACGCAAGTAAAAGGGTATACCTGTGAGCTAAGTGAAGAAAATCAGGAATATAGAGGCTCATGGGAGTGATAAAACCATATCAGAAAAAATAGGTCCATGAACTGATTGGACACATCTGACCAATGAGGGATACAGCATCCTCACCCAGAGCTTGTAAATGGAAGGAAACACTGTGATGGTGTTAGCTATGAAGGTGGCCCCTCCAGCCTACCGTCTTTCCACCTGATGCGTGTGCATCAAGGGACCAACAGACAGAGAACTCCTGACTGTCCCCAGGGCTTCAGCTCAGCGTACTCCCTGCTGCTTGGCCTGTTCAAATTGCCAACCATCACTGTCAGAACCTGGGCCTGCCTTCCATCTGGACTTGTCTCGAATCAGGTGCCAACTCAGCTCTGTGTGTGTCTTCACTGGGCTCGTTCATGTCTAATCACTGCAGTCACTGTCTTCACATCCATGTCCTAGCTTAGCCTCGGCCTCCTTCCAAAGCGTCTTGTTGCAGTGAACTCATCGCTGGGACAAAGCACCCACCAAAAGCAGCTTATGGGAGAAAGGGGTTTATTTTCAGCTTATAGTTTTGAGGGAAAGCTTCACCATGACAGAAGAAGCCGGATCACTTCACCACATCAGCAGCAGAGAGACAGCAGCGAGCAGAGCCCTCAATGCACAGTAGGTCCACTCCCAGAAACACACGTCCACTAGCAACGCTTCACCTCCCAAATGCTCCCGCACTTAAGGGCAGAGCAGGAAGCTCACTCACAAGCACATGAGGCTCTGGGGACATTTACATTCAAGTACTGTGTGTGTGTGTGGTGTAATGTGTGATCTGGAAGTTATTATTAATTAATTAATATTTATATTAATTTATTATTTTTATTATTATTATTTTATTAAAATTTATTATTATTATTTTAATTAATTAAGATTGGAATAAAGGAACCTGTGATTACCAACTGCCAGCCATCAAGGGGAATCAGGATTACTTGGTAAGTTTCAACCAATAAACCCAATATAGCTTGTCAATTTACAATTATTCAACCAGGGGCTGGAGAGGCAGAGAGAAAGAAAGAGAGAGAGAGAGAGAATGGGCACGCCAGGGCTTCCAGCCACTGCAAATGAACTCCAGACACGTGCGCCCCCTTGTGCATCTAGCTAATGTGGGTCCTGGGGAATCGAGCCTCGAACCAGGGTCCTTAGGCTTCACAGGCAAGTGCTTAACTGCTAAGCCATCTCTCCAGCCCAAGAAGCTCTAAAATGCATGGTGAATTCCAGGTAAGCCTGGGCAGGAGTGAGGCCCTACTTTGGAAAACAAATAAACAAACAAAAGCATTGGTTTTTTGGCCTTGTTCCTGCCCCACAGAATTACAGTTTCGGGACAGAACTGAAAGGACATGCCTTGTGATTGCAGCTGTTCCCACTGTGCCCCTTGGGGACGGGATGGTCTGTCTGCCTCCGGCAGGTGCAACATCAGGAAGAACAAACAAGGTTTTCTTCGTGAAGGTGCTCAAGATCCCTGGAAAGACAGTGGGAGACATGGTGTTCCGGAATGTGCTGGGGCTCAGGACACATCACCCCAAAAGATGACTGGTAAAAGACCAGAATATAGTCCCCATATAAAATACTCGTTGCCATATTGTGAGCACGTTATTCTGAGAAGTGGCAGACATGGGAATTGCTTTCCAATGCTATTTTCTTTTCTGTCTTTTTTCCCAGTATTTTTTAAAAATTTATTTTATTTTACTTATTTGGGACAGAGAGGCAGATAGAGAGAATGGGCATGCTAGGGCCTTTAGACACTGCAAATGAACCCCAGACCCATGTGCAACCTTGTGCATCTGGCTAATGTGTGTCCTGGGGAATCGGACCTAAATCCTTTGGCTTTGCAGGCAAATGCCTTACCCACTAAGCCATCTCTCCAGCCTTTTTCCGGTTCCAGGCTGACCTGGAACTCACTCTGTAGTTCCAGGCTGGCCTCAAACTCACAGCAATCCTCCTACCTCTGCCTCCCAAGTTCTGGGATTAAAGGCGTGCACCACCACTCCCGGTTTCACAAAATACCCTTTTTATAATCCCACATGGTCTGGGGCCACACTTGGAGAACAATTTCTTTAGGAAGGAAGAGGAGATACCATCTCTCAATTGTTTCCTCCCACAGTCCTTAAAATATGAAACTAAACCATACATATGACACTCCTAAGGTTATAGTGGTATATTCCAGCACTTGGAGGTAGGGGATGAGGAGTTTAAGACCAGCCTCAGCTACACAGCGAGTTCAAGGCCAGCCTGTGATGCGTGAGACCCTGCCTCAAAACACATACCAAAATCCTCCCTCAGACTGGAGTTGAGTGTCCCTGTGTCTAGTCAGCCAGAGTGGAGCTGCATCACCCCACCCCAGAAGTAAGAGCCACCACTATGTGATGTTCTTACGGCTCAGCCTGAGTCACAACTTTCTGTAAGGTGTTTCAGAGGCACCTGGAGATGCAGGTGGGGTGAATCTACATGAGCCATCTGCACTGAACATGAGTCAGGGTGAGCGGGAAGGGCTTCGAGCAGGAGTGAGTGAGGAGGCACGCACAGGAGCGGCTCTCTGCCCTTCACTTTGTAGACCAAGGAACAACGAGTTTAACTGGCTTTATTACATTTAGACAGTAAACAGACTGTTTTGTCTTTTTCTATCTCCTTTTAAAAATGATTTCGGAGCCGGACATGGTGGCGCACGCCTTTAATCCCAGCACTTGGGAGGCAGAGGTAGGAGGATCACCATGAGTTCAAGGCCACCCTGAGACTCCATAGTGAATTCCAGGTCAGCCTGGGCCAGAGTGAGACCCTACCTCGAAAAATAAAAGTAAATAAATAAATAAATAAATATTATTCAAAACAGGGGTAGACATAGGCCCTAGGGGTGTAACGTCTGCTGCTGTCTGGCTAAATGTATATACTATGCTTATCAACCTGCCCAGTAAGCACTTCTCTTAATGTTCATACCCTTATATTAATGCTACTCTCACTTTGGGTAGAGAATCTTCTCTTTTTAGATGGCAGTGACCTTGGGATGACTCAGAAGGCATCATGGTGCTGGAAAGAAGTGAATGGAGTACTGAGTAACATCTCAATCACACTTTCCAAGGCTCAGGGTCTATTATAGAAGAGGTGGCAGAAAGAATGTAAGAGCCAAAGGAAGTGTAGGACTCCTTACAATGTGCTCCCTCCAGACACTAAGTGGCCTGGATACCCATAACCTCACAGTGCCCGACACTACCTATACAAGACCACCATAAGAGGAGGAAAAGATCATGACATCAAGAGAGACTGATTGAGATGGGGAGGGAGGATATTACCATGGGATAATTTTATAATCATACAAGTTGTTAATAAAAATTTGAAAAAAAAAAGAATTATTCATTTAGTTGGACATGGTGCACACCTTTAATCCCAGTACTCAGAAGACAGAGGTAGGAGGATTTCTATAAGTTCAAAGCCAACCTGGAACTATAGAGTGAGTTACAGATTAGCCTGGATTAGAGTGAAACCCTACCTTGAAAAATATAAACAAAAATTTTTATTTATTTATTTATTTATTTTGAGCAAGAGGGGGAAGATAAAGAGAGAGAAAATTGGTGTACCAGGGCTTCTAGCCACTGTAAATGAACTCCAGATACATGTGCCTACTTTTGTATCTGGCTCTATGTGGGTACCAGTAAATCGAACCTGCATCCTTTGGCTCTGCAGGCAAGGGCCTTAACCAGTAAGCCATTCTCTAGGCCTGTCCCCCTTATTTTTATTTTTTGTTTTTTTTTGAGGTAGGGTTTCACTCTAGTCCAGGATGACCTGGAATTCACCACGTACTCTCAGGGTGGCCTCAAAGCACGGCGATCCTCCTACCTCTGCCTCCCGAGTGCTGAGATTAAAGGCATGAGCCACCATGCCTGGCCCTCCCCTTATTCTTAAGACAGCGTCTTGCTATGTTGCTCAGGTTAGCTTCAAACTCCTGGCTTGAGCAGTTTTCCTGCCTCCGCCTCTCAGGACTAGAGGCGCACACCACTGCTCCCGACCCGGCTAATAAAAGTTTCTTAGGCCCAGCCTAGCGGTTCAGGTCTGAAATTCCAGGCCTAAGGATTTCCAGTTCAAAGTGTGGCAGTTTAGGGTAACTAGGCCCTGAAAGCGAACAGAAATGTCCTTGAGCTTGCCCTTGCAGCCTCCACTTTGCTAGAGATCAGAGAAAGCGTCTCTCCTTTTTTTTTTTTTTTTTGCAGTAGGGTCTCTGGCCCAGGCTGACCTGGAATTCACTGTGGAGTCTCAGGGTGGCCTCGAACTCACGGCAATCCTCCTACTTCTGCCTCCAGAGTGCTGGGATTAAAGGCGTGCACCATCACTCCCAGCTTCTCTCCTTATCTCTTAAAGGAGTTCCCTAGATCTGTTTTACCATAAACAACCTTTGACTCCCCACCTGGGAAGAGTTCCCCTTTCCTAGAATTAAGATTCCTAGAAGGTTTATTTATTGATTTTCTGTTGGTTTGTTTTCTCAAGGCAGGGTTTCACACTACCCAAGGTTGACCTGGAGCTCCTTCTGTAGTCCCAGGCTGGCCTCAAACACTGCAATCTTCCTCCCTCTGCCTCCCTAGGGCTGGAATTAAAGGCATGTGCAACCGCTGAGCCTCCTAGAAGGTTTAAATCTGATCCTGGCCTTGTGGTTGGTTAAACTCAGCTCCTAAAACTTGGTGCTATGCTGGTTAGCTCAGCCCCAATTCAGAACCTACAAATTAACCCAATTTGGGTCATAGCAAAGTAGGATAGGAGAAATCTAGTTTTATTTTTTTAATTGTAATAAGTTTTAAAAAAATATTTTATTTGTTTATTTGAGAGAGAAAGTAAGAGGTAGTTAGAAAGAGAGAATGGGCATGCCAGGGCCTCTAGCCACTGCAAACAAAATCCAGACACAAGTGCATCTGACTTATGTGTGTCCTGGGGAATCAAACCTGGGTCCTTAGTCTTCCAACACAAACACCTTAACTGCTAAGCCATTTCCTCAGCCCCAAATACAGCTTTTTTTTTTTTTTAATTATTTATTTATTTATTTGAGAGCGATACACAGAGAGAAAGAGGGAGAGAGAGAGAATGGGCGCGCCAGGGCTTCCAGCCTCTGCAAACGAACTCCAGACGCATGTGCCCCCTTGTGCATCTGGCTAACGTGGGACCTGGGGAACCGAGCCTCGAACCGGGGTCCTTAGGCTTCACAGGCAAGCGCTTAACCGCTAAGCCATCTCTCCAGCCCCAAATACAGCTTTTTAAAAGGCAGTTTTGAGCCGGGCATGGTGGCGCACACCTTTAATCCCAGCACTCGGGAGGCAGAGGTAGGAGGATCACCATGAGTTCAAGGCCACTCTGAGACTACATAGTGAATTCCAGGTCAGCCTGAGCTAGAGTGAGACCCTAACTCCAAAAACAAAACACAAAACTAAAAATGAAAACAAAAAAGACAGTTTTGTTTAGGGACTGATGCTCAAAGAGAACCATGAGACGCCACCCCACATGCCACTACCAACATGGAACTTGAGTCTGATCAAGGCTGATCTGCAGCGCCCCCTGCTGCCCAGTCTAGCAGGCTGCCTAGACAGACTGGCCAGATGGGCTGGCCCGAGGATCCACCCTCTAAATCTACCAACCCTTCTCCTTGCCTTCCCCTTGTCTACAGAGGCTCCTGTCTTCTTCCTGTAGTGGACTCTGCCCTGCTTCACTCAGCCCAGCTAAGCCCAGCTCTGTCTTTCCGCTTGGCCTCCTAGGGCCATAAGGACACACGCGAGTCTGGCTCCGTGGGGAAGGAGAGCATCAAACTGTTTCTTGGTCTGTCTGGATGCCTCTGCCCTATAGTTGGGGGTAGCGCCTCTGTCTGGTTGCACACGCGATTTTCCTCTACCATGTTCATGTTCTTCCCATTTATTTCCCTGCGCAAGCTCCTGGTTCCACTTTCCATGTACCAGCAACTTTCTTAAATTTCTTTTGAAAAGCCTCAGTTTCTCTGAAGTCCACATGTTTGTGGCACTACTTCAGCCCCCCCACAAACCCCTCAATGTCTCTTAAAAGAACCTTCTAAACTATGCACTGTTTACACATGAGCCAGTGTTTCCACAAGAGAGCGTGTTTCCTAAACCCCATAATCTGTGATTTCTCCCTGAAATAAACCCCACAACTTGTGACTTTTCCCATCAATAAACTTAATAATTCATAATTTAGCCCTCTTGAGTCCATCTTTATCAATTCTTTCTTAAAGGTAGGATAGAACCCAAAACTTGGGGTTCATAAATTCTGGTAGACCCCTCCTGAACCCCCAAATCCTGCATCATATTGTGATTTCTCCCTTAAATAAACCCCACAACTTGTAACTTTTCCCATCAATAAACTTAATAATTCATAATTTAGCCTTCTTGAATTCATCTTTATCAATTCTTTCTTAAAGGTAGGAGAGAACCCAAAACTTGGGGTTCATAATTCTGGTAGACCCCTCCTGAACCCCCAAATCCTGCATCAATAGGGTGAGCTTTGTCCCCTTCAATATAGCAGGAGCTCCCTGTCCTGTCTTTCTTTCTGTTCTTTTTTTTTTTTTTTTTTTTTTTTGAGATAGGGTCTTGCTTCAGCCCAGGCTGACCTGGAATTCACTATGTAGACTCAGGCTGACCTTGAACTCACAGCAATCCTCCTACCTCTGCCTCCCAAGTGCTGGGATTAAAGGTGTGTGCCACCATGCCCAGCTTCCCTGTCCTTTCTTATCTCTGTCTCTCTCCGTCTCTCTCTCTCTCTCTCTCTCTCCCTCTCTTATTCTCTGGTCTGTGGATTTCAATTCTTTGAATTCATAAGACAAGTATCCAGTGATACCCCAAATTTTTTACTGTATTACTGTGTTGGCATATACTGATGTACTGATGAGGAATCCCCACATTCCCAAATCAAAAACCTGCCTGGGAAACTTATTAAACACCTTTCTCTTAAAAAAAAAAAAAAAAAAAAAGGCCCAGCCCTTGGGAGGGAGAGGTAGGAGGATCACTGTGAGTTCAAGGCTACCCTGAGACTACATAGTGAACACCCATCAGCCTGGCCTAGAGTGAGACCCTACCTCAAAAAAGCAAAACTAAAAGGCACAGTAGAAAAAGCATGAGTCTTTTCTTTCTTTCTTTTCCTTCTTTGTGTAGACTTGATTAGATTAAGAGGAGGAAGCACGGAGGGTTTGCAGGGGCTGGAGGCCCTGGCATGCCCATTCTCTGCTGCCATGAGGGAAGCGGAGGGGCAGAAAGCCCATGGGCAGTGGGAGTCCTGCCCTCTCCACCCATTCCAGCCCAGCTGGGATGATGGGGAAGATCTACCAGAGCAGGGACCTGGACGCTCAGGCATTAGGAGAGACGACAGCGGATTGGAGGCCTTGCCCAACTGGTAAACATCTACGCATAAACTCTTCCGGTGGCCTTTACTCTCAGGGTCAGGTGAGTTCTGAGAAAGCTGATTGCTGTGGACGCAGGGGCCTGGCTCAGGAGGAGGCCATCCATGGCGCCAAGTTTTAGGGCTGAGCTTAACCAGCCACAATGTCAAGACCAGACTTAAGCTTAATTGTAGGAAAGGCGACCTCCTTCCCAAGTAGGGACTCAGGTTATTTATGGAAAAACAGATCTAGGTAACTTCTTTAGTGAAGAGACAAGGAGAATCCCACCTTTTCAGATCTTCAGCAAATCGCAGATTGCGAGGGCAGACTCAGAATTCCCGCTTTTTCACTTTTGGGGCCCAGTCCCCCTAAACTGCCTTAATGCCCCTTCTGAAGAAGCAATCTTTTTTTTTCAAATATATTTTTTTTTAATTTTTATTTATTTATTTATTTGAGAGTGACAGACACAGAGAGAAAGACAGATAGAGGGAGAGAGAGAGAGGATGGGCGCGCCAGGGCTTCCAGCCTCTGCAAACGAACTCCAGACGCATGCACCCCCTTGTGCATCTGGCTAACGTGGGACCTGGGGAACCGAGCCTCGAACCGGAGTCCTTAGGCTTCACAGGCAAGCGCTTAACCGCTAAGCCATCTCTCCAGCCCAGAAGAAGCAATCTTAACTGCTGTTAGGGAATTGGGGAATGACCGATCTTGCTTCTTCCAGCCAAGTGGGGTCGTTGGGTGTAGCAGTTGGTAAACTTCTCCAGCAGGTTTATCTAAGGAACCCCCAAAGTACATTGGTGGAGTATAGGAAGATAGTCCTGGAAGAAAATGTTGGGGAGAAGGAATAAAAGCAACAACTTAAAGGGGAGTGGGCAAACAGCAAATTTTCTTTACAGTTCCCATTCTTTCAAAGAAGATTTTATTTATTTATTTATTTGAGGCAGAGGGAGAGAGAGAGAATGGGCACACCAAGGCCTCTAGTTACTTCAAACGAACTGCAGATGCATGTGCCACCATGTGCATCTGGCTTACCAGGGACCTGGAGAATTGAACCTAGGTCCTTAGGTTTCACAGGCATGTGCCTTAACGGCTAAGCCATCTCTTCAGCCCCGGTTCCCATTCTTGTAGATTTTCAGACTTTGGATGATGATGGTGATGGAGAGAAGCTGGGTAAATGGAGTTAGATTATCTCAGCACATTTTGAGTGTGAGCTGACTGTAAATTTAGAGGAGATAAAGTTAAAACAGCCACTAAGTACACAAGGTCCTGAAATTAGCTGAGTTACTGTTAGCAGAAATAATAGGCACAATTTTCCTAACCAAAAGCCTATGGCAGAGGAGGTCATGAGCCTTCTCTTGTCTGGATATATGCATATATTAATCTCACCAAATCGCTCTGAAAGCACTACACTTAATGTTCATACTCATATATTAATGCTACTCTCACTTTTGGTTAGAGAAGCTTCTCTTTTCGGATGGCGATGACCACTGGGATGACCCAAAAGGCAACATAGTGCTGAGAAGAGATGGAGGAGCGTCCAGCACTGAAACATCTCACACCCACCAAGGCTCAGGGTCCAGTGCGGAAGAGGTGGCGGAAAAAATAAGAGCCAGAGGAAGAGTACCAATCCCTACATACAACTGCCCAGACAGAATTTGGCCTTGATACCCAAGACCTCGCAGTGCCTAGCAATACCCACACAAGACCCTCATAATAGGAGAAAAATGATATCAAATTAAGAGACTAATGGAGAGAGGGAGGGGATGTGACCGAAGCAGAGTTATGACAGGGGAAGTGGGGGGGGAGGAAATACCATGGTTTGTTGTCTGTAAGTATAGAAGTTGTCAATAAAAAATACATACATACATACATATATATATAATATATTTATTTATATACATATATTAAATACATATATTAAAAAATAGGTCATGGATGAGCCTAATAAAGGTACCAAACTGCCTGTATTTGCTGAATAGAAAGCTAATTAAAAAAAAGTAGTTTAAAGCTGGGTGTGGTGGCACACGCCTTTAATCCCAGCACTCAGGAGGCAGAGGAAGAGGATCACTGTGAGTTCGAGGCCACCCTGAGATGAAATAGTGAATTCCAGGTCAGTCTGAGCTAGAGTGAGACCCTACCTCAAAAAACCAAAAAAAGGGCTGGAGAAATGGCGTAGCTGTTGAGCGCTTGCCTGTGAAGTAAGGACCCCGGTTCAAGGTTCGATTCCCCAGGACCCATGTTAGCCAGATGCACAAAGGGGCGCACGCGTCTGGAGTTCGTTCGCAGTGGCTGGAGGACCTGGCGCGCCCATTCTCTCTTTCGCTCTCTATCTGCCTCTTCCTCTCTCTGTCTTTCTCTCTCAAATAAATAAATAAAAATCTTTAAAAAAAAAAAAAGTCATGGTGAGAACTAAATAATTACCTCATCTGGCAGCTCCCTCATAGGTGTTCAAGTGCTTCTCCGCTTTTCTAATAGGGCCACGGGCAGGAGGTAGAAGGAAGGCTGGCCGGAGCATCGGAAGAGGTTTGTAGGGTCAAGCGCAGATGCACACCTGGGCTGGAGGCAATGTGTTTGGAAGAACAGGGCTTCCATGTCAGGCCGAGGTATCTGCAAGGTGCAGCCTCCACAGGCGCCAGGGGAAGGTCAGTCTTCAGAAACTCCTCCTTCCCAGAACACATCAAGGAAAGGAGGAAAAATATTTTCTCATACTATACTCACCAAACTGCCTGGCATGCTCTTCTCTTAATGTTCATACCCATATATTAATGCTATTCTCACTTTTGGTTAGAGAAGCTTCTCTTTTCAGATGGCAGTGACCTTGGAATGACTCAGAAGGCACATTGGTGCTAAGAAGTGACAGAGGACTGCTCAGCACTGAAACATCTCTATTACACCTTCCAAGGCTCAGGGTCCATTGCGGAAGAGGTGGCACAAACAATGTAAGAACCAAAGGAAGGGTAGGACTCCTTACAACGTGCTCCTCCAGACACAAAATGGCCTGGATGTCCATGACCTCGCAGTGCCTAACACTACCTACACAAGACCATCATAATAGGAGGAAAAGATCATGACATCAAAATAAAAGAGAGAACTGTTTGAGATGGGGAGGGGATATGATGGAGAGTGGAGTTTCAAAGGGGAAAGTGGAGGAAGGGAGAGAATTACAATGGGTTATTGTCTACAATTATGGAAGATGTCAATAAAAAATAATAATAAATTGGGCTGGAGTGATGGCTTAGCAGTTAAGGCGTTTGCCTGTGAAGTCTAAGGACTCAGGTTTGATTCCCCAGGACCCATGTACATCCGATGCACAAGGTGGCACATGTGTCTGGAATTCATTTGCAGTGGCTACAGGCCCTGGTGTGCCCATTCTCTGTCTCTGTCTCTCTCTCTCTCTCTCTCAAATAAAATAAATAAATAAATAAAATATTTTAAAAATAATAAACTTAAAATATGTTTTCTTCTTTACATAGCTATCACTCAGACACGAAGGCAACTGGTGAGATGGTGAATTGAGATCAGATCCATGTGACTAAAGCTGGGTGGGGCTGAGAAGACAAAGACCCTTCCTGGCCCCTCTTCTGTCCTCACCAGCTTCTTGCTCTGTGAATATTCACTTCTCCTTGTTTTTCTTTCAGGCTGTATGTCACCTTTTTAGTCTCTCAGTCTCCCTTCCCCCTCATTTCTATCTCTATTCTCTAAGGTTCTTTCATTCCCCATTTTACTCATATTTCTCTCAACAGCAAAAAGCCTGGGTTCCCTGGAAAGTTTCATTACATTGCTAAAACCCAAAACAAAACAATAAACACATAGAAGTGTGGCCTATGAATATCAAAACCAGTGTAATAATATAGCTTCATACACTTGCACCATACTCAAAAATAGATCTCAGGCAAACTAAAGAGTTAAATGTAGAAAAGCCAAATTGCAGAAAAACTGGCAGGAAATTGAATTTCCTATCAGATCTTTGGAGGAATGGTAAGTTTTCAATCATCGAAGCAAAAGAAGAAATCACCAAGGAAAAAATGAGCAGATTTATTATCTAAAAATACAAAACACCAGCACAAAGAAAAGCAGCATGATAAAAAGAATAAAGACTAGCAAAAATGTTTGTAATAGGCATTCAAAGAATGAATAAATTATGTAAAGTTCATATCAAAAGAAGAGAAATTAAATTTGAATAAACAGCTATCTTCCATAAATTCAAATATAGCCAGCTATTAGCAATACAAGGAAAAGCATTCTTTTCTTGTTTCAAACATGTGCAAAATCAAACTATTAATAGTGACCATGGACCTGTCATCTGGACTAACAAAAGCCAGAACAATCATATCCAATACTTGTGGCTAGGTAACTTTACACAATACTTTTGGAATGTTATTTAGCAATAATTATCGAGAAAGTTTAAACTATTCGTACCTTTGCCCCTTAATTCCATTCCAAGGGGGTTTATCCTTAGGCAGCAGATTTTTAAATGTGCCCTTTGTAGCCCCAGAGAGGCAGCACAGTTGTTTGTGGGAGTGTGCACAGAGGTGTAATAACCAGCACGTGGGCTATGAATGGGAGGAAAACCTTGACCACCTGAAGCAAAGGAAAATGCACTACCAAAAAATGCACTACAAAAGAAAAAAAAACAAGAATAACTCGGAGGCAGGGGGGAAAAAATGGGGGTCTGAAAACAGTAGCTCGACACACCCAGGGGTCACAGAACGAGAGCAGTCAGTACAAGGGGCTGTGCTGTTGTTTGGCGGGGAAGGGTTGAGGTAGGGTCTCACTCCAGCCCAGGCTGACCTGGAATGCACTCTGTAGGCCTCGAACTTATGGCGATCCGCCTACCTGTGCCTCCCAAGTGCCAGGCTGAAAGGGGTGCACCACCATGCCCGGTCCCCATGTGCACTTAAAAATCTTTATTTATTTATTTATTTGCAAGCAGAGACAGACGAGGAGAAGAGAAACAGAGAGAGAACGGGCATCTCAGGTCCTCTTGCTGCTGTAAACGAACTCCAGATGCATGTGTCACTTTGTACACTTGGCTTTACAGGGTTCTGGGGAATTGAAACCAGGTTGCTAGGTTTTGCAGGCAAGTGCTTTAACCACTGAGCCATCACTCCAGTGCCCCCATGTGCACTTTTTTTAAAAATTATTTTTGTTTGTTTTTTTCAAGGTAGGGGTTCATTCTAGCCCAGGCTGACCTGTAGTCTCAGGGTGGCCTTGAACTCACGGTGTTCCTCCTACTTCTGCCTCTTAAATGCTGGGATTAAAGGCATGCACCACTATGCCCAGCTTAATTTTATTTATTTATTATTATTTTTTGTTATATATATATATATATACACACAGAGAGAGAGAGAGAGAGAGAATTGGAGTGCAGGGCCTCAGCAATTACAATCGAACTCCAGACACTTGCGCCACCTACTGGGCATGTGCAGCCTTGAGCTTGCCTCACCTTTGTGCATGTGGCTAATGTGGGATCTGGAGAGCAGAACATGGGTCCTTAGGCTTTTCAGGTATGTGCTTTAACTGCTAAGCCATCTCTCCAGCTCCATATGTACTTTCAATGAATCTCTCTCTCTCTTTCTCTCTTCTTGAGGTAGAGTCTCTCTAGCCCAAGCTAACCTGGAACTCACTTTGTAGTTCCAGGTTGATCTCGAACTCACAGCAATCCACCTACCTCTGCCTCCTATGGCATATGCCGCCATACTTGAGTTATTTATTTATTTATTTATTTTTTATTTTTATTATTTTTTTTTTTGAGAGCGACAGATACAGAGAGAAAGACAGACAGAGGGAGAGAGAGAATGGACGCGCCAGGGCTTCCAGCCTCTGCAAACGAACTCCAGACGCGTGCGCCCCCTTGTGCATCTGGTTAACGTGGGACCTGGGGAACCGAGCCTCGAACCGGGGTCCTTAGGCTTCACAGGCAAGTGCTTAACCGCTAAGCCATCTCTCCAGCCCAATACTTGAGTTATTTTAATGATTAAAAAAAAAAAACAGTTAAACTAAGCTGGGCATGGTGGTGCACGCCTTTAATCCCAGCATTGGGAGGTAGCGATAAGAGGATCACTGTGAGTTTGAGGCCACCCTGACACTACATAGTGAATTCCAGGTCAGCCTGAGCTGGAGCGAGACCCTACCTTGAAAAACAAAAACAAAACAAAATAGTTAAACTGGGCTGAGGATGTAGCTCAGTAGTAGAATATGTCTACCTAGCATGTGAGGCCTTGGGTCTGATCCCAGGCACTGCAAAATATTATAAACAGCCGGGCGTGGTAGCGCATGACTTTAATCCCAACACTCGGGAGGTAGAGGTAGGAGGATCTCCATGAGTTCAAGGCCACCCTGAGAATACATAGTGAGTTCCAGGGCAGCCTGGGCTAGAGTGAGACCCTACCTGGGAAACCACACCCAATGATCCAGTACTCTTGGTTCCCTTTTACCCACCTCCCTTCCTGTGGTCTTCAGACCCCTTTCCATCCTGGTGACCCTGGTTCCATCTGGGTACATGCTCCAGAGATCCCAATCATGTGCCAGTGTCCTATTCTAAGAGAGGCTGAGTGGCATGGGCAGCACCCCCCATTTGAGGAGCACGGTGGGTGGCGTCCTAACATCTCTTCCTGGTGACGAGCTCCAGGGGAGGATTGGCCATGGTGTAGGAGGCCGGTCCAGGGCAGGCAGTGCGGAGGCGTCTTATAGACGTCACCCTCACTAGAAGAGGTAAGAAGCACCCAGAGGAGGGGATGGATTTGCAAGGCTAGGAACTGCCAGGAAGGGGCTGGAGAGATGGCTCTGTGATTAAGGCACTTGCTTGCAGAGCCTAACGTTCTGGCTTTCATTCCCCAGGACCCACATAAGCCAGATGCACAAAGTGACACACGCATCTGGAGTTCATTTGCAGTGGCTGGAGGCCCCCCGCACACCCATCCTCATTCTCTCTCTCTGCTTGCAAATAAAGAAAGAAAAATATTTTAAAAAAAGAATTCAATTACAGTGGCTGGAGGCCCTGGCACACCAATCCTCCCTTTCTTTCTTTCTTTCTTTCTTTCTTTCTTTCTTTCTTTCTTTCTTTCTTTCTTTCTTTCCTCCTTCCTTCCTTCCTTTCTTTCTTTCTTTCTTTCTTTCTTTCTTTCTTTCTTTCTTTCTTTCTCTCTCTCTCTCTCATTCTTGCTCTCTTGCATTAAAAAAAAAAGTGTTGGGCTTGCCTCAAAAAAAAAAACAAAACTCAGGACTAATATGGCTGAATAATATAGTAGTTATATATTTAATTTTTGAGGCATATCCTTACTGGTTTCCACAGTGGCTACATTAATTTACACTCCCAGCAATAGTGCATTACACTTCCAGGAGGGAGCCAGGTGTACTGGTGCACGCCTTCAATCCCAGTGCTCAGGAGGCAGAGGTATCGCCGTGAGCTCAAGGCCACCCTGAGACTACATAGTGAATTCCAGGTCAGCCTGGGCTAGAGTGAGACCCTACCTTGAAAAAAAAAAACAAACCAGAGTGCCAGAAGGGGATTATGATGATGGTAAATGGTTTATATTCATGGAAGTTGTCAATAAAGTGAAAAAAAAATTAACACTTGATCTTAGCCAAAAGCCTAGGGGTTTTTTTGTTGTTGTTGTTGTTTGTTTGTTTTTGTTTTGTTTTTGAGGTAGGGTCTTAACTCTAGCTCACGCTGACCTGGAATTCACCGTCTAGTCTCAGGGTGGCCTTGAACTCATGATGATCCTCCTACCTCTGCCTCCTGAGTGCTGGGATTAAAGGTGTGTGCCACCATGCCCAGCCTTTTTTTTTTTTTTTTTTTTAGCTTCTGGGAAAAAGAGGTTTATTTTGGCTTACAGGCTCGAGGGGAAGCTTCACGATGGCAGGGGAAAACGATGGCATGAGCAGAGGGTGGACATCACCCCCTGGCCAACATAAGATGGACCACAGCAACAGGAGGGTGTGCCCCCAGCCTTTTTTTAAAAAAAATTTATTTGCTTGTATGTTTATGTGTGGTCTCCAGACCTCTTGCTGCTGCAAACAAATGCCAGATATTTTGGGCTAGCAGGCTTTGCAAGCAAGCTTTTTAACCATTAAGCCATCTTTCCAGTCTTAAGAGTTCCCTTTAAAAAAACTTTTTTTTTTCAAATCCAGAACTGTTTTCCTTAAATATTTTTATTATATTCATTTGCAAGCAGAGAGAGATGGATGAGAAACAAAAGAACAGGTACTCCAGGGCCTCCAGCCACTGCAGACAGACTCCAGATGCATGTGCCACTTTGTGAATCTGGCATTACGTGGGTACTGGGTACCCCAGTCGTTAGGCTTTGCAGGGAAGTGTCTTAACCACTGAACCTTCTTTCCTGACCCAAGAGTTCTTTTTTAGCAAGCCCTGTAATTGGGTTCCCAGAGGCATCTCCTTCAAAATGTCCACCTGCAGCAACATTGCTTTGCAGCGTGCCCTAAAGTGGCAGAGCCACATGAAAGTTATGGCAGCCAAGCACTAGTAGGTGACGTAACCCGGAGTCCAGACAGGCAGGCCCTGGGCCAGACAAGGGTGCTCTCCTCTGCCCAGGATCAGGTTGGGGCATAGACTCCAGCATCTTCCAGCTGCACTGTCACCTCTGGAAGCTAACAATACTCTGTTCTCCCTGTGAGGCTGGACAAGTCCCTTCATCACTCCAGGCTGTGATGTCCTCATGTACACAATGATTTTCCTCATCTTGTCCTGCTGCAGGAATTAGGAAATTTAGGTTCTGAGGTCAGACAGACTTGGTTTCTAGCCCAGTGCTTTCCAGGGGGACGCTGAGTTCAGTGGAGGACACGTAAACAAAGATTTACAATGGCCACTGGCACAGGGGCCTGGTGTGCCTCTGCTCTGGGCAGCACAGGCAGGGCGGTGGTGGCAGAATCGCAGGAATAATTAATACAAGGCTAGTCGTAAACGTGACAGGTGCTACTAAGGAAGAGTAGAGGTGCTTATGTGTATGCAAAGCAGACCCAAATGTGACCTACAAGCTACATCCACAACGATTCAAAAATATTTTATTTATTTGAGAGAAAGAAGAAGAGATAGATAGATAGATAGATAGATAGATAGATAGATAGATAGATAGATAGGGAGAGAGAGAGAATGGACATGCCAGGGCCTCCAACCACTGCCAATGAACTCTCTATGCATGAACCACCTTGTGCTTCTGGCTTTACATGGGTACTGGGGACTAAAACCTGAGTCTTTTGGCTATACAGGCAGGCGCCTTAACTGCTAAAGCATCTCTCCAACTCCACAGAGATTTTTGTTTGTTTGTTTGTTTTTGTTTTTCCAAGTAGGGTCTCACTCTGGTTCAGGCTGACATGGAATTAACTATATAGTCTCAGGGTGGCCTCGAACTCATGGCGAGCCTCCTACCTCTGCCTCCCGAGTGCTGGGGTTAAAGGCGTGAGCCACCACGCCCGGCTCCATAGAGTTTGAATTCTCCAGTGCGTAAAGAAATTCTCTAAGTAAAAGAGTGACAGCTAACCCGCCACAGTGAGCACCAGGCTGGAAGGAAGCAAGCGGTGTGGCCTGGAGGTGGCTCTGGCAGTGATCTAGACGAGGGTGGAATGTGATGAGAGTCAGGACTGTGAGCAAATGTGAACAACACGGGCCTCAGGCCTCTAGAAAGGTCTGGAGCCTGCATGGTGGCTCATGCCTGTAAGCACAGAGCGGAAGACGCGGAAGCAGAAGGTCTGTGAGTTGGAGGACGGCCTGTTCCATAAAGAACAGTTCCAGACCAGCCTCGGCCATGCAGTGAGACTCGGTCTCAAAGACAGGAAGGAGGAAGAGAGGGAGGGAGGGAAGGAAGGAAAGAAGGAAGGAAGGGACTGTGGAGATGGCTCAGTGCTTAGTTCTTGCTTGCAAAGCCTTTCGACCTGGGTTCAATTTCCCAATACCCAGGTAAAGCCAGATACACATGCAGCTGGAGTTCATTTGCAGTGGCGAAAGTTCCCGGTGTGCCTATTCTCTCTCTCTCTCATAAGTAAATATATATATATATAGGTTTTTCAAGGTAGGGTCTCACTCTAACCCAGGCTGATCTGGAATTCACTATGGAGTCTCAGGCTGGCCTCAAACTCATGGCAATCCACCTACCTCTGCCTCCCAAGTGTTGGGATTAAAGGCATGCACCACCACGCCTAGCAGTAAAAATATTTTTTGAGATTTTTTTTGTTTATTTTTATTTATTTGAGAGCGGCAGACAGAGAGAGAAAGAGGGAGCGGGAGAGAGAGAGATAGAGAGAGAGAGAAAAGAATGGGCATGCCAGGGCCTCCAGCCACTGAAAAATGAACTCCAAATGTGTGCCCCCTTGTGCGTCTGGCTAACATGGGTCCTAGGGAATCCAGCCTGGAATCGGGGTCCTTAGGCTTCACAGGCAAGCGCTTAACCGCTAAGCCATCTCTCTAGCCCAAAAATATTTTTTAAATAAAGAAAGGAAGGAAGAGAGAGCTCAGAAAGGAAGGGGAGCGGGCCATGTTAAAGATAACTCTTGTGATGGTTAATTTTGATTGTCAACTTGACAGGATTTAGAATCACCATAGAAACAAATCTCTGGGCTTGTCTGTGAAGGATTTTCTAGATGAGGTCATTGAGGGAGGGAGTTCCCCCCTAAATGTGGGTAGTACTATTCTGTAGGCTGGGGTCCTGGCCTGCGCGAAAGAGAGACCGCTGAGCACGGGTTCATCGCTGCCTGCTCCCGGACTGCGAGCTCAGCGTGGCCAGGGCTGCTGCCGGGCCGGAGTACACTCTTCCTTCCTCTCCTTTTGGCAGGCCTTTGCGACAGCGAGGAGCAATGACTGGAATGAGACACAAGGAGGGTGATGTGCCATTTTTCTGAAATCGGGAACTTGGTGGGTGAGGAGAAATTTAGTCCAGCTTTGGACAAGTTGGGTGTTCTAGGCACAGTGATTGTCTTTTGGTTTGGCTTGGTCTGTGCAGGCTGGGGTTGCCTCTGAAGCAGAGAGGACAGTTAGTTAAAGCGGGCCAGGCAGCGGACGCGGCGAAGGCCACAGTGGACAGGCGAGAGCCTGCTGGCTAGCAAGCCCCGGAGGAGTCGAGAGGAGCCCCTCCACCGCCACCCACTTGACCTTGGGCAAGTTGCCGAAATCTTCTCATCTGTAAGATGGACACGCCAATTCCCACCTCACGAAATTATCATGAGAACCATACTCTACTGACATCACACTTCGCAAGACTCATCTGCTACACGTAAGGAAATTTCAGAGAGGCCATGAGCAGAACAGAGCGTCTTGGTGTGACATTGCTGTGATCTCAATTTGTGTTCTCCTAAAATTCACATGTTGAAATCCCAACCTTAAGGTCACTAGCTCCCCATGGGATTGGAAGGCAGTGCATTTGGGAAGTGATTAGGTAACCAGGGCAGAACCCTTAGGAATGGGACCAGCACCCTTATAAAAGACCCCAGAGAGATCTCTTGACCTCCAGGCAGAAGACACTTGACTATGAAGAAACTATGTCCCTCACAAGACCCAACCGTGCTGGCACTCTGCCCTAAGACCTCCCAGCCCTCAGGACTGTGAGCAGCATATTCCAGTCATTCATGAATCATCAAGTCTATGGTGTTTTGTTGAAACAGCCTGGACAAACTAAGAAGTCTAAAGTCAAGCCAATTTATCTGAACAAAGTAGCATATCCAATACACTAGTCATAGAGAGACATTCTAGCATGGGCTTATGCAACTCTCATAGGAATAGAGCGACCCTGGCTACCACTTCCTACTGAATGAGTTTTGGCAATTATTTATTGAGTTTCCCTTTCTGACAGATAAAATAATACAATCTATAGCATGGGATTCTGGTATGGACTAAATACACTTTGTATGCTGGAGAGATTGCTAAGTGGTTAGAGGTGCTTGTTTGCAAAGCCTATTGGCCTGGGTTTGATTTCCCAGGACCCACATAAAGCCAGATGCACAAAGTGGCACATACATCTGGAATTCATTTGCCCTGGTGTGCTCTCTCTCTCTCTCTCTCGTTCACTGTCTTTTTTTCTGTGTCAAATAAATAATAAATAAATAAAATTTAAAAATACTCAATATTAAGGCCAGGCATGGTGGTTAATCCCAGTACTTGAGAGATTGAGGCACAAGGATCACTGTGAGTTGACGACCAGCCTGGTCTACAGAGTGAATTCTAGGTCATCCTGGGCTAGAGTGAGACCCTGCCTCAAAAAAAAAAAAAAACAAAAAACCAATGGCTGTGGTCACAGGACATTGGAATACCAGGCTGGAGCCAAAAGGGAAACTCGTTCCTCCCTGGCTCGTCCTCGTGGTGCTAGAAAGCTCTGTGGGAGCCACTGCAGGACACAGTCGCCAACAGCATGAATAAGCAAGGGACCTTGCAGCCTATGAAACCAACCAGCTGGTCAAGAACTGTGTGCAATAGTGCCGTGTAGCCTCTGTGGGCAACCAACTGTTCCCTGACTGGACACAAGGCCTCCTCAGTGGAGAGAACTCATCTCTGGTTCTGTCAACCATGTCAGCATCCCATGGTCAGGAAACCCAGACTTCAGAGAGAGACGCCCTCTGCTCTCTGGACAGGGGTGGACTTACGACGCACCAAAAAGTCTCTCAGGTAACTTCACATACCCCTTTTAACCCATGCTGCTCTCACTCTTGGTTGGACAATCTGCTGTGTTTTACAGAAGGCAGAGGAAACACAGGAAAACCAAGATGCATCAGTAAGACAAAAAGCTGGCCTACTGCCCATCACAAGATGTGCCACCTCTACCACACCTGCCAGGGCCCACAGAAATTGCAGAGGAAGAGGTGACATGAACACTGCTCTTACTGCTAGCCTGACAACCAGCTCCAGGGTGACAGCGACAGACATGGTGATCAATCAAAACCTATCAAAACAGAAATCCAGAGGTAACAGGAAACACTGAATCCGACTGCCAACAGTCCTGCAATGGCTCAGGAAATATTATGGAAAGGGGTGAGTGGGGCAGAAACATTGTGAGAGCCACAGAGTGGGTAGGAATACCCTGAAGCAGGGTTTTCGCCACCCACATTACCCCACAGTGTATAACATAACCCCAATGAGGAGGGCCCCAGGGAAACAGGAGCATGGATGAGGGGGTCAAAGAATATAATGTGTTATAACATATATAAAATTAAATTTTAAAACCAACAAAGTCTTTGTACGAATTGTTGTTCGGAGGCATCTGGTGCACAGTGACTGTTCACTGCGGGTTTGTTCCGCTGCCTCCTCCTCACGGCTCCTCCAGCCTCCTCAGGCCCATCTGCACATGAGTTAGGTACTCAGACCCGACTTGGGAAATGTTCGCAGAGGCACCAGAGCTCTCAACTTCAAGCACTTACGAGCCAGCCAGCCAGCCAGCCTTCTCCACAGTGGCCTCTTTCCCCTCCAGTCTACAAGCACACAAGAAAAGATAGAACACTGACATGTTGTTCCCAAGTACCAACCCCTCTCCCTCTCTGGGAACGTAAAAGACAGAGGCTCTAAGCCATATGCTCACAGCATCAGCTGTGTTTCCATGACAACCAGCCCAGCATAACTAGATGCTTGAACAGAGAAGAGCTGTGACATCCCGCTCTCATAGAATGTAAGCTATTATTACCTTTGTTCCTAGCCTGAGGGCTAAAACAGGTTGGATATGGGGCAGGATGAGGGGTGGGGAAGTTTGTGATCGAACAAGTAGAGGACCAAATTTGAGAATGCACTCTCAATTCATAGCAGCAGAAACTGTTTTGGCTATAAATTTTAAAAAAATATTTATTTATTTAAAAGAGAGAGAGAGAACAGGCACATCAGGGCCTCCACCCACTGCATACAAACTCCAGATGCATGCACTACTTTGTGCATCTGGCTTTACGTAGATACTAGGGAATTGAGCCTGGGTCATTTGACTTTGCTGGCAAGTACCTTAACTGCTAAGCCATCTCTCTAGCCCTTGTTATCTATTTGTTTGCTTATCTATTTTGTATGTGTGTGTGGGGGGGGGGGGTGGTTAAGGTAAGGTCTTGCTCCAGTCCAGGCTGACCTAGAATTCACTATGTAGTCTCAGGGTGGCTTTGAACTCACAGTGATTCTCCTACCTCTGCCTCCCAAGTGCTGGAATTAAAGGTATGTACCACCATGCCTGGCTATTTATTTATTTACTTTTTAGGTAAGGTCTCCCTCTAGCCCAGGGTGGCCTCAAACTCATAGCAATTCTCCTACCTCTGACTCCTGAGTGCTTGTATTAAAGGCATGTGCCACAATGCCCAGACTTGGCTATAATTTAAAAGAACTCTACGGGCAAAATAAAAGTTCAGGTCTAAATGCCACAACACAAAAAGCACCCATTGTTCTATAAATAATGTGAGAATTCTGGCCTAATTCTTCCTAAGAGGATTAAGACTTCATCATTAATATCTTTAATATTTAATCTTTAACATTTTCTGATTTTCAAAGTGCACTGGAGCCAGTGTGTTGATGCATGGATGTATTTAAATCCCAGCACTCAGAAGGCAGAGGTAGGAAGATCGCCATGAGTTCAAGGCTACCCTGAGGCTGCGTAGTGAATCCCAGGTCAGCCTGGGCTAGAATGAGACCCTACCTCGAAGTACATTGGCAATGGCAGCTCATCACGTGGTCCTCAAGGTAAGTAGGCTAGCCTCCGCAGATGGGTGCATCTCTAAACTCTGCTGTTCATCAGTCTAGGTGTATGTTTCCGTCAGGTTTGCATTGCTGGTAGAAATCACCCAACCAAGAGCAGCTTGTGGAGAAAAAAGAGGTTTATTTTTGGCTTACTGGCTCGAGGGAAAGCTCCATCATGGCAGGGAAAACGATGGCATGAACAGAGGGTGGAAATCACCCCCTGGCCAACATAAGGTGGACAACAAGAACAGCAGAGTGTGCCAAACACTGGCAGGGGAAACTGCCTCTATAACACCTATAAGCCCTCCCCCAACAATACACTCCCTCCAGGAGGTGGTAATTCCCAAATCTCCATCAGCTGGGAACGTAGCATTCTGACCACCTAAGTTTATGGGGGATACCAGAATCAAACCCCACAGTGTGGTATCTGCATTTTGACTTCTATTTCTCATTTATGATGAGAATATTGGGACACAACCTCATCATAAGCTGTGGAGCATCTATAATTAGGATAGGTATTATTTTGTGGTCTAGAAAAATCTCAAGGCAAGCTGTTCCAGGGCTGGCAGGGAGAGCTCTCAGCAGGACCCAAGCACTTCCTGTCATTCCTCTCCTCTTCTTTGCTTGTCATGTCTGCAAGGCTTCCCCTCCCAGTTAAAAGAAGGCCAAAGCATGCCCCGAAGATGTTTCATCTCCAAAGAAGAGCATGTGATCCTGCCCGCCTCTGTCCCCTTTCCGCAGAGAGAAAATCCCCTCACCCCTCCACCACGGCGGGTTTCCTATCAGGACCTGTTTCCCATCACCACTAAGGGCCAGAGCCACGCCTTTCATAAGGATTCAGGGTGCAGGATTGGAACTTTACCCCGAGGGAAACAAGGAACCATGAAAGGATTTTCAACCAGGCCCTTATAGTCATCGGTTTCTGGTGTGTGTGTGTGTGTGTGTGTGTGTGTGTGTGTGTGTGTGTGTGTGTGCGCGCGCGCAGGTTCCTTGTGTCACTGTGCACATGTGGAGGTCAGAAGACAACTTTCAGGTACTGATTGTCACCCTCCACCTCGTTTGGGGCACAATCCACGGTTCTGTTCATCAGGCTGGCTGGTGGGCGAGCTTCCAGGAACCCTCATGTCTGCCTCCCCTTTGCAGAGGGCACACCAGAGTGACAGAGACCACTACAGCTTCTGGCTTTTATGTGGGTTCTGGTGATCTGCCCTGAGCCATCCTCCCAACCACAGATTTCTGCCTTTGTTTTGTTTTGTTTTTTTAACATTGTTATTTATTTATTTGCAAGCAGAGAGAGACAGACAGAAAGAGCCCGCCAGGGCCTTCTGCTGCTCAAACTCCAGATAAGGTGCCACCCTGTGCATCTGGCTTAACATGGGTACTGAAAAATCCAACCCAGGTATTTAGGCTTTGTAAATAAGCACAAGGGGGCGCACGCGTCTGGAGTTCGTTTGCAGTGGCTGGAGGCCCTGGCGCACCCATTCTCTCTGCCTCTCTCTCTCTCACTCTCTCAAATAAATAAATAAAACTTGAAAAATTTATTTATTTGGGAGAGAGAGAATATGGGCATCTCAGGGCCTCCAGCCACTTTTTACATGGGTATTAGGGAATCAAACCCTGGATCAGAAAGCTTGCAATCAAGTGCCTTTAACTGCTGAACAATCTCTCCACCCCTAGCTTTAGTTTTAATGACATTGATGAGAACCAACCATCAAGATGAGATGGTAAATGCAGAAAATGCAGGTAATCCTTTAAGTCCAACTGACAAGAGACACAAAGAAATAATGAGAGAGAGAGAAGGAGAGAGAGAGAGAGAGACAGAGGAGAGAGAGGACGAGAAAACTGAGGCAGGTGAGGGAGACGTGCACTGACGCGTGAGCGTGCTTACAGCTGGGAGGGAGGAGGCTGCATCCAGGAAGACGGACAGTTACACTGTCCACTCAGATTTAGGCCAGTTGCGGAGCAAGAACCTCAACGTTGGAATCCTCTCTTTCTCCGAAGCCACTCCAGAGTGTCTCTAGGGCTGCCCCTCAACCCCTGACCGCCAGGCATTCCTCCTCCCACCCCAGAGACAGTCTCAAGCAGGCCAGGCTGGCTTCAAACTCACTGTCTAGTAGGCAATGACCTTGAACTCCTGATCCTTCTGCCTCCACCTTCCAAGTGCTGGGATGACAGTGTGCACCACCACTCCCAGTTCTTTGCCTCTGTTATTAATGTGCATGGTGACACATTAATTCACACATCCTTATTGTTCTCAGAAGATATCAAAGGCTCCATCCTGGTCTCCCTTAGTACTGGCTTCGTGGGAATTATGCAAAACACAGGCTGTCTCCAGGATCACCTTATTAGTGTCACTGTGTGGTAATTTCATGGAAATGACTCAGAGGCACAGTTGAGCTAACAGGGAGCCATTTATACCTCAGGCATCTTCCTGGCCTCCAAAGCAGTGGATCTAAGGGTCCCCAGGCCAGGCTTTCAGGAGCTGCATTTTCATTCTCCCTGCGGGGTTTGTACTCAGAGCTTTTCTCCCTGATTGGTGACACACGATACCCGGTTTGCACCCTGAGCGGTTACACATGATGCCCAGTTCACACTCAGGCACCTTTTCCCTTGGTGGTCACACATAATGCCCAGTTTGCTCCCCGCATGGTTGCACATGCTGCCCAGTTCACACCTTGAGTGGTCACACACAATGCCTAGTTCCCACCCTGAGCAGTCACACACGTCGCAATGCTGCTGGCACAGCAGCCGCTGGGAGCAAAGAGGGAGGCCTCACCTTGTGACGGCCAAGGGAGTGTAACCTGAACAGACCCAAGAAGACCCGTCAGCTCTGCTAGCGAGGCCGGCAGCCTCCACTGTCGTCGCCCAGGCGGACGCATGCTGAGGTATAAGGCTCCCGTGTGATATCTTCCTTTTAGACACTGTCTACAACCTGCAAGTTGAAGGATGGAAAAAGTTATTCTGAGCGCATGAAACTACACTCATGGGGTAGCTACACTCATATCTGACCAAGTATGCTCCAAGCCCAAACTAGAAGAGACACAGATCCCAAAGGCACGTGACTTTAACACTCGATATGCATCAACAGACAGGCCATTCAGACAAAAAAAAAAAAAAGAAGAAGAAGAAGAAGAAGAAATATTGGAGTTAAGTGACATTTGACTTATGGATCAAATGGACCTAACAGGCATTTGCAGAACATTTCACCCAAACACTGTATCATTCACATTCTTCTCAGAAGCCCATGGGATGTTCTAAAAATATGTCATATATTAGGACACAAAGCAAGTCTCAACAAATATAGGAAAATTTAAATAATTTCTTGTGTTCTATCTGACCACAGAAGACTAAAGTTAGAAATCAACGGCAAGAGAAGTGACAGAAAATACACAAGCTCACGAAGAGGAAACAAAACATTATTAATGCATTTTTTTGAGGAAAGGTAGCTCTAGCTGGCCTCACACTCACTGCCGCCCTCCCGCACCGCCCTCCCAAGTACTGGCATTACAGGTGTGCCAGGGACTATCATGCCTGGCTCAAATAATATAGTTCTGATGATCAGTGGGTCATTGAAGATATCAAGGCGAAAATTCAAAACAAACAAAAAAATTCATAGGATTAAATAAAATTGAGTGGGATGCAATAAAGATGGGTCTAAGAGGCAAGCTTATAGCCTATATTGAAAAAAATTAGAGGCGGAGAAATGGTTAAGACACTTGCCTATAAAGCCAAAGGATCCGGGTTCAATTCCCCAGAACCCACATAGGCCAGATGCATAAGATGGCACATGCGTCTGGAGTTCATTTTCAGTGGCTGAAGGCCCTGGCATGATCATTCTCTCTCTTTCTCCTGCTGTCTCAAATCAAATAAATGTTTAAAGTATTTTTTAAAAATCAGAGAGGTCGGGCTGGAGAGATGGCTTAGCGGTTAAGCGCTTGCCTGTGAAGCCTAAGGACCCCGGTTCGAGGCTCGGTTCCCCAGGTCCCACGTTAGCCAGATGCACAAGGGGGCGCATGCGTCTGGAGTTCGTTTGCAGAGGCTGGAAGCCCTGGCGCGCCCATTCTCTCTCTCTCCCTCTATCTGTCTTTCTCTCTGTGTCTGTCGCTCTCAAATAAATAAATAAAAATTAAAAAAAAAAATCAGAGAGGTCACAGGTAGATAATTCAGACCAAGCTAATTCCCAAATTAGTAGAAAGAACAGCCAGGTGTGGTGGTGCACGTCTTTAGTCCCATCACCCCTGGGGGGCAGAGGTAGGAGGATTACAATGAGTTTGAAGCCAGCCTGAGACTACGTAGGGAATTCCAGGTCAGCCTACCTCAATCAAACAAGCAAAAAAACAAATTGATAATACAAAGAAAGTATAATAAAGGCCGTATCTGAAATGGCTGGCATGGAAGCTGGCAGAGTCAGAGCCACAGTGTTAGTGTGGCCGAGCTGCTGCTCTACAGGGATAAGCAGGACTGGCAAACCCTCAGCCAAGTCAACCAAAAGTGAGACAAGGCACAGATTAACAAAATCAGGGCGGGAAGATGGTATCACAACAGATTAGGATCCAGAAGATCATTAGGGAATATTTTGAAAACCTATATTCATGTAAATTGGAGCCCAGCATGATGGCACATATCTTTAATCCCAGCACCCAGGAGGCTCAGGTAAGAGGATGGTCAGGAGTTTGAGGTCAGCCTGAGCTAGAGTGAGACCCAACCTCAAAAAAACCTTTAAAAAGACTGGAGAGATGACTTAAGATGTTTAAGGCACTTGCCTGTGAAACCTAGGGACTCAGGTTCAATTCCCCAGTACCCACGTAAGCCAGCTGCATAAGGTGGCCTATGTGTTTGGAGTTCGTTTGCAGTGGCTGGAGACCCTGGAGCACCCATGAGTTCAAAGCCACCCTGAGACCACATAGTGAATTCCAGGCCAGCCTGGACTAGGGTGAAGCCTTATCTTGAAAACAAGCAAACAAGAAAAGGAGGGTACATGATGCAAAGAAGTCTGTCTGTTGGGAAGGACCTGACTATGGGAAGCAGTGCAGCACACATCTCAGCCATGGAGGAAACCCCAAAACATCCAAACCGAGTGCTGAGCTGCGGACCTCAGCCTAGGTCACCCGAGATCTGGTCATCTGTGGAAGCCGTCTGGTTTGGTCCTCCGTGTGCTTACCACTGCAGGCATTAATGCGCGACAGGCTTCCCTCACTGCCTCCAGCTGTCCCTGAAGATGTGAGTGACTGTCACTAGCCAGGTCAGAGCTGACAGGCTCACTGCCGCTGGGCAGCTGTCTCTGTCTTTTTTGTTGTTGTTGTTATTTATTTATTTATTTGAGAGAGGGAGAGAGAGAAAATGAGCACACCAGGGTCTCCAGCTGCTGCAAATGAACTGTAGACACATGCATTGCCTCATGTATCTGGCTTACATGGGTTCTGGAGAATCAAACCTGAATCCTTAGGCTTTGCAGGCAAACATCTTAACTGCTAAGCCATCTCTTCAGCTGAGACCCCGTCTTCATTTTATTTATTTATTTTTATTTTTGGTTTTTCGAGGTAAAGTCTTACTTTAGCTCATGGTGATCCTCCTACCTCTGCCTCCCCAGTGCTGGGATTAAAGATGTGCACCACCATGCCCGACCCTCATCTTTTAATTATTGACTTATGAGTGTTTTTTATATATCTTGGTACAAGTTCCTTATCAGATATAATTGCCTTTTTTGTTTCCTGCCCAGCCTACCTACCTGCCTCCCCACGCTGGCCCGGCACTCCCCTCACCTGATGTCTACTCTTAAATGGGAAGGTGGCCGGGCGTGGTGGCGCACGCCTTTAGTCCCAGCACTGGGGAGGCAGAGGTAGGAGGATCACTGTGAGTTTGAGGCCATCCTGAGACTCCATAGTGAATTCTAGGTCAGTCTGAGCTAGAGTGAGACCCTACCTCAAAAAACCAAAAAATAAATAAAATAAAATAAAATAAAATAAGTGGGAAGGTGCTCAGAGGTTAATGGTGCAGACTTTCAAACTCTGAGAAACTGTTCTAGCCTCAGATATAAATTTCAAACATTTTCTCATTCTGTGTGTTGTTTTTTCTGTGATAGCGTTCTTTTTTTTTTTTTTTTTTTTTTTTTTTTTTTTTTTTTTTTTTGGTTTTTCGAGGTAGGGTCTCACTCTGGTCCAGGCTGACCTGGAATTAACTCTGTCATCTCAGGGTGGCCTTGAACTCATGGCAATCCTCCTACCTCTGCCTCCCGAGTGCTGGGATTAAAGGCGTGCGCCACCACGCCTGGCATGTGATAGCGTTCTTTAGGCACAAGTTTTGTTTTTTTTTTTTAATATTTTATTTATTTATTTGAGAGTGACAGACACAGAGAGAAAGACAGATAGAGGGAGAGAGAGAGAATGGGTGCGCCAGGGCTTCCAGCCACTGCAAACGAACTCCAGACGCGTGCGCCCCCTTGTGCATCTGGCTAACGTGGGACCTGGGGAACCGAGCCTCGAACCGGGGTCCTTAGGCTTCACAGGCAAGCGCTTAACCGCTAAGCCATCTCTCCAGCCCGGCATAAGTGTTTTTTGAGCCACAGTGAGGCCCAGTATATTCTTTCTTTTGTTACTCGCTATGTCTAAGAAGACTTCATCTGCCCAAGTTCCTAAAGATTTTCATAATATTTTCTTTTAAGAGTTTTATAATTTGAGCTATGATTTTGAGGACAATTATCTATTTGGAGCCCAGGTTTGACCTGGGGACTAGAGAGATTGCTTAGAGGTTAAGGCGCTTGGCTGTGAAGCCAAAGGACCCAGGTTCGATTCCCTCGCACCCACATAAAGCCAGATGCACAAGGTGGTACACATGCATCTGGAGTTTATTTGTAGTGGCTAGAGAGTCCTGGAGTCCTCATTCTTTCTCTCTGTCTTTCTCTCTCTCTCAAATAAAATATTTTTTAAAAAAAGTTTGACCTAGGGCTGGAGGGCTGGCTCAGTGGGTAAAGCGGTTGCCATGGGTGGTGGTTTGAATGGATGTCCCCCCACTAGATTCAGGCGTCTTGTTTAAACATGTAACTTGATGCCACTGTGGGTGGATCCTAGGGATCCTGAGGTGTATTTGGGGGCAGATCTGGATTCCAGCCAGAGATATGCAGAGTGTATGAGCTGTGCCTGGGTTCTGGGAGTGTGCTTGCTCACGGCACTGCTGCTGTGGCTTTGCTCTCTGCGTGGACCTCTGAAAGGGGACCATCTTCTTTCACCATTATGGAACTTGCCCTGGATCTGTGAACTTCAATAAATGCCATTCATCCCCCGACTTGTGTCTGGTTTGGAAGTCCATCCCAGCGACATGAAGCTGACTACACAGCATGTGAGCATGAAGACCTGAGTTCGAATCCCTGCGCCACGTGAAATCTGGGCATGGTGGAGTGCACACGCAATCCCAGCACCGTGAAGGTGGAGCAGGAAGATCCCTGGGGCCTGTTGGCTAACTAGTGCGGCTGACTCAGTATGCTCTGGGTTCAGGGAAAATTAGGGAGAGAGCAGTTGGGAAAGACACTTGACGTTGGCCTCTGGCTTCCACACACATGCACACACTTATATGTGCCCATGCACATATGAACGCGCACACAGGCACACCACACATACACAGGGAACAATCAATCAGTAAACAAAATTAAAAGGTTTGGCCTTACATTCTTAAGGAAATCTGATCTCTACCACCATCCCTCCTGTTTCCCCAGAGACCCCAGATTGAAGACACCGCTGAATAAGGTCACAGTGGGGCATGGAAGCTCATGCCTGTAACCCTGGCACTTGGGAGGCAGAGGCAGGAAGAACAGGAGCTGAAGGTTATGCACAGCTAGGTACTGAGTTCAAGGCCAGGCTTGGGAGTTACATGAGACTGTCTCAAATATAAAAAAGGAGGGGGGGGGTTGCTGAACAAATTGCTTAGCAGTTAAGGCGTTTGCCTGCAAAGCCAAAGAACCCAGGTTCGATTCCCCAGGACCCACATGAGCCAGATGCACAAGGGGGCGCAAGAGTCTGGAGCTCAGTTGCAGGGGCTGGAGGCCCTGGCACACCCATTCTCTCTCTTTCTCTCTCTCTATCTGCCTATATCTCTGTCTGTTGCTCTCTAATAAATAAATTAAAAAACAACAACTACAAAACCAGTAACTCTAAAAAAACAATCCTTATTCATCACAAAGGGAAAGAAAGTAGGTTTGCAGTGGAGAAACTCAGCAGACACCACTCTAAGGAAATGATCAAAGCACACATGGTTAGTAACGGGGCAGATTGAAACCACATGCCACCCACTAGAAGGAACAAGAGGATGATGTCATCCCTGAAATGTAACCTGAAACTGATGATGAGAAAATATTAAGCTAATGTAAACTGAAAGACAGTATACTAAATAACTGGAGATGCCATCTCCACATGTGGTGAGGCCATGAATGCCAGGGGAAGACTGAAAAAAGTGTGTGACATTAAAGTGAAATGACAACATGTACAGTGTGAGATGCTGAACTGGCTCTCAGCAAAAGAAAGTTGTATCAAAATGATTGGTGAAACTTGCACGGAGTCAGAAGATGAGGTGGATACTGATGGCTGTATTGCGGATGTGTGGAAGAATGTCCTTGTGTTTAGGAAATGCACTCTAAAGCACTCAGGTGCTGGCGGGGTGTCGTGGCGCATGCCTTTAATCCCAGCACTTGGGGGGCAGAGGTAGGAGGATCACCATGAGTTCCTGAGATGACATAGTGAATTCCAGGTCAGCCTGGGGTAGAGTGAAACCCTACCTTGAAAAACCAAAAATAAGGACTGAAGAGATGGCTTGGCGGTTGAGCACTTGCCTGTGAAGCCCAAGGACCTCAGTTCAAGGCTCAATTCCCCAGGACCCACCTCAGCCAGATGCACAAGGGGTTGAATGTGTCTGGAGTTCATTTGCAGTGGCTTAGAGGCCCTGGTGCGCCCATTCTCTCTCTCTCTCTCTCTCTCTCTTTCTCTTTCTCTGTCTCTCTGTCTCTCTCCCTTTCTCTCTATGTCTGTTGCTCTCAAATGAATAGATAAACAAAAAAAAATTTAAAAACCCAAAAATAAAAAATAAGAAAATAAAGTAATTAGTGGTGATGGGTTTCATATTGGCTCCTTAGTCTCAAATGCTGGGGTGGGTCGTTCTATTTCTGTGACTTCTTTGACATGTGTGTGTATTTGTATACCTGTGTGTGTGTGTGTGTGTGTGTGTGTGCGTGTGTGTGTGTGTGTGTAACAGAGTATGGGCACATGCGTATCACAGCATGCTTGTGAAGGTCAGAGGACAACTTCGGGTGTCAGTCCTTGCCTTCCACCTTGGCCGAGGAAAGGTCTCTTCCGTTCTCTGCTGCATTTGCTAGGCTAGCTGGCCCATGAGCTCCTGGGAGAGTCTCCTGCCTATATCGCCCTTCTTGCTCTGTGATTATGGACACCTGCCATAGCATCTGGCTTTACCTGGGTTCTGGGCATCTGACTCAGGTACTCACAACTGCATAGCAAAGTTCTTTATCCAAGAGCCATCTCCCACCCCATGTTACTTTTATTTGGAAAGGTTTGGGGTCATTTCCAACATTTAACTCTTCTACAAGAAGAAAAATATGGGCTGGGGAGATGGTTTAGTGGTTAAGCGCTTGCCTGTGAAGCCTAAAGACCCCAGTTCGAGGCTCGATTCCCCAGGACCTATGTAAGCCAGATGGACAAGGTGGTACATGGGTCTGGAGTTGGTTCTATTTAAAAAAAAGAAAAAAAGAAAAACATAAAATACTAACACACTGATTGCAGTAGGTATACTTGACCACAGGGCTTTTTTTTTTTTTTTTTTTTTTGGTGTGGCTTGCTGAGGGAGAGTTTTGGGTTTCCCCTGCCTGGTGCTAGATCAAGCCCAGGGGTTCATACTCTCCAAATACTCAGGCACTGAACTAATTCTAACCCTGAGGACCAAGTTTTCCACTGGGGGAATCTCACCCTTCCCTTCCAAGAATTCTGGCGCCTCCAATTTACTTTCTAGTAACTGTCAGAAATGTTTTGAAACAGGGTCTCTTTGTAGCCCAGGTTGTCCTTAACTTGCTACGTAGCTGAAGGTAACTTTGAACTTCAGATTCTCCTGCCTCCACCTTCTCAGCACTGGGATGACAGACTCTACCACAACCAGGATTGTGGTGTGTTGGGGACAGAGTCCAGGCCTTCCTGTATGTGGGGCCAGCCCTCTACCCCTGCTTCTGACCTGTTTCCTTCTACTGTCTCCCTCTGCCATATGCCTCCTGACCCAATTTGGTGTCGCTTAAAAGTAAGTGTGAGACAAAAACCTTGTGTGAATGGTTTAGGGAGATGATCTCAGGACATAGGAATGCAGAAGAAAACAAGTCAAAGAAGGAAGAGGCAATAAAAAGGTACAAATTAAGACTGTCACCATGGGACTGAAGGGTGGCTTAGCAGTTCAGGGGTTTGTCTGCAAAGCTGAAGGACCCAGGTTCGATTCCCCAGGGCCCACATAAGCCAGATGCACAAGGGGGTACATGTGTCTGGAGTTCATTTGCAGTGGCTGGAGGCCCTGGTGTGCCCATTCTCTCTCTCCCTCTTTCTTTCTGTCAAATAAATAAAAATATTTTAAAAAAAGACTGTCACCATGGTATTGGGGGCTGAGAAGAATGTAGCATCCTACATAATTGCTTTCCTGAGGCAGGTGTGGTGTCACACGCTTGCAGTCCCCACTATCCAGGAGGCTCAGGCAGGAGGATCACTTGAGTCCAGGAGTTTGAGGTCAACCTGGGCTACATGGTAGAGACCTTGTCCCCAAAGAATATTGGGAAGGGCCTTTGCACTGTAGCTAAGTGGCAGAGTGCACACTTCACATGCATAAGGCCCGGATGCCCAGCACCAAAGATTTTAAATAAATGAATGGCTTTTCCAAAGCACTGTATATTGGAGATTTTATTTATTTACTTCTTTTTTTTTTGTTGTTCATTATTTATTTATTTATTTGAGAGTGACAGACACAGGGAGAAAGACAGAGGGAGAGAGAGAGGATGGGCGCGCCAGGGCTTCCAGCCACTGCAAACGAACTCCAGATGCGTGCGCCCCCTTGTGCATCTGGCTAACGTGGGACCTGGGGAACCGAGCCTCGAACCGGGGTCCTTAGGCTTCACAGGCAAGCGCTTAACCGCTAAGCCATCTCTCCAGCCCTTATTTACTTCTTTATTATTTTATTTTACTTGAGGTTGGCTCTCACTCTAACCCAAGCTGACCAGGAATTCACTATGTAGTCTCAGGCTGATCTCAAACTCACAGTGATCCTCCTACCTCAGCCTCCTGAGTGCCAGGATTAAAGGCGTGTGCCGCCACACATGGCTTTCAACTACTCTTTCTCTCCTCCTCTTCCTCTTCCTCTTCTTCTTCTTTTTTGTTTTTGAGGTAGGGTCTCACTCTAGCCCAGGCTGACCTGGAATTCACTATAGAGTCCCAGGGTGGCCTCGAACTCATGGCAATCCTCCTACCTCTGCCTCCCCAGTGCTGGGGTTAAAGGCGTGAGCCACCACCCCCGCACACAGCTACTCTTTCTATGGTCTCCTTTGGTTGGGGACTGCCCCTGGTGTCATTAGTCACAGGCTCCACAGTGTATTTTCCCTTGCACATGAGCTGGGCAGCTTTCATAAGACTCAGGAAGCTCCAGGGCCTCACACTTGAGGGGCGATGCTGTCAGCTCACGTGTGTTTGAGCTGTGGCTGAAGTCAGGGGCGGCTAAGGAGAGTGGGGAGCCCCAGGCATATCTTTACAGGAGCCTCACCTTCCCCCACAGGCAGCTGCTGCCCCGGCTTGAGATCGCTTCCTGATCAAAGACAGAGTTTGTGTTTTTGTTCATTTTCTGCGTGAGACAGGCTGATTTCTGAGTAAGGGGGGGGAGGAGGGAGACTTAGTTTTCTATGTTGTCATGAGGTTTTGCTATGCAGTCATTGCTGACTGCTAGACCATTTGCTAGTAACATAGTCAATACTTGATGTTGCAAACTCTGCCCCTAGCATTTCTAGTTTAAATCACATTTCTCGGGATTTACTTGGCATTTCTGGGTAAGGAAGAGATCTACTCGTCCAGGGCCAACCAGGGTTGGACTTCTTCCATGCAGGAAAGAATGCAGCTCAGGCTCACAACCCTCATGGAAGCTTTGTGGCTTTGCTGTCGTTGGTGTGGCATCAAAGGCCCATCTTTAATCATCAGGTGGGTGCCGCGGACCCCAGCCAAGAAGCATAATTTAGAAGAACCCTCTTTCTTCCAAGAAACACAGTTGAAATTTAAAAGCCTAGTTAAAAGAGAGACTGAGAAAGGAGTATGCCACCCCCAGACATGTTTTCCTTGGTTGTATTTTATACTGTGATTATGGAAGATTTAATTGGGAAATCAGTTGTTTACTGCCCAGTGTCGTCCACAGGAAGCAGGGTACGCTCCTTGGGAATCATGATGAGTCACCATTTACCAACTTCCCTCCAAACCCAGCGAGATTCCAGGCAACGTTTGTAAAGTGTTCACTTCCAGTTGCACATGCCTGGACCCCCGATTGGTAGCTGCTTTAAGGAGAACGTGGCAGCGTATGTAAGAGGAAGTATAGAGGAGGGCTGCTTCGCAGGTTGGTTGTAGAATCCAGATTCTTCCCAGCTGAATGTCCCATGTTTTGCGTTGATGTCATCCTCAAGCCACAAGATGCCTGGGAGAGTTCCAGGGATGACACAAAATCCAGAACAAAGAGCGTGTCTCCTGGGTCTTGACCTCCTGCCTCCACCTCGCCCGTGGGATTACAGGGGTGCCTGCCCCGCCCGGCTTCTCGTGGCTCTTTGAGACAGAGAATTCTCTCCAGGTATCTCCTATAGATATCTCAGGAAGTCTCCACCATGTGTCAGAGCTGGTCTTCTGCTCCTTAGTGGACAAATCATAGTCAAGGGACAAGGCTGCATTTAGAAATGACAGTCAGGGCTGGAGAGATGGCTTAGCGGTTAAGCGCTTGCTTGTGAAGCCTAAGGACCCCGGTTCGAGGCTCGGTTCCCCAGGTCCCACGTTAGCCAGATGCACAAGGGGGCGCACGCGTCTGGAGTCCGTTTGCAGCGGCTGGAAGCCCTGGCGCGCCCATTCTCTCTCTCTGCCTATTTCTCTCTCTGTCACTCTCAAATAAATAAGTAAAAATGAACAAAAAAATTTTTTTTAAAAAAGAAATGACAGTCAGGGCCGGCCTTTAATCCCAGCACTCAGGAGGCAAAGGTAGGAGGATCGCCATGAGTTCAAGGCCACCCTGAGACTACATAGGGAATTCCAGGTCAGCCTGGACCAAAGTGAGACCCTATCTCGAAAAACCAGAAAAAGGAGAAGAAATGACAGTCAGGCCTTCCCCTTGGAGATGGGGGTGAGGAAGCTCTGCCTAAGTCCCCTTCCCTTGGCTTGGGGGCAGGGAGTTGAGGGCTGCATGAAGTCATGGCCCGGTTTAAGTGGAAACTGAAGACAACACAGAGGTCTGCTGTGGGCTCGCACAGCCGGCACCCCCGTAACACGCTGCTGCTCAAGTCTGCAGACCCAGGGCAGCCAGTGGTTTCAGTAAACCTGGAGCAGTCCTATCCCCGACCGTTCTTCCTCAAAGCAGTTCTCCTCTGTCTTTCTTGTTAGCCACCTCCCTGACCAGATCTGGAATCCAGCCCTGGGGTATGGCTGTGTTTTACCTTGTGTAGTTTGCTACCCATCTCTGACGACTCCTTAGCACCTTTGCTCAGCGTCCCTTATATAAGAATCTATGATGAGCTTCTTGAATTACAAGTCTGTATTTATGGACAAACATCCTCCCAGTAAACAAGGACAATTGCACAACACACGATCGCTCTTTGTGTAGCATGGGACTTGCAGCTATATGTAATGCTCAACAGTCATAATGACCTCAGCCCTGACTCTTGGTACCACTGGGTTTCTCCTTTCTCTGCGAGTTTAATATCTGCTTCTTATTTTTCTTTTCAATGTGGGAAGCTGGTGCTGGGAATGACTGGTTCTCAGGAGTTTTGAGACCTTCATAAGGACAAAACCCAAAGACACTTAGCTTAGCTTAGCATAATTCCCCTGTGTAGGCAATGGATATCTCAGATCACAAAGCTTCATTTTATTTATTTTTATTTTTTTAATGTAATTTACTTATGAGAGAGAGAGAGGGAGGGAGGGAGAATGTGTGTGCCAGGGCCTCTGCCACTGCAAACAAACTCCAGACTCAGGCACCACCCTGTGCATCTGGTTTACATGGGTCCTGGGGATTCAAACCTGGGTCCTTTGGCTTTGCTGGCAAGTGCTTTAAACACTGAGCCATCTCTCCAGCCCCTCTCCTCCTCTTCTTTTTAAGGCTTGGATTCATATAGCCCAGGCTAGCCTCAAACTTATGGAGCCGGGGATCAGCTTGACCTTCTAACTGTCCTACCTTCACCTCTGGGTGCTGAGATGGTACTTGTGCCTCCACACCCAGCTCAGGGACTTCCTGAAGGGAAGGGACAGAACACTATTAATCATCCTGGAGAAGGTTCAACCCCTGGGGTTCAGAGAAAGCCTGCCTGGAGAAAGTCAAACTTCCTTCTCTCTCTGGGGCCTGTTTGGCTTGGACTCAGATGTGGGAGTGCTCCTGGGAAGCCATTGCTGCTGCTGCCTGTGGACTCCAGGAGAGTGGCTAGGGGCTGGGGAAGGGATCAGCACGGGGACCTGAGGAAGGAGCTCAGCTCGGGACAGTCACTGGAGGCTGCAGTCTGCTGATATGCTTCCCTTTTTAAAATTGTTGAGCCTTCTCTGCATACCACAGCTGATTTCTGGTGGGGCATGGGGTGTGAAGGTAAGGTCCTGTCTCACACTGGGACCCCAGAAATGCAGAGGACAGCAGTGCTTCTACTGAGAGGCCCCAACTGAGCTAGCAATAGCCCCAGCAAAGGCCAGCAGCACCCACCACGAGGGTCATCGAAGCAGAGCCGGAAGTGTGGCCTCCTTCCTTGCTCCCTCCCACCGCCCCATTCCTCATCCTTCTCTTCCCTTCCCTTCCTCCGCCCCTCCTCTTTCCCTTCCTTTCTTCTTCTCTCTTTCTCTCCCTCCCTCTGTTCCTTCCTTCCTCCCTTCCTCTCATCATTCATGCTTTATGATTTAATTTTACCATGGTACATGGAACCCAGAGGCTCCTAAATGCTAGGCAAGTGTTCCACCATTGAGCCACGCCCCCAGACTTTCTTTTTTCTCTTATTTCGTGAGGCAAGGTCCCATTCTAGCCTGCGCTGACCTGAAACTTACTTTGTAGCCTAGGATGAATCTACTATAATTCAGCTTTTCCTCATTCTTTTTTAAGTAGACAGTGTATCCCGTGGTTCCAAATTTAGAAGTATGCACTCGAGTTATGTCCTTCTGGGTTCCCTCCCCTTTCTACCCTAGAACACAGCTTCTTTTGCATTCTTTCCGAATTGCCCTATGAATACATAAGCATATGTATTTGTAAATATGTATTTATCAGTAATATACTTATTTTTGTGCTGGAGAGATTGGTCAGTGGTTAGGGAACTTGCCTGCAAAACCTAATGTCCTGAGTTCAGTTCCTCAGTTCCCACATAAAGCCAGAAGTGCAAAGTGGCACATGCATCTGGAGTTTGTTTGCAGTGGCTAGAGACCCTGGTTCACCCATTCTCTCTCTCTCTCTCTGCTTGCAAATAAATCAATAGAATATTTGTTACAGGTGAATTTGGGGTCTGAGGAGATGGTGTAAGGGTTGAGGGCACTCATTTGCAAAGCCTGCCAGTCCACATTCAGCATCCAAGTAAAGCAAAGTGCTGAGATCTCAAAGGACCTGCCGGTGTGAGGCGGAGCCAGGAGAGGCTGAGGCATAGGCCAGCTAGTGTGATGTTTCTTTACCATCTAGAAGTTTGTTTGCAGCATCAGGAGACACTGTGGAACACAGACACCTAGATGTCATCCTCTAACTTACACACACATGCCATGACACACCTGCTCATACACACACATAAGTAAATATATAGAAATTCTAAAAATGCAGCTGACTGCTGTGTCTCATACCTTTCCCTCCAGCACTTGGAAGGCTGAGGTAGGAGGATACTGTGTGAGGCCAGCCTGGACTACAGAGTGAATTCCAGGCCAGCCTGGGCTACAATGAGATCCTACCTCAAAAAAAAAAAGCAAGTAAAAAATTTTTAATGAGAGCCGGGCGTGGTGGCGCATGCCTTTAATCCCAGCACTCCAGGAGGCAGAGGCAGGAGGATGGCTGTGAGCTTGAGGCCACCCTGAGACTACATAGTGAATTCCAGGTCAGCCTGGGCTAGAGTGAAACCTTACCTCGAAAGACCAAAAAAGATTTAATGAAAGAGTGCTAGAGAGATTGTTTAGTGGTTAAAACACTTGCCTGCAAAGCCAAAGAACCCAGGTTCAATTCCCTAGGACCACATAAAGGCAGATGCACGAGGTGGTGCATGCATCTGCAGTTAATGTGCAGTAGCTCAAGGCCCTGGAGCTCCCATTCTCCTCTCTCTCTCTCTCCCCCCCCCCAATAAATAAATAAATAAATGAAATATTTAAAAAGAAAAAATTTGGGTATGAAATACAAGGTTTAGGACTTTACTGCCCAGGTGGGGATGAGGCCAGAAGACGGAGCAGGACTGGGAAACTCAGGCGCACACATTTGCTTGAGGCAGCGGTCCTTGCAGAGGCCCGTGTCCTCCGAGGGTGAGCAGAGAGCTTCGTAACTTCTCTGCACTCAACGGCGCCCCTCCATGAGCCCCCGCTTCAGCCGTGTGGTGTGGCCCGAGTTTGTGGAAGTGCCCATTTGCCACAGGCTTGCCCTCAGGGAGCCCAAGCCAGCCTTGCCGTGCCTCAGAGCTTCTGAATGTCCACCAGTGTCCCTGCACCAGGCGTGTGCGGAGGAGCAGAACTGATGGATTCTGGAGTCTTATGAAGGGCTGGGTTAGCCTGGCCTACGTGACCCAGGAAGTCTGCACGCCGGAGGGTCTGAGAAGCCCGGGCAGCTGCTCAGTCCACGGGGCTGGATGCCTCAGCAGTCCCAGCCTGGCACTGGAGGCCTGGAGGGTTCCTGGAGAGCCGCTGCTCTTCAGTCCCCGTGGGAAGGCCCAGGAAGCTGGGTTCCGAAGTCCACAAAGGACGGCCACGCAGGGTGGGTGCAGTGAAGGCAGGCGGCCAGAAGCAGCATTAGCCTCCCTCAGGCCCCTAGGCCACTGCCCGAAAGTTCTGCCTGCTCTGGGAAGTCTTCCCTTCTGTTAATTCTTCCAGGAACTATCCTACAGACCTGACCAGATAGTTTACTTGACCAAAACAATCAAACACATGTGGAGGTCACAGGACAATATCTTTGCATCTTCCTTCTTTCCTTCCTTCCTTCCTTCCTTCCTTCTTTCCTTTCTTTCTTTTTTCTTTTTTGGTTTTCCAAGGTACATGCAGTTTCGCTCTAGCCCAGGCTGACCTGGAATTCACTATGTTGTCTTAAGGTGGCTTTGAACTCATGGCAATCCTCCTAACCTCTGCCTGCCTCCCAAGTGCTGGGATTCAAGGATTCAAGGAGTGCACCACCACGCCTGGCCCCAGAGGACAAGTTTCAAGTTTGTCCTCACCCTCTGCCTCATTTGAAGCGGGGTCTTTTGTTGTTCTCCACTCTGTTCAAGATCTTCCAGGAAGTTCTCCTGCCTTTGCCAACCTTCTTGCCACAAACACACTGAGATTACAGAAGTCCACATGGGCTTCTGGCTTTTATATGGGGCCTGGGGATCTGAACTCAGGTCGTGTGACGGGTGCCTTATCCACTGAGCCATCTCCCCAGCCCCCTCACTTGATTTCTAATCCCATCAAGTTGATAGTCGAGAAGGCTAACACAGTCACTATCCAGGGATGAGCAAGATGAAGTGGACAGAGGACCACATGAGAAATGCGGTCACCACTCTGATACTGTAGCTTACTGTCCTCAGACTCCTCATCAGCATGGGCTAGATGACCACTAAGACTCTGTCTAGTATCTAGTGTGGTCATTCTCAACGTGGAGGCCTCAGTCCAGCAGCATCTTGAGAGCCGGGCAGCTTTTAATCCCAGCACTCGGGAGGCAGAGATTGGAGGATCGCTGTGAGTTCGCGGCCACCCTGAGACTCCATAGTAAATTCCAGGTCAGTCTGGCCCAGAGCGAAGATCCTACCTTGAGAAGACAAAAACAATAATTTAGATCTTGGGCTGGGGAGATGGCTCAGCACTTGAGCACACTTGCAGCACCAGCATGAAGGACTGAGAAGCCCTGAGACTGGCCAAGTTTGATGGCCCAGCACCTATAGATCGTTTTTAGGGGGGGTTGGTGGTTTTGAGGTAGAGTCTTTCTTTAACTCAGGCTGACCTGGAGTTTACTGTGTAATCTCAGGCTGGCCTGGAACTCACAGCGCTCCTCCTACCTCTGCCTCCTGAGTGCTGGGACTAAAGCCATGCATTTCCCAGCATGTACATAAACAACTGGGTGTAGCCACAAATCTCTGTAACCCCTAACGCTGGGGCTGGGAGTGAAGACTGAGGAATCACGAGGGCTTTACTGAGTGGGGACGGAGTAGCAGCTCTGGGTTCAGACCCTGTCTCACCCGGTGCTCCCTTCTGGCCTCTGCACGTGTGTACACAGGGTGTGAGCGTGTGCATACACATCTCATCACACACGGCCACACATACTCTACGTACACCCACATCGAAAATAAGGGCTGGAACCAGGGGTGGTGGCGCATGCCTTTGATCCCAGCACTAGGGAGGCAGAGGTAGGAGGATCACCGTGAGTTTGAGGCCACCCTGAGACTACATAGTGAATTCCAGATCAGCCTGGGCCTCAGAGAGAGAGAGACCCTACCTCGAAAAACCAAAATAAATAAATCAATAAAAATAAGGGCCGGAGAAGTTGCTCAGCTTTTGGGTGTACTTCCTGTGCAAGCATGAGGGCCTGAGCGAGGCCTGAGACTACAGGAGTTCAAATCTCCAGAGCCCACATGAAGTACCTGGGGGAGGTCATACCCACTCCACAAGCTCCAGCAAAAAATAAAGAGACTCTGGCTCAAGAACAAAACCAAGCCAAAGAGTGACGGAGCAGGACAGCCCACAACCTACCGCCATCACAGGCGAGCAACCCCCACTGCCGATGAGCTTATGGGGTGCTGCAAGGGGACATACGCATACATACACCACATACACACAAGCACAACAGAAAATAAAAATAAGTGTTTGCCCCCCCCCTTTTTAAATTTGTTTGTTTTGAGGCAGAATCTCCCTCTACCCCAGACTCACTTTCTATATAGTTCCAGGCTGGGTTTGATTCTCCAGTACCCACATAAAGCCAGATGCACAAGGTGGCAAATGTGTCTGGAGTTTGTTTGTAGTGGCTAGAGGCCCTGATGTGCCCATTCTTTCTCTCTCTCTTTTTCTTTCTAGCTCTCTTTCATTCTGTCTCTCTCAAATAAATAAGTAAATATTTTTATTTATTTGTTCATTTGCAAGCAGAAAGAGAGAGCAAGACAGAGAGAGAGAGACAGAGAAAGGAAGAAAGGAAGAGACAAGAAGAGACACAGAGAGAATGGGAGCACTCGGGCCTCCGGCCGCTGTAAATGAACACGTGCCACTTTGTGCATCTCGCACTGGGGAATTGAACCCAGGTTATTAGGCTTTGCAGGCAGGTGTCTTAGTCACTGAGTCATTTCTCCAGCCCTAAAGTATTTTTAAATTACTTTATAGGTTCAGTATAAACACAAATTTTACAATTCATAACGATGAACACAGGGGATGATTAGTGTTAAAAAGCTATTATTACTATTACCATTTACTGAATGAGAAAGCCTGATAGGAGATTTCTATTCTTTATTCAACACTGCCATCATCATATTTCTTCTTTGCATGTGTGCACGTGTGTGGTGTGCATGCCTGTGTGTGTGTGTGTGTGTGTGTGTGTGTGTGTGTGTGTGTGTGTGTGGTGTGCATGCCTGTGTGTGTGTGGAAGCCAGAGGACAACCGCAGAGATCATCCTCTGGTATACTCCACCCTTTATTTTTGTTTTCAAGGTAGGGTCTCGCTCTAGCCCAGGTTGACCTGAAAGTGTGTAGGCTGGCCTCGAACTCACCTTGATACTCCTACCTCTGCCTCCCAGGTGCTGGAATTAAAGGCATGTGCCACCATGCCTGGCATTGTCCACCTCTTTCTGCGACAGCCTGGAGCTCACCTCAGCACTGGGCTTACAGGTGAACCACCATGCTGGGCATTACATGGGTGCTGGGGATCAGACTCCACTCCTCGTGCTTGCCAGCGGGCACTTGACCAACCAAGTTACCTTCTCAGTCTCCAAAATCGTATCTCTTTCCTTTTTAAATTTTATTTATTTTTTATTATTATTATTATTATTATTATTATTATTATTATTATTATTTTGGTTTTTCAAGGTAGGGTCTCCCTCTAGCTCAGGCTGACCTGGAATTTACTATGTAGTCTCAGGGTGGCCTTGAACTCATGGCGATCCTCCTACCTCTGCCTCCCAAATGCTGGGATTAAAGGTGTGCGCCACCACGCCTGACTCTCTCTTTCCTTCCTCCCTTCCTTCCTTCCTTCCTTCCTTCCTTCCTTCCTTCCTTCCTTCCTTTCTTTCTTTCTTTCTTTCTTTCTTTCTTTCTTTCTTTCTTTCTTTCTTTCTTTTTTCTTTCTTTTTTCCTCCTAGGTAGGGTTTCCCACTAGCCCAGGCTGAACTGGAATTCACTATGTCATCTCAGGATGGCCTCAAACTCACCATGATCCTACCTCTGCCTGAGATTAAAGGCATGTGCCACCATTCCCGGCTCAAAATCATACTTCTTAAAAATCTAAATTAAAGCCAGGCATGGTGGCACATGCCTTTAATCCCAGCACTTAGGAGGCAGAGGTAGGAGGATCACTGTGAGTTCAAGGCCAACCTGAGACTGTACAGTGAATTCCAGGTCAGCCTGGGCCAGAGTGAGACCCTACCTGTGTGTGGGGGGGGGGCATAACTTAAAGCTGTGCTTGACTCTTGGTTAAGAAGAGAATAAGAATGCATTTGCCTCCAGCTGGAGGCATGGTTTAGCAGTTAAGGCATTGTTTGCCTGCAAAGCCAAAGGATCCAGGTTCAATTCTCCAGGATCCATGTTAGCCAGATGCACAAGGGAGCGCATGTAACTACAGTTTGTTTGCAGTGGCTGGAGGCCCTGGTGCGCCTGTTCTCTCACTCTCTCTCCCTCTTTCTCTGTCAAATAAATGAATAAATAATTTTTTTCTCAATTTTTATTAACATTTTCCATGATTATAAAAAGTATCCCATGGGGGCTGGAGAGATGGCTTAGCGGTTAAGCGCTTGCCTGTGAAGCCTAAGGACCCCGGTTCAAGGTTCGGTTCCCCAGGTCCCACGTTAGCCAGATGCACAAGGGGGCGCACGCGTCTGGAGTCTGTTTGCAGAGGCTGGAGGCCCTGGCGCGCCCATTCTCTCTCTGTCCCTCTATCTGTCTTTCTCTCTGTGTCTGTCGCTCTCAAATAAATAAATAAATATTTTTAAAAAATTTAAAAAAAGTATCCCATGGTAATACCCTCCGTCCCCCTCCTACTTTCCCCTTTGAAATTCCAAAAAATATTTTTTAAAAAAGACTGCATTCACCCCAAGAGTTATATAGGGAGAGCAGTAGGGAAGGAGAGACAGCGTCCTTTCTTTCTTTTTTAATATTTAGTTATTTGCTATTTGAGAGAGTCAGTCACAGAGAAAGAGGCAGAGAGAGAAAGAATGGGTGCGCCAGGGCCTCAGCCACCGCACACAAATGGCAGACGCGCGCAGCCCCTTGTGCATCTGGGGAATTGAACCGAGGTCCTTTGGCTTTGCAGGCAAACGCCTCAACTGCTAAGCCATCTCTCCAGCACCAGCTCTCTTTCTGAGTTGACAGAGAGGGCTCCTGCTCTGATGTGAGCTGGGCTGTGTAGTCTGACCACACAGAGGCTCAAGGGATCCCACCACGGCCAGGATTCAGTGGACCCTCTCTGCTCCAGGCTGTTAATGTGACTCAGTTGCTCATTCCACACACCCACCCATCTGCTCCATGTTCTCAATATTAACTCTGTTCACAGCTCCTGCTTCCTGAAGTTTCTTCTGTTTCCTTGTAAACTGATTTGCACATAGTTCCTCCAGGTTGCCCCTCATGCCTGCCCATCACAAGCTTTGACAGTCTGTTCCTGTTTCTGCATCTTCGGCCCTCCAGTCTCTCTCAACACCCCTGGTCTGCTCCACAGCTTGCAGCTTTGTTCCGTGTGAACTTACCTGTCTACAGCCACCTGTCCAGGCAGTTGTGCCCAGAGAGAGATGAGAGCACATGACAAACACAGGGCTGTGCGTGGCTGCCTGTAGCAGGGACAAGGAGCAGAACATTTTCCCTTAGGAGAGACCAAGAGTCTCACAGGTGGTACGGATGTACTGAGTTTCATCGACTCTGGGCCTGTCTCTCAGGTCCCAGATCTGTGGTACAAGCTCTAACCCATGGGGCTTTGTACCCTAGGGGCTGAGGGCTGGGTCTGTTATTGTTGTTTCTGTTTTCGAATAGGGTCTTTTTGTTGTAGTTGTTGTTTTGAGGTGAGTCTCACTCTAGTTCAGGCTGATCTGGAATCCACTGTGTAGTCTCAAGGTAGTCTCGAACTCATGGTGATCCTCCTACTCTGCCTCCCAAGTGCTGGGATTAAAGGTGTGCGCTACCATGCCTGGCCTTGAACGGGGTCTTGCTATGTGACCCTGGTTGGCCTAGTTGACCAGCAGGCTCAAATTTACATCAATCCTCCTGCCTCTGCCTCCGGAGTGCTGGGATTCTAGGTGTGTGCTACCCCAACAGCTGGTCTATGGTCTTGAACTGACTTCCTTCATAGCCATAAATTCTCAGGTGCTGTGTTTGCAAACCCATTATTTTCTCCCACCCAACCCCTCGGACTCATCCTCTCCCTTCCCCAATTTAGTGAGGCTTAAGCGAGTCAGGAACGGACAGCGCCTCCCACATATGAATCTTGGAGCCACAAAAACAGGGCAGTCCCTTGGGAGGAAGCCTGCTTTTTTTTTTTTTTTTTTTTTTTTTTACCGTTTCTGCTTTTCGGTAATTAATTCAGGGAAGATAGGACCCGAACCTGAGGGGTTACTTTCGCAATTTCACCCCTGACAGCGCTGGCTTGGGTTCTGATGCCTGGCCCACCTCTGACGCAGAGCTCAGTTCAAGAATTAAATCTGCTGCCTCCCAAATTTGGCAGGCACGGTGATGGGTGTTGACTGGGAAGGTCCTGGGAATGTCCTACACAGGCCGAGTGGGCTCCATGCAGTCAAACATCCAGGGAGGGAAACCTGGAAATTTCCCATTCTCAGCATGCCTTCCCCAGCTGCTCTGAAAACCTAACATAAGCCTCGAACCCCCTTCTTACCTGGAGGCCTTAGTCTCAACTAAAGGCAACTCCCCAGACTGCCTGTGGGCTGTAGGAACCTACTGGGTGTAGAGAGGGAGAGAGCAGGAAGCATAGGACCCCAAAGGTGGGGTGTGTTTGTGTGTTGGGGGTAGATGGGGGAGGTGGGAATCAAAGAACTGTGTTCAGAATTGGAGCAAGTGAACGCAGGGTCGCCCCTCTGATAAAGACCAGAGTCCTAGCCTGACTGTGATCTCGTTCTCTGTGTCCTTGGTTGAGCAAATCATTTAATCTCTCAGTGCCTCAGTTTCCTCAATGTAACAAGAGAGACTGGTGTTGGGGGGGTTCTAAGAATCTTTCCAGTTCTGCATCATGGGACCTGAAGCAAATCTCTGTCCTGGAAGACAGAAGGAAGGAAGCTTCCCCTGGACACCTTTCTTGGAGGATTTAGAGAGCCCAGGCTACAACCATTACACACCCAGAAAAGGGCACAACGGTTTGAATGTACATTGCTCCAGCCACAGCAAATTACATACACTTATACATCTCTTTATATGTATTTTTTTTGTTTTTGATTTTTTTTTTTTTTTTGAGAGCAACAGACACAGAGAGAAAGACAGAGAGAGGGAGAGAGAGAGAATGGGCGCGCCAGGGCTTCCAGCCTCTGCAAACGAACTCCAGACGCGTGCGCCCCCTTGTGCATCTGGCTAACGTGGGACCTGGGGAACCGAGCCTCGAACCGGGGTCCTTAGGCTTCACAGGCAAGCGCTTAACAGCTAAGCCATCTCTCCAGCCCGATTTTTTTTTTTTTTTTTTGAGGTAGGGTTTCTCTAGCCCAGGCTGAACTGGAAATCACGATGTAGTCTCAGGGTGGCCTTGAACTCACAGCAATCCTCCTACCTCTGCCTCCCAAGTGCTGGGATTAAAGGCGTGCCCCACCTGGCCTGGCCTTTTATACACATTTGTGTGTGTTATGCATATGTATGTGCATGTTCATGTGTGTCTACATATGTGTAGGTGACAGGTGGAGACCAGATGTCAATGTCATTTGCGTATCTGCCTCTCTTACTCTCCACCTTATTATTTTGAGATAGGGTTTCTCATTGAACCCGAAGCCCACACATTTGGTTAGTCTAGATAGCCACCAGGCTCCAGAGACACTCACATCTCCACCTCCCCTCGGCTTTCAGATGTGTCCTGCTGGGCTTAGTGTCCATGCGGGTGCTGGGGACCCACACTCAGGTCCTCATTCGGCACAACAAGCACTTTCCCCACATAGCACCTCCCCAGCGCCCCCCCCCCCCACGTTTTTATAATTACCATGAACATACACGCTGCTTAGGACTTCTGTTGGCTTATGGGAGCTTGAAGCTCAGTGTGAGAGTCCCTGCCTACCGTGCAGGGGCCCTGAGTTCAGTTCCTAGAACCAAACCCTGACGCTTGCACATGAGCTTCGCCGAAGGATGAGGAAGCAAGAATCCAGAGATCTCCACGTGCCTGTCCTGAGCGCTGGCTAGAGCGATGCTGTTCAACGCCACAGTCACGAGCCACATGTAGTCATTTAAATTTGCATTTAAAATAATTAAATAAAGTAAGCTCTCAGTTCCTCCGTGCCTGGCCTCATTTCAAATGCTCAGTTGCTATCTGTAGCAATGACTGCTATGTCTTCCTGTATGACAGAAAGAGCTACGCCACTCTAAACAGCCAGATGGTAAACGTTGGAGGCCTCAGAGGCCTCAGGTGTCTTTGACAACTCTTCCAGTTTGCCTTTATGGCATGAAATACCTAAACTAATGAACATGACTGTGTTTCAATAAAACTTTATTCATACAAAGGCAGCAGGCTGCCCACCTGTTTAGCGTGGTGGCCCTTGCTCTCATACAGAGCCCTGCTCTCTTCCTGCTTAGCAGTGACTCCTGGGCATCCTCCTCACTGCCTTCCCCTCGGTGGATGGTAGGTGCGCTGGGGGCAGAGCCTCCGTGGACGGGGCTCCTCACAGCAGATCCAGCACGGACAGGCAGTGCATGCTCAGCCCGGATAAACAATGGAGGCCCTACGTGCTACACCAGGACATACCAGAGCTAGAAGCAGTGTTGCCCCAAGGGAATGATTTCCCAAACAGGCATGCTAGTTTTTAGGATAATTTATTACTTTCAGAGGAACTAGTCCCTGTCCCTCTTTTATTTTATTTTATTTATTTATTTCTTTTTAAATTATGTATTTATTTATTTATTTATTTGAGATCGACAGACACAGAGAGAAAGACAGATAGAGGGAGAGAGAGAGAATGGGCGTGCCAGGGCTTCCAGCCACCGCAAACGAACTCCAGACACATGCGCCCCCTTGTGCATCTGGCCAACGTGGGACCTGGGGAACCGAGCCTCGAACCGGGGTTCTTAGGCTTCACAGGCAAGCGGTTAACCGCTAAGCCATCTCTCCAGCCCTTATTTATTTATTTTGAGACACACACAGTCTTACTATGTAGTCCAGGCCTACCTAGTGCTAGAATTACAGATGTTTTCCACAGTGCTCAGCTTCAGCTCTGGCCCTGCTTAAACTTCATTAGTGTGCCAGGAGCTGATTGAATAGCTGCTCTCTGGACTCCCCCAGCTCTCCGGGAAGCTGGAACCCGAGGCCCGGCCTTGGCCTTGGGGAGGTTCCTGGGACAGGACTTGGGCCTGGCCTGCAGCTTCTGTGGGTTGGTCACTTGAGCACTGAGAACAAAGATTACTTTCCTCCCGCTCTTGCTAGGATTTAGCTGAATTAGCAAGACAAATTTGTGACCCAAGGAATTACTTAATTCAGAACTTCTCAAACAGTAGTCGTTTATATGCCCCTCGTGGTTTTTCCTGCCACCAGCAAATGTCTATGGACCACTTTCAAACTCTTTAAGTGAGAGGTGTGGGGTATAGCTCGGTACAGGAGCCCCTGCGAAGCATACACAGGGCTCGGGGTTCCTGCACTAGCTGGCGGTTGCCCTCCAAAATGCTTAAATGTTTAAATTTGCCTGGATCCCTCATTGCTTAAATAACTCCAGTGAGCGCCAATCACCCAGCACTCTTACCACGGCCTTCAAGACCCTGCATAGCCAGGCCCCGAGCTGCTTCTCTGACTTCATTTCTGCACTTATGTTAGTCCACACTAACCCCCTCCGTACTCCTGGAACATTCCCCACAGCCCTGGCTCAGCCTGCTGGATCGCTTTTCTCTCACATGTCAGTCCTCAGAGATGGCTCTCCCAAACACCCCATGCAGAGCAGCAGCTCTTTTTGCTCTTCCAAATAACCTGCATAATCATCAAGAAATCGCTCACACGTGCGCCCTGCCAGAATGTTGTTTGGCTTTGCACTGAATGTCTAGACTAATTTGGGAGAAATGGATAATCACATAGTATCAAATTATAATGCCTGCGTTTTATCCAGGTCTGGTGGTATATTCCTATTAACCCAGCACTTGGAAGGCTAAGGCAGGAGGGGATCACCAAGAGTTCAAAGCCAGCATGGGTTACATAGTGATGGTTAACTCAGGTTGGACTATCTAGTGAAACTCTGTTTCAAAACAAAGCAAAATGAAACCATGCATATATATATATATATATTTATATATATATATATATTTATATATATATATATATATTTCCCTCTTCCTTCTCTTGTCCTTCCTTCCTCTCCTTACTTCTCCTCTCTCCCTCTTGCTATGTAACGGAGGCTGGCTTCCAACTTGCCGTTTCCCTGCCTCTGCCTTGCTAGGGCTGGTTCTTACAGGCGTGGGCCACCATACTTGGCTGACTCTTTTATCATACTAACTCTTCTTCCAATCCATGCAATATGTCTTCTTTCATTTCATGTTTTGCTTTAAAGTGTCATGATTTTCTAAATACAGATAAGGTACACATCTTTTATTAGATTTCCTTCTACATGAATAAAATTGTGTGGGTTTTGTGAAAGGCATCTTGTTAAAAATTACATTATAGTAGGGAATGTTTTATTCCCTCATTTATATTTCTAATATTATTAGTTTGCATCTCCTTTCTATCTCTTTCCCTGATGAGTTGTACAGGTATCAAGGAAACACTGAGACTAACAGCTCTGAATAGAGATGTTATTTTTTTAAATATTGTATTTGTTTATTTGAGAGAGAGAAAGAGGGAAAGAGAGAGGGAGAGAGCACACCAGGGCCTCCAGCCACTGCAAAGGGACTCCGGATGCATGTACCACATTGTGCATCTGGCTTACATGGGTCCTGGAGAATCGAACCAGGATCCCTGGGCTTTGCAGGCAAATGCCTTAACTGCTAAGCCACAGAGATGTTTTGTTTTTTTTTTTAATTTTTTTTTGGTTTATTTTTATTTATTTATTTGAGAGATGTTATTTTTGAGAGAATCAAAAGTACAGGAAAGGGAAGAAGTATTAGTTAGTGTTGATATTTGCGTGGAAACCTTAAATCACTTTACACATCAGTGATGGTGCTTTGGGACTCCCCTGCTGGTAGTATGGTAGTTTCAAGTTCACAAGTGTAGTGGCGTGCCTCTGGATTATCATTGCTTTGGCTCACTCCCCAGGCCTGCCCTTAGCTTGGAGGTGCTAGATCATGAGTTAGGAATGAGTATGGAGGGCTCCCTGGAAAGACAGAGGAACCCAGTGTCTGGTTTGCTGAGGGGCTCCCTCCTGCCACCCTACTGCTTCTGTGAGCAGCTGTGCACCTGGAGGGGGCCCCGGGGTGAGGCCCCAGGCCAGGGAGCATCTCTGCTTTGCTCCACCAAGGACCAGGCTGTGGGTGTGAAGCAGGAAATGGGGGCTTCTTAGAACTACTCAGTGTTCCTGGAAGCCTGTGAGAGCTGAGAGCATCTGGTTATCTGAAGTGCATCTTCAGGTGGCATTTGGGACCTGGTAGTTGAACCCTCCCCCCACCTCTCCCACGGGGGACACAAGCTACACTGGTGGTGAACTCAGGCCTTAGCTGGGTATTGCTAAGGAGCTGGAAAAGGAGGCTTTCAGCCCAGACTCTTCCAGTCTCCACTGCTGTGACCCTAGTCCGGACTGTTCTCCTCAGTGGCCTGCGCTGGTCAAACCAAGGTATGTCTTCTGGGAAGTGGGAGCAGTTTTTCAGGCTCCTCCTTGTCTGGGAAACCCTTAAGCTGAAGGAGGCGGGAAGCCACAGACTACTGGGTGGGTCGGCTCTACCTGGGGTCACCCCGCCTCAGAGGGGAATGCAGCGGGCCTGAGTCATGGGAGATGCCTCACAAAACACCTTCTTTCATGTTGGCCCCATCAAAGAGGTAGCGGGAAACCAGCTTAACACCCACACGGAGATGCCTCTTCTTTTCTTTTCTTTTTTATTTTATTTTATTTTTTTTTTTTTGAGGTAGGGTCTCACTCTAGCCTAGGCTGACCTGGAATTCACTATGCAGTCTCAGGGTGGCCTCAAACTCACAGCCATCCTCCTACCTCTGCCTCCCAAGTGCTGGGATTAAAGGTGTGCGCCACCACACCCTGCTCCTGCCATATTTCCAATATAACTTCTCTCAGCTGTGTGTCCCATGATCCCTGCCTTTTCAAGTGTATGGTTGAACACAATGTATAATGACATGTATTTTATATCCCATATTAATTATGTCACTGCAAGCCATGGTAAATAATCACCTAATGCATAAAGACAAACATAGGGCTGGAGAGATACCTTTGTGGTTAAGGCACTTGCTTGTGAAACCTAAGGACCCAGGTTCAATTCTCTAGATCCCACATAAGCCAGAGGCACATGGTGGCACATGCATCTGGAGTTCATTTGCAGTGGCCGGAAGCCCTGGTGTGCCCATTCTCTTTCTATCTACCTCTTTCTCGCTCTCTTTCTGTCACTCTCAAATAAATAAATAAAAATGAACAAAAATAAATAAATAAAAATAAGATCTTTAATAAAAGACTTAAACAGAATTGGAGTTTATCTTTCACATTCAATCCAGTGACTCAGAGGCTCCGGGTCCTTTGGTCCTGTGCTTCTGTGTTCCCCCAGGGCTTCAACAGGCAGGAGAAATAGGGTGCGAAGAAGACATGCTCACTTCCTGAAAGCTTTGGCCCAGAAATAACACCTACTTCTGCTTACATCCCGCTGGTTAAAACTGTACACATGGCCACACCTGGGTGCCAGGAAGCTGGATGTATGTCCTACCCGGTGGTTGTTTCCTGGCAACAGCTTGTGCCTCAGGTAGAACTGATGCTCTGGTGTTCATGTCATGTATTCAAGGAAAAGGTGTGACACACACGCACACACACATGCACACACACACACACACACACACACCAGTTTGTATTCACTTTGTAACTAAGGAAAGAACCATGGGAGGAATGGTTCATTGTACGGAGCTGGGCTAATGAGCCATATGTTTTATTTTTGTCATTATTGTGATTATTTTGATGTTAAGAATTAAACCCAAGGCTTCCAGCATATTACCACTGAGCCACATCCCACCCCATCACGCTTTTGTTGTTCAAAGAATAGTGAAATGTCACCCTGAAAATGAATGCTCTCCCTCAGGCCCCTCGCCAAAGGCAGACACTTTTTTAAAAAAATTTTTATTAGCATTTTCCATGATTATAAAAAAAATCCCATGGTAATTCCCTCCCTCCCCCCCCCACTTTTCCCTTTGAAATTCCATTCTCCATCATATTACCTCCACATCACAATCATTGTACTTACATATATACAATATCAACCTATTAACATTTTTTTTAATTTACTTTTTATTTACTTATTTGAGAGAGACAGAGAGGAAGAAGAGAGAAACAATGGGCATGCCAGGGCCTCTAGCCACTGCAAATGAACTCCAGATGCATGTGCCACCTTGTGCATCTGGTTTATGTGGGTACTGGGGAATTGAACCTGGGTCCCTTGGCTTTGCAGGCAAGTGCCTTGATGGCTAAGCCTTCTCTCCAGCCCAGGCAGACAACTTTTATGGTGGGGGATGATATGGGAAGAAGCAGAGGTTTTATTCCCTTGAGATTAAAAAAATATATATGTGTGTATATATATATATATGTTTATATATATATATATATTATACATATACATATATATGTATAATATATATAATAATATATTATAATATATATGTTTATATATATATATACATATATATATATTATACATATACATATATATATATATTTGTAAGCAAGAGGACTTCCAGGATGATACAAGTCAGGAATCCTTGGGTGGTGGACTTGGAAGAACCCAGTGAAATGCTTCATATGCGTGGCTCAGACTTCCTGTGCAAAACCACCGATGTGGTACTCAAAACAATGAAACACCACGTCTTAAATATCTGTAGGATGTAAGTGGTATGTAGGTTCTCTCATTTTATTTGAAGGCTTATTATTTTGCATGTAAAAAATAAGTAACCAGCATGAAAAAGGAGAAGAGATTTATAATTAACACAATGTAGGACAAAAGCAAAATGACAAATACCAGCCCACTCAGCAGATGGATATTAGAGAAACAGGCCAAAGGCCCAGGAGAGCACAAGGAAGGCAGAGAAGACCGGGCTCAGAAGTCCAGGCGGCCCACTAGCCCAGAGCAGCGGCCTGGCCTGCAAGGGGGGCCTGGCCATCCGGATCTGGTCATATCATAGGTCCAGTGGACGAACTATTCCCACGTGCCTAATGGGAGCCAGCATCCTCTGGCTCCTGCAAATGCAACATTGAGCAGCCCGACAGCTCCAGAATTTATATTGAACAAGAAAGGGCCACAATCAACAAGCAATAAGTAGACAACATGTTCGGTGGCAATAAGCACTTTAGGGTAAACTAAGTGCAAGGAAGTGCAGAGGAGAGGGGCGGGAGAGAGGTGAGAGTTGGGGTGTTCTTTCCTGTAACTGGTCACATGGTCAAGGGGGACCTCCATGACAAGAAGCCATTTGAGCCAAGGCCTTGAGAGACCCTTGCGAGCTAGCATGCAAAAGTAAAAAATGATAAAATAAATGGAACAGTGTTATATCAGAGAATGCTGACAGTTATCCAGCCAACATCTAGTGACCCCTCTCTTTTGAGAACGCCTCGTAGCGGCTGGGATGCAATCAGTGGCCACAGGAAAGCTGACCCCCCATCTCTCATGCCAGGGTGGCTCCCGGTTAGACCCCAGCCCCTCTGAAGCCGTTCATGACAACCCCCGCTCCCCACTTCCCATCCACAGGTTCAGGGAACCAATGAGCCAATGAGCACAGGAGTCCTTTGGTCACTGTCACTGACCTCAACAGAGGAAAAGGAGGGATTTATATTTCTGTGTGTGGGAGGAGGGGTCTTATTCTGTTGTGATAGATGCGAACAAGGAGGTACGTTGTCACAGCTGCTCAGGACGCGGTGACACGGAGGGCTCTGGACAATGCAGGAAGGCAGCTTGCAGACAGGGCCGATACAAAGGGGGGCAGAGTGGAGAGCGATACAGAGAAATGGAGTCAGAGCTCTGATTATCCCAGGGCTGGAGTGGCTCTACTTTAAGACTCCCCATTATATGCCTCGAACAAGCTCTCACTGTTTGGGCCCATTTCAGTTAGCTTTTGTGTTCCCTGGTGCTTAGCGACTCTTAGCTGTGACACTAAAATTATAGCAGCTAATATCTCCTGAGAATTAGCTTGTGCCAGGCACATTATTTATTTATCCATTCATTTATTTAGAGATAAGGTCTCATATCCCAGGCTGGCCTCAAACTCACTAGTAGCCAAGAATGACCTGGGTTTATGACCTTCTCGCCGCTACCTCCTGAGTGCTGGGATTACACTACCATGCCCAGTACTGAGAATGGAATGCAGGACTTCGTGCATGCTAAGTCAGCACTCAACCCACTGAGTTTAATCAAATTTGTAATTTCAATGACTGTTTTTGACAATCTTATGAGGCGAACACAACTATTGTCTTTATTTGTAAGAGGTAAGAGATTTTTCCTCAAGGTTTTATGGGTAGCAGAGCCAATTTAAAATTTTTATTTATTTACTTGAGAGAGAGAGAGAGAGAAACAGGTAAGAAAGAATGGGCACACCAGAGCAAACAAATTCCAGATGCATGCATCACTTTGTGCATCTGGCTTATGCGGGTACTGGGGAGTTGAACCTGGGTCCTTAGGCTTCATAGGTAAGTGCCTTAACCACTAAGCAATCTCTCCAGCCCTTGGTCTGTGTTCTTAATTGTGTTATTTCTATCATTATGTGAAGGAGGGAGAGAGAGATAGAAGAAAGAGGAAGGAGTCTGAGAAAGATGAAGATGAGGAGATGGTGATACTTTTGTTATTCTTTCTTTTCTTCTTTTTTTTAAGATTATTTTATTTCATTTATTTGCAAGCAGAGATAGATAGATAGATAGATAGATAGATAGATAGATAGATAGATAGATAGAGAGAGAGAGAGAGAGATAGATAGATAGATAGATAGATAGATAGATAGATAGATAGATAAAGGAGACAGATACAGAGAGAATGGGTGCACCAGTGCCTCTAGCCACTGCAAAGGAACTCCAGATGCATGTGCCCCATTGTGCATCTGGCCTATGTGGGACCTGGAGAATTGAACCTGGGTCCTCTGGATTCACAGGCAAGCACCTTAACTGCTAAGCCATCCCTTCAGCCCTTTTCTTCTTTCTTTTTAAAATATTTTATTTATTTATTTACAGGCAAAAGGCAGACAGGAAGTGAAAGCAAGAGAATGGGCGCACCAGGGCCTCTAGACGCTGCAAGCAAACTCCAGATGCATACATCACTTTGTGCACCTGGCTTACGTGAGTCCTGGGAAATGAAACCTGCTTTGTTAGGCTTTGCGGGTAAGTGTCTTAACTGCTAAGCCATCTCTCCAACCCCCCTTTCTTTCTCTTTCTTTCTTTCTTCCTTCCTTCCTTCCTTCCTTCCTTCCTTCCTTCCTTCCTTCCTTTCTTTCTTTCTTTCTTTCTTTCTTTCTTTCTTTCTTTCTTTCTTTCTTTCTTTCTTCATTTCCTTCAAGGCAACTTCCTACTCTGGCCCAGGCTCACCCAAACCTCACTCTGTTTCCCAGGCTGCCCCTGAGTTCACAGTCAGTCTCCCACCTCAGCCTGGCTGTTTGTTTCTTTTGCAGTATTGGGGCTGAACCCAGGACCTTGCAATGCTAGGCAAGCTCCCTATCACTCAGCTCCATCACCAGCCCTTTGTAGATTTTTTTTTCCCAATTTTTATTTTGACACAGGGTTTCATGAAGTTGCCCAGGAGACCTAGAAGTTTGTGATCTTTAAATAGCTGGAATCATAGGCCCATATTGCCAATAAAGTCAGGCTTTCTGAGAATAAGAAACTCTACATAGCCCAGGTTGGCCTCAAATCTCTACCTCATGCTTTTATTGTAGCCCAGGTAATATTATCGTGTGCTTAAGTTCATGTTGTCCTCTCTCACTAAGCTTAGAACTCCCTGAGGGCAAGGACTATACTTGATGATTCCTGTTGTCCCAGTGCTCAGGCTAGCTCATTCTCTCAAGGACTCTAGAATTAGAACAAATGGGATTGAACACAGTATGTGTGCATCCATCAATTCTCACACCTTCTTGAAAACCCTCTACCAGGCACTGGACTAAGACCCTACAGAGATGGAAAGACCAGGCCTTTGTCTTTTTTTTAAATTATTTTTATTTATTTGACAGAGAAAGAGAGAGCGGGAGAGAACCAGCGTGCCAGGGCCTCCAGACGTGTGCACCCCTTTGTGCATCTGGCAAACATGGGTCCTGGGGAATTGAACCTGGTTCCTTTGGCTTTGCAGGGCAAACGCCTTAACTGCTAAGCCATCCCTCCAGCCCACCTTTGTCTTCTTGAAGTCTGTGAACAAACTGAAGACATGTTCCGATCTTTTAATTATACATACGAACTAGCTTAAGGGGAAAACGTATGGATAGGATGCAAAGTTAATTTGTCCCAGGAAGACTAATTCTACAGGAATAGCTCAACCCCTGATCCACATGTTTTCAGCAATGGTGCTCACGAGGTTAGCTCTCCTGTAACTTGCTCCTCACGATGCTTTGTCCGTGTGAAAGCCCCTGACGGCTCCACCTTTATATCTAGTCACATCAGAATTGGAGCTTCTTGTTCCAATGGTTCCCACGAAAGTCCCAGGAGCAGCTGAGCATCGTCACATATGCCTAGAACCGCAGCACTCAGGAGGCTGAGGTGGGAGGATGGCCAATTCAAGGCCAGCATGGGCTACACAGGAAGTTTGAGACCAGCCTAAGCTATGTAGTAAGGCTCTATTTTTTAAAATATTTTAGTTTTATTTATTTATTTGAGAGAGGGAAAGAAGGCTGTGTGTGTGTGTGTGTGTGTGTGTGTGAGAGAGAGAGAGAGAGAGAGAGAGAGAGAGAGAGAGAGAGAGAGGGAGAGAGAGAATGGGCATGCCAGGGCTTCCAGCCACTGCAAATGAACTCCAGATGCATGCACCACCTTGTGCATTTGGCTTACGTGGGTTCTGGGGAATCAAACAGAGGTTCTTTGGCTTTGCAGACAAGCGCCTTAACCACTAAGCCATCTCTCCAGCCCAAGACTCTATTTTTCTATTTTTTTTTTGGTTTATTTATTTATTTATTTGACAGTGACAGACAGAGAAAGAGGCAGAGAGAGAGAGAGAGAGAGAGAGAGAGAGAGAATGGTCACGCCAGGGCTTCCAGCTACTGCAGATGAATTCCAGATGTGTGCACCCCCTTATGCATCTGGCTAACGTGGGTCCTGGGGAATCGAGCCTCGAACTGGGGTCCTTAGGCTTCACAGGCAAGCCCTTAACCGCTAAGCCATCTCTCCAGCCCCCCAGACTCTATTTTTTTAAAGTCTCCAAAGTAAATTCTTGCTTGTTTAGAAGCAAAGTTGTGCCTTTAAAAAATATCTTATTTATTTAATTGCAAGTAGAAAGAGAAAGAAAGAAACAGAGAGACAGGGAAGGAGAATGGGAGCACAAGGACCTCTTGCCACTGCAAATAAACTCTGGATGCATGCCCCACTTTGTGTGTCTGACTTTATGTGGGTACTGGAAAATTGAGGCCAGGCCATTAGGCTATACAAGCAATCACCTCAAGTGCCAAGCCATCTCTCCAGGCCAAAGCCATGTTTTTAAGGAAAGGACAGTTAATCACACTGGACTTTCTGGTTCTCCAAGAGGAGAGTCAACTCTTGATGGGTTTCTAAAAGAAATATTTTATTTATTTGAGAAAGAAAGAAAAAGAGAGAAAGAGAGATAAAGAGAGGCATGGAAAGAGACTGACAGAGAATGGGTGAACCAGGGTCTCCTGCAAACCAACTCCAGACGCAGGCACCATTTTGTGCATCTGGCTTTATGTGGGTACTGGGGAATTGAACCCAGGCTGTTAGGTTTTGCAAACAAGCACCTTTAAGTGCTCAGCCATCACTCCAACCCTTTTGGTAGTTTTGATTAAGTGACTTTCCCACTGAACCAATCACAGTGACTGATTGAAAGAGCCTAAGTCACATACACCTCTGGATTTTTGAGGTGGAGCCACTGCCACCCCAATCCTATGAACAAAATAGGAGGCAAGGTGGTTCACAAGAGAGAAATCAACATACTCCTTCCAAAGCCGAGAAAGAAGGTTGTGCAGGCAAAAACCAACACCTCTTCCATAGAGGAGGCATCCTACACGTCAATTATATGCAAAGCTGTTCTGGTCAAGGTTAGAGAGGCAGCATGAACTGGAGGCTCTGGCAAGTCCATTCTCTCTCTCTGTCTTCCTCTCTCTCCCCCAATAAGTAAATGAATAAAATATTTAAGCATCAACAAGAATGGAGACTGAGCCAGGCATGATGAGACATGCCTGTAATTCAGCGTTCAGAAGGCTGAGGCAGAAAGATGTCTCAGAGTTTGAGGTCAGCCTGGGCTACATCCTGAGGTCTAGACCAGCCTGACCTATGTAGTAAGACCCTCTCTTAATCCTCTCCCCTTCGAAACAAGTGGAGACTCTGGATTCAGATGGGCACATTCACTTTTTTATTTATTTACTTGAGAGAGAGAGAATGGACACATCAAGGCCTCTAGCCTTGACCTCCAGAAGCATATACCACCTTGTGCATCTGGCTGGTGTGGGTACTGGGGGAATCAAGCCTGGGTCCTTAGGCTTCGCAGGCAAGCACCTTAACCACTATACCATCTCTCCAGCCCCTGTTGTTGTTCTTTTTCTATATCTATTTGGGAGAGAGAGAGACTGAGAGGGAGAGAATGGGCACACCAGGCCTTCAGCCTCTGCAAATGAACTCCAGATGTGAGGGGCCCCTTGTGCACATGTGTGACTGGCTTATGTGGGACCTAGAGATTTGAACATGAGTTCTAAGGCTGCTCAGGCAAGCACCTTAACTGCTAAGCCATCTCTCCGGCCCACCTGTTTTGTTTTTGGTGTGTGTGTGTCTGTGTGTGTGTGTTTGTGTGTGTAGTACTGTGGTGCAGCGTGGCACGTGTGGAATATGCACATGTGTAAGTGTGCAGCTGTGTGTTCCCCATGTGCACGTGGGTGGAGGCTGAGGAGACTGTTGAGTGTCCCCTCCAGTGTTTGTCTGCCTGTGTTCTGAGACGGGTCTCTCACTGATTCCAGAGCTTACTGCTTCTTGAGTCCCAGCAATCCCCTGGTCTTTGCTCTCCATGGAACTGGGGTTACAGGTGTGCATGGCCATGCCCAGCTGTTTATGTGGGTGCTTGTAGACTCCAACTCAGGCTCCCTCAGGTCCTCTTGGGCCCTCAAGCTTGTGTGGGAAGCACCCTTACCTGCTAAGCCATCTCTCTAGTCCCTGGGCCTGGTTTTGAATTGCATGTTGATGACATATGACATTACCTTGGACAAGTTCTACAACTTCTCTGAGCCTTGGTTTTCTCATCACTAGAACCTGTTATTAAACATATTAAATAAGGTAGAGCGTATTAAAAACCTAGCATGGTGTCTGTTTTGGTCACTAAATATGATTCTGGGGCAATATAGATTCCAGAGCCCACCTCCGGGCTCCAACAATTATTGTGTTTCATTAATTCTGAAATGTACTTTCCTTGATGTCCACCTCCATATCTTTTTTTAAAGTTTTAAATATATATATTATTTATTTATTTGACAGAAAAGAGAGAGAGTGAGAGAGAGAGAAAGAAAGAGAGAGAGAAGACGCACAAGGTGACCCAAGCGTGCAAGGCCGCATATGCGCACAAAGTGGCACATGTGTCTGGAGTTTGATTGCAATTGCTGGAGGCTCTGATGTGCCAATTCTTTGTCTCATATTTTTTTAAAAATTTATTTATTTATTTATTTATTTATTTGAGAGTGACAGACAGAGAGAGGAAGAGGCAGATAGAGAGAGAGAGAAAGTCAGAAAGAGAATGGCCCGTGCCAGGGCCTCCAGCCACTGAAAACGAACTCCAGACACGTGCGTCCCCTTGTGCATCTGGCTAACGTGGGACCTGGGGAACCGAGCCTCGAACCGGGGTCCTTAGGCTTCACAGGCAAGCGCCTAACTGCTAAGCCAATCTCTCCAGCCCATATTTTTTTTTATAAAGTGTATAAATAAAAGCAAAGGACAGGGCAGGAAAAGCATGAGGAACAGTAGACTGGAAACTGACAAGCGGCTGATGGATTGCAAAGCGGTTCAAGGCATAGGGTTTTCAGATGGAGCTCAGGCACCATGACAGGGTACAAAGGCTGGCTTCCATGTGGGCCTGGGCTCATTGGTTAAAAGTAAGGATCAGGCTGGACTACCTGGTACAGCTTCTCTTTAGACTCACATATTCTCTGACTATAATAGCAACCACCTTTTATGTCCTTGCTGTGCCAATTGACAACAATTAGCTCATTCATTTTTTTTAACCAAACCTGCGAGTCAGGTGATGCTATGAAGTCAGTCCTGTAGAAGAAAGCAAGGCTCAAAGGAAGTTAACAGGCCCCAAGTCACGTGGCTAGTAAGTGGAGAAACTGTAATTTGAATCAGGGTGTGTATTTTTTTTTTTTTTTTCGAGGTAAGGTCTCACTCTAGCCCAGGCCGACCCGGAATTCACTATGGAGTCTCAGGGTGGCCTCGAACTCACAGAGATCTTCCTACCGCTGCCTCCCCAGCGCTGGGATTAAAGGCGTGCGCCACCACGCCCGGCGCAAGGGTGTGTAGTTTTAAAAGCAAAATTTCTGGCACCTCCGTCCCTTAGCCGCGCTGCTTGCTACGCTCGGGTCTGCAGCCTCTCTCGGTACAGCTAGAAGCAGTTTCCTCTTTACCCCTCCCACCCCAGGTCTCCACCTCCCAAGCCCGCAAATGCCAAGCTCACAAGTCATCTGTTTTGCCAAAATTCTGTTCCGATTCGATAAACTCTAGCCGGGCCAGCTCACTCAGCATGATTCAGCTGGAGGAGCCGCGAGGCTGCGTGCCTGGCGTGCCGACGGGCTGAGCTCAGGCGGGATGGGAGGCGCCCGAGCCCGGCCTGACCGAGGCTCCACGCGGCTGCCTCGGCGGCCCGGCCCGGGGCTCCACGCGGCGGGAGGGGGGCGCGGGAGCGGGTCCCTCGAGCATCACCTGCAAGGATAAGCGGGTGTATGAGCGCACGGGGACGTGTATAGCCGTGAGGCTGTCTGCGCCACCTACGTGCTTGCTCGGAGGTAGCGGGCTTGGGTGTCCGCTGCATGCCGATCAGTATGCGTGCGCATGCCCGGCTGGGGGGGCGGGCATTCAGATGTGTGCATATGTGATCAGGTTTCAGATTTGCAACCACTCTGGCATGTGTGCTCACGGGATGGGAGAGGGAGGCAGAGAGAAGGGAGCAACACAGAACGGGGTGCCCTTGGCTCTCCCCACCTGCGGCAGAGCTGCTGCGAGCCTCTTCCCTCCGTTCTGGCCTCATCTCCGACTGGCAGCCACCCCGTGCCCAGTGCGAAACACAGTCTCTGGCTGAGCTTCAGGTTTCCAAGCACAGTTTCTCTTTCTTCATTTATTTGAGAAAGAGAGAGAATGGGCACGCCAGGGTTTCTAGCCACTGCAAAGGAACTCCACACACATGTGCCACCTTGTACATCTGGTGTAAGTGGGTCCTCCTGGGGAATTGAACCTGGGTCCTTTGGCTTTCCCCGTGAATTAAGCACAGTTTCTTGGTTACAGTCTTCCCCTAAGGATATTTTATTGCTCGGGAATCTGGGGCTCCTCTGAAAATCTGGCACCAGATGGGTCTCTGCAGAGAAATACCCTCAGAAACACATAGCTGCACTACCATGGAGTGCCAGGCGCCCTCCAAGGCCGTGCATGGATCCGAAGCTCATAAGCCGAGCCTTAGGTAAGCGCATATGGAGTGCCGCCTATACTGAGTCCTGGCTAGAAAGGAAGTCAGTCTCTAGCAGAGCTAGGCGTCCATGTTACTATCAGCCCCGTGACAAGTGTCGTGAGGGCCAGTTGAAGAGCTGCCAGAGGGAGAAGTGGACGCTCAAGCCGGACACTGAAAGGCGGGAGGCATCTGTGAAAGAGTGACGATGGGAAGGACGTCCCGCGTCAAGCAGAGCGCACAGGACCGTGGGAGAACCCCGTGCAGGTGGGAAGTGGAGCGGGAAGGAAGGTCGAAGGGAGTTCCAGAGGCAGGCTGTGAGGGCTTTTGTTTGTTTGTTTGTTTTTGTTTTTTCTTTTCAAGGTAGGGTCTCGTTCTAGCCCAGGTGACCTGGCACGCACTCTGTAGCCCCAGACCGGCTTTAAACTCACAGTGGTCCTCCTACCTCTACCTCCTCAGTGCTGGGATTAAAGGCACGCACCACCATGCCCACCAGGGGCTTTCTTTTTCTTTTAATATTTATTGGGGGGACAGATAGAAAGAGAGGGAGAATGGGTGCAGCAGGGCCTCCAGCCACATGTGCCACCTTTACATGGATACTGGGGAATAGAACCTGGGTCCTTAGGCTTCTCAGGCAAGTGCATTCACCACTAAGCCACCTCTCCAGCTCCAGTGGCTTTCTTTAAACAAGAGACTGACTTTGATAAACCAAAGTGTGGCCAGCACTTACCCAGAGATCATGCAAGAGGCAGTTGCCTGTGGGAGAAAGTGAAGATGTCAACACCAGGAATGTGGGGAAGCTAGGGAAAACAGGTGAGCTAGTCAAGAATTAGGTTAAAAAGCAACGAGGCAGAGTTGGCCTCTGTGTTTCCAGTTTGCCAGAAAGGCAATGTTAGTGCCCTTCACTGAGACGGCCCCACCGCGAGGTGGTACAGGCCTTGGGAAAGACAGTGAGCCCCGCTGGGACATAATGTGAACCATCTAATGTACAGAGAGGTACATTGGCCATGGAGGTGTGCAGCATCGGGAGGAGAGACTTGAACTCATAAAGCTGAGAGTCAGGAGCAGGAGGGTGACGGCTGACATCATGGGTGGCGATGCGCTCCCCAAGCAAGTGCAGGTTCCAAACGAGACGGGAGCAGGAAAGGAGTCAACACTGGAGGGCACATGGGAGAAGAGGGGCTGGTGAGGGAGACCCAGCTTAGGAGTAAAGCCAGGAGAGAAGCACATCCTGGAAGCGAACAGTGCACAACCCTGTAAGAATGAGGAAGTGATCGTTGAGAAGAGGTCAAGTAAGCAAGGGACTGATGTAAAAGCCACAAGACACATGGAGATAGAAAGAAGAATGCAAGGAAGCACGAAATACCCAAAACATGAATCAGGCTTGTTCCTCTAGGGGGGCTACGGGAGTTTTGTGCTCAGTGTCATTGTGACCACAGTGTTCCTAAAACTCTGCAGTGAGTGTGCACCAGATTTCAACAATGAGGGAAGCCTAGGAAAATTTTAGGAGGCCACAGGAACAAAGGGATTCCACATGTATTCAAGATAGGGCAACAGGCACTGGGCTTAACTTCCTGCCCAAGACAATGATATAACTAAACAAATACATAAAACAATCATTTCAGACATTGGAGAATGTCTGCGAGACAGTTCAGAATATCAATTTCTACAAGAGGGCAAAAGTAAGATGAGTCCTCAGATGGTCCCCATTTTCTGTCTTGGGAGTTTCCAGCTATGCAGCCCCAAGGGGCATCCAGGGAAGAGTGGACATGCCCTCTAAGCAGAGGCATCAGCACTGGTTGTTCAGGGAGCCAACGTGACTAGTGTTCACAGGCTAGAAGAGTCACCCAGAGGGAACTCCAGATGGTCGCAGGGGTCGGAGTCCCTTGGTCACGTGCCTGTAGGAAGAGCAACGGAGGAAAGAGCAGCGGGAACAGGTGAGTGCCGCAAAGTTAGGAGCTCGCACAGAGTTGGAAGAGTTCATGTTCCCCAAACCTAGAGGGAAGAAACTTTATAATATATTTTATTTGTTTATTTATTTATATTTTTCTCAATTTTTATTAACATGTTCCATGATTATAAAAAATATCCCATGCTAATACCCTCCCTCGCCCCCCACTTTCCCCTTTGAAACTCCATTCTCCAACATATCCCCTCCCCATTTCAACCAGTCTCTCTTTTATTTTGATGTCATCTTTTCCTCCTCTTATGATGGTCTTGTGTAGGTAGTGTCAGGCACTGTGAGGTCATGGATATCCAGGCCATTTTGTGTCTGGAGGGAGCACATTGTAAGGAGTCCTACCCTTCCTTTGGCTCTTACATTCTTTCTGCCACCTCTTCCGCATTAGACCCTGAGCCTTGGAAGGTGTGATCAATATGTTACTCAGTACTCCAGTCACTTCTTTCCACACCATGATACCTTCTGAGTCATCCCAAGGTCACTGCCATCTGAAAAGAGAAGATTCTCTACCAAAAGTGAGAGTAGCATTGATACAAGGGTATGGATATTAAGAGAACTTTACAATATAGTAAGCCTGGGAAGAATTCTCAGAAGGAGGTTGCCTCATAAGGGAACCAGCTTAGTGTTCCCCAAACTACAGACACCTCAAAGGCACCAGACTGTCTGCAAGTAAGTTAACTACATCTCTAAACATGGAAGTACAAAAGTCCAGCACCATTGACTGAAACGTTCATGATGTTGGCATTGACCCAAACTTACCTGATACATAGAGATGCAGGAAACTATGACCTGCAACAAGGAGAAAAACTATAGAAACAAACCCACAATGACAGGTTGATAGAATTAGAAGGAGAACACAGTGAAACATCAAAATGTCAAGGAGAGGAATGAGTGGTATACAAAAGACCTAAATCAGAGCCAGGCATGGTGGCACACACCTTTTATCCCAACACTCAGGAGGCAGAGGTAGGAGGATCACTGTGAGTTCGAAGCCAGCCTGAGACTACATTCAATTTCAGGTCAGCCTAGGCTAGAGTGAGACCCTACCTCAAATACCAAAATAAGAAAAAGCAAAAGGCCTAAATCACTTAAAAATTGAAAAATGCAATATTGACATGAAAAATATAAATAAGATACTAGATACTGCAGAAGAAAATACTAATGAATTTGAAGTCATAGCAATAGAAGCTTTCCAAAATGAAGCACTGAAAAGGATTTTGTAGGGGCTGGAGAGATGGCTCAGCAGTCAAGGCACTTGCCTGCAAAGCCTAATGACCTGAATTTGATTCCGCAGACCCATGTAAAGCGAGATACACACAGCAGCACATACATCTGGTGTGCATTTGCGGCAGCTGGAGTCCCTGGCATGCCCCTTGGCAATCTCTCTCTCTGTCATATCTCTCTTTGGAAGTGTGACAACCAGATGCTTTTTACAAAATGGCTCATTGGCCAGGCATGGTGGTGCATGCCTTTAATCCCAGCACTTGGGAGGCAGAGGTAGGAGGATCGCTATGAGTTCGAGGCCACTGTGAGACTCCATAGTGAACTCCAGGTCAGCCTGGGCTAAAAAAAAAAAAAAAAAAATTAACTGATTCCAGAACACAAGCACAAGCAGATAGTGGAGGGAGGCCCAGTCATGATGAGTGAATGACGAAACAGCCATTCAGTTTCCTTCTCTGACAGAAGCAGTGACAGCCTGTATGTTGTAAGTTAAACATGGCAATGTAAAGAAAGGCGTCAGTCACCATCTACATATGCTCATATATTTATATTTTGCTTATCTTCTAGTTTTTTTTAAAGGATTTTATAGCAGTGGGCCCTCCAAGCTACACAGCTGGCCAGCCGGATAAAATGTGCCTACTGTTGCAACAGTGGCATGTGTATTATGGGGGTAGCCAACTGCCCTCTGACTGGATGTGAAGCCTTCTCTGTAGGAGGGAAACTCATGCGTGGTACTAAAAAGCTAGCCAAAAGCCCATAGCTGAGAAAGTGATAGGCCCTAGGGGGGAAAACTGCTACTGTTATTTGGTTTAAATGAATATGTCATGCCCATCAAGGTGCCCTTTAAATATTGATATTTATGCCAATAGATTTGTGCTGCTATCACTTTTGGTAACACCCTCCAGGTCTCAGGAAACATATGGAGAAGGTGGCAAAAAGAATATTAAGGCTGGTCTCATCATTGACCAGAGAAATTTTTTTGTTGTTGTTGTTGATAACTGGAGAGGCTCAAAACTTATCAAAGCACTAAGAATAAGAAGCTATTGGGAAGTCAGTGCTAAATGGCATCTCTCTCTCTGTGTCTCTCAAAAGCTCAGGGAACATCACAGAAAAGTGGCTGGAAGGATGTAAAAGCTGGATGGTGGTAAGAAGTACTTTGGAACGGTACCTTCTGGACGTGAAGTGACTGGTGCATAGAAAGAGACATCAAAACAGACTTCATCAAGCAAATAAATAAGAAAAAACAAAAAATACTTTTGTGTTCAGAACACTCTGTAGGCTGGGTATGATTCAGGTGAGCCTGAAATCTCAGCCATTCAGGACACTACAGTGGCAGGATCAGAAATTCAAGACCAACCTGGGCTATGTAATCAGACTCTGTCTGAAAAGCAAAAACAGAAACAAACCAAAAAAACTGGAGCCTTGTATATAACCTCAGCACTTGCCTAGCATGCTCAAGGACCTGGTTGGATCCCCAGAACCGTATGTGTCTGGGAGACTGGGGCACTGTAGGTTGGGATAAAGAACTTATTCCAGGCAATATATAAAGAGATCTCACATTCCCACTTTAAAGTCTTGAGATCTTCTCCAGGAAAACAAGTGGCAGGTGACCCAGGGCGGGGGCGAGGGGTGGGGGGGAAGCCAGCAGATGTAGCATGGAAGTCTGTCCCCAGGGCATGACCATAGGCAGGAAGGCTGGCGCCCTTTTCTCCCTGTCCAGCAAGAAGTCTGCGATCCCCAACATTTTCCTGGGGTCATCCCTCAAGGGTCATGATGGTGCGGAAGGCTTACAGTGGACCAGGTCTAAGGTTTGTCACCATTAAGGAGGACAAGTCCTTGTTCCTGCATACAGAGACTACTGGGTGAACAAGGTTTGCCAGTCCCACAGTGCCCCATGCAAGATGCCAGGCTGCTGTGGCTCCACATTGTGCCACATCTCCCTGCCCCCAGAGGGTCTCATGACCTCTGGACCTCTGCAGATGCAGATGGCCGGTATTGACAACTTCTGCGCTTGGCCAGAGGCTACTCAACTAGCCTGGGCAACTTTGCCAAGGCCACCTTTGATACCACGTCCAAAATCTACCGCTACCTGATGTTTAGAAAAAGACTGAGCTCTCCAAATCTCTCCACCAGGAACTCAGCCACCAGCTTGGTTAAAAGTCTACCCAGAGTCTCTGTGCAGAGGATCCCAGTGCCAACTGTGGCTTCAACAAGGGTTCTTATATGAGAAGAATAAAGTGAATTTATCTTGTTTTATAAATAAATAAATAAAAACAGCGAGGTTCTATTCACCCAATAAACCAATGGCTGATGAGAACATGAAAAAATGTTTAGTGTCTTTTGTCAATAATATGCAAATTTAAACCATAAGATGCCACTATTTAGAAAGGGATGTGGAGGGGACAAAAAGAAAGACATGGGAGGAGATTATGATCAAAACACATTCCATATTTGTATGAAAATTGCCGGTAAAAAGTTATTTTTAAAATATGTTACTGGGGCTGGAGAGATGGCTTCACGGTGAAGCGCTTGCCTGTGAAGCCTAAGGACCCCAGTTCCAGGCTCGATTCCCCAGGACCCACGTTAGCCAGATGCACAAGGGGACGCACGCGTCCGGAGTTCATTTGCAGTGGCTGGAGGCCCTGGTGCGCCCATTCTTTCTCTCTCTCTATCTGCCTCTTTCTCTGTCTGTTGCTGTCAAATAAATAAATAAAAACTTTAAAAACAGATATATCTAAAAGATACTTTAAAAAAAAATACGTTACTGTATACTCAACTAGAAGAGCAACAGTAAGGAAGATGCCAAGGATTGACGAGTATGGGGAGAACAGAAACCTCATGCTTTCCTGATGCAAACATCAAAAGTTAAGTATAACTGCTCAGAACAGTTGGCCAGTCTCTCAGCATGTCGAGCACAAGAAGGTGGGAGAGGACTTACAGGTGAAGCGCTGGCTCTGCAAGCCTGAGGACCCGAGCTCAGCCCCCGGCACCCACACCCGGCAGGATGCCACAGTATGACTGTCCGTCATGTCAGCACTGCTGCGGTCAGGGAGACAAGGCCGGAGACCCCAGAAGCTCACAGGCCAGCTAGTCTGGAGAGTGCAGCAGTGAACAAGACCCTTGGCCCTGAACAAGGTGGAGGACAAGGGCGCCTACCAGAGGTGGCCTGAGGACCTGCACGCACACAATGTGAAGCGCAAGCAAGGCGTGGTGGCACATACTTGTGATCCCAGCCCTTGGGAGGCTGAAGCAGGAGAATCTTGAAGTCAAGGCCAACCTAGGCAGCTTAACCAGAAGTGGGTGCGCATGTGTCAGGGCAGGGTGGGGCCGGGGATACCCAAGATCCTAGGTTTGATCCCTGTATAACCGGAAACAAAAGTAAAGTTAGGTATAAGCTTAAAAGTTTTTGGTACTGGGAACCAAACCCAAGGCTTTGTTCATGGTAGTAAAGTACTGGGTTAAATCTCCAAGAATCCCATGAGCACAACCCAGCAATGCAATATCCTGTAAATCTGCCTAAGATAACTGAGAACATATGGCCACACAAAGAATGTAAATGTCCACATAACAGCCAAATATGCCATGTATTTAACATAACATAACAACAGCCAAAACAAGCCATGCAAATGCTCATCAACAAATTGTATATCCATACAATGGAACAAATAAATATTCCACAATTAATAAGAATAATGAATTGATAGATAATACAATGGGTGAACCTCAAAATCTACCGCTGGAGAGATGGCTTACTGGTTAAGCATTTGCCTGTGAACCCTAAGGACCCTGGTTCAAGGCTCGATTCCCCAGGACCCACGTTAGCCAGATGCAGGGGGGGGGGAGGGGGGGCGCACGTGTCTGGAATTTGTTTGCAGTGGCTGGAGGCCCTGGTGCACCCATTCTCTCTCTCTTTTTCTCTATCTGCCTCTTTCTCTCTGTCACTTTCAAGTAAATAAAAATAAAAAATTTTAAAAAATGATGCTAAGTGGGAGAAACTGGTATCAAGAATTACATGTATGAGGGGGCTGGATAAATGGCTTAGCAGTTAAGGTGTTTGCAGTTAAGGTTCGATTTGCCAGGATCCACATAAGCCAGATGCTCAAGGTGGTGCACGTGTCTGTAGTTCATTTGTAGTGGCTGGAGGCCCTGGCGCACCCATTCTCTCTCTCAAATAAATAAATAAATAAAAGTAAAATATTAAAAGAAAGAATTACATGTATGAGTCTACTTAAATAAAATATCTTGGAAAGGCAAATGTAAGGGGCTGCCTAGCTTGGGATAGAGTGGGATCTTTATGTGAGCACGAAGGGAGGTTTTGCAGACAAGTCCTGACACTGGGTTGTGGTAGTGACTACAAAGCTCGATTAATTTGCCAAATCAGAGTCTACACATTAATAATGGATAAATTTTATGTCACATAGGTTATGCCCCAATAAATCTGTTTTTAAAAAAAGAAAGGCTGAAGAGATGGCTTAGTGGTTAAGGTGCTTGCCTACAAAGCCTGGCACCCTGGGCTCAATTCCCCAATACCCACGTAAAGCCAGATGCACAAAGTGGCACACGCATCTGGAGCTTCTTCGCAGCAGTTGGAGGCCCTGGTGTGCCTATTCTCCCTCCCTCCTTGCAAATAAATTTAAAAAAAAAACTGTTTTAAAGGAACCGAACACTTAAGAATTTTCGATATTTAAGTCAAGTCAAAAAAAATTATCATAAACAGAACAGATTTAAAACTACTTTAGGTAAAAAAAAAAAAAAAGGAGCCAGGTGTGGTGGCGCATGCCTTTAATCCCAACACTTGGGAGGCAGAGGTAGGAGAATTGCCATAAGTTCGAGGCCACCCTGAGACTACATAGTGAATTCCAGGTCAGCCTGGGCTAGAGTGAGACCCTACCTCAAAAAACACAAACAAAAAACTACTTTAGGCAAACAGAAAAATCACACCAGATTCACACAAAGAAATATCTCTGTCTAAGAAATAAATAAATTATTAAAAAAGAATATATGGGTAGGTTAGTCATCTATTACTATAAAACGTTATTAAAGCAGCCAACAACCTCCAAGTTTCTATGGGTCAGTCTTGGGAGACGATTCTCCATGACATTTCTGCACATCCTATAGCAGCTTTGTTCTAGATTTTAAAAAAATATTTATTTATTTGAGAAAGAGGCAGATAGAGAGAATGGGCATACGTGGGCCTCCAGTCATTGCAAAAAACTCCAGATGCATGCATGACCCTGAGCATCTGGCTTATGTGGGTACTGGGGAAATCAAGCCTGGGTTCTTAGGCTTTGCAGGCACATCTTGACCACTAAGCCACTTCTCCAGCCCTGTTCTAGAGGGGTTCTGTTAGCAGCATACTAGGTATTTACAAGAATTAGGCAATTACTGTACCACTGACTAGCCCTGGATTACCTTTTGTAAGGGTGTAGAGCACACAGTCCTGCAAAAGGGACAAAGTGTCTCCTTCCATAGTAAAGGGCTGGTGGGTGTCATGACCATTTCATTAAACAAATGTGTTTGTCTGGGAAGTAAGTGGGGCAAGTTTGCCTGCACTTTCCAGCTTTTCTCCTCCCTCCTTCTCTCCCTCCCTCCCTCCTTCCCTTCCTTTCTTTCTTAGCAAGGTGCAACTCTGGGCCAGGCTAAACTGGAACTCACTCTGTAGCCCAGGCTGGCACTGAACTCTAACCTCCCCCTCACTTTTTAATTTTTGTTTTTCTTTCTTTTGTTTTTTTGAGGTAGGGTCTCACTCCAGCTCAGGCTGACCTGGAATTCACTATGTAGTCTCAGAGTGGCCTCGAACTCATGGCGATCCTCCTACCTCTGCCTCCCAAGTGCCGGGATTAAAGGCGTGCGCCACCACACCTGGCAATTTGTTTTTCAAAGCAGGGTCTCACTCTAGCCCAGCCTGGCCTGGGACTCTCTCTGCAGCCCCAGTCTGAAGGTCACAGCCATTCTCCCACCTCAGCCATCTGAGTGCTGGAACTGAAGGGGTGTGCCACCACGCCCAACTTCACTCTTTATTTTTGTTTGTAATTATTCTATAGAGCGAATTACTCTAGCATCTTCCAGTGATCTTTCACTATAGTTTTCCTCATGGTTAATGGCATCAAATAATCTGTCCGTTCCCTGTTCCTGTCAGAAATCCCTCTCCCTTTTCTGACCTCAATTGTTTGCCCTCCAGCTCTCCTGTGCATCTCTCTCCCTGGCACTTTTCTTCCCTATCATCCTGGGAGTACTGTGTGTCCTCTGGGTTGAGACCCTGTGGCCTAGAGTTATTATCTTCCTCTTTCTTGGGTTACATCCTTATAGAGAGATCACATCAGTTTTAACCCGATATAATCCTCAAACTTCCTCTGTTTAAATCTTTATTATTTAAAACTTTTTATTGACAACTTTCATAAACATAAATATACTATGATCATAATGCCCTCTAGCCACCCTCTCTTTTGCCTCTCCCAAACTCCCCTACGCTGAATCTCTTCTTCTTTCCAAGCAGTCTCTCGTCTATTATTTTATTAATAAGTGCTGGGATTAAAGGCGTGAGCCACCGTGCCTGGCTTCTTTCATGAGTTTTAAGCCATTCCACTGGTCATCACCAGATGAAAAGGGAAGCTTCTGTAACAAAAGTGAGAGTATCATTAATATGTGGACATAAACATAACTGTTTAGAGGGCAGCTTGGTGGACATAACATATCCATTTAGCCAGATGACAGTAGTAGTTTTCCTCCTAGGGCTTATGACCTCCCCAGACACAGGTTTTTAATTAGGTTTTCAGTACCAGGCAGGAATTTCCTCCTGAGGAGTGTGTCTCAAGTCCAATCAGAGAGCAGATGGTTTTCCTAAAAGCAGACATGCCACCATAGAACCAGTTGGTACATTTGGCCTGGCTATCAAGCCATAAAGCTTGCAGGGTCCAGTGGCAGTTAAGACTGTTGCTGACTTTTCTCCCCCAACAGGCTTCCCAGGATCCTGACAGATAGTCAACAGGCAGGAGGCTTCCAGCCCAGCTCCAGCCTGATTTCTCAGTGACCTGCAGCCCAAGTATATGGAGTCTTTAGCAATAGGGTCTTATCATCTAGTTTTGGTGGGCAACCAAGAGCCTTGGTAATAGCCTATAATAATTTGGGGGAACCAGGTGGCTCTCTGACCAACAACTAACTCACTGGAAGGTATCCCATTGCTGGTACTAAAATTTTTCTCTCTTTAAAAAAAAAAAACAACTTTTTATTTTGTTTGAGAGAGAAAGAGAGAAAGAGGAATAGAGAGAGAGAATGGACATGCCATAGCTGTCAGCCACTGCAAATGAACTCCTGACACATATGCCACCTTGTGCATCTGGCCTACGTGGGTCCTCAGAAATTAAACCTGGGTCCTTTGACTTTACAGGCAATCACCTTAACCACTAAACCATCTCACCAGCCTATTTTTTTTTTGTTAAACTATTTCATTTTTTAATTTATTTATTTGACAGAGAAAGAGGGAGAGAGAGAGAGAGAATGGGTACGCCAGGGCCTCCAGCCACTGCAAATAAACTCCAGATGTGTGTGCCCCTTGTGCATCTGGCTAACGTGGGTTCTGGGGAATCGAACCTAGGTCCTTTGATTTTGCAGGCAAAAGCCTTAACCGCTAAGCCATCCCTCCAGCCCCCATCTTTTTTTTTTAAGTTAATTTTGTTTTATAGAGAGAGCAAGTACAAGAGAGAGAATTGGTGCACCAGGGCCTCAGTCACTGAAATCAAACTCCAGATGTTTGCGCCACCTAATGGGCAGGCATGACCTTGCACTTACCTCACCTTTGTGCATCTGGCTCATGTGGGATCTGGAGAGAGATTGAACTCGGGCCCTTAAGCTTTGCAGACAAGCACCTTAACCACTAATCCATCTCTCCAGCCCATCTTTTTATTTATTTATTTATTTATTTTTAAAGTATTTTTAAAATTTTTATTTATTTGAGAGTGACAGGCAGAGAAAGAAGGAGAAAGAGAGAAATTGAGAGAGAATGGGCGCACCAGGGCCTACAGCCACTACAAACAAACTCTAGATGCGTGCGCCCCCTTGTGCATCTGACTAACATGGGTCCTGGGGAATCGAGCCTTGAACCAGGGTCCTTAGGCTTCACAGGCAAGCGCTTAACCACTAAGCCATCTCTCCAGCCCATCTTTTTAAAACATACATATTATTAGCTAGTGAAGAAGTAGGGTTCCATATCGCTTTTTCAATAAACCTTAAACTTTATCTCTCCTCCCACAACCCTCCTCTCCTCCATCCCCTCCCCTTAGGTAATCCCTTCTGCCCGGTATTCCGCCCCCTACTTACCCGTCTACCACGCCCTCGCCCGGCTCTCCCCTCTCTGTCCCCCATCCTTCCTGTCTGAAGCAGCACACTGGTGCTCGGTGCCAGTGCTCGGTGCCAGTGCAAGGCTGTGCCCTAGCACCCTCTTCAGCATCCTCCTCCAGGTGCTCTTCCTTCCTTTCCTCGCTGGTTCTTCTGTTCTGTTTTCTGGTCTGTTTTTATATTTTGAAGAGAAGGGGTATAAAGCAGACATTGTACAACTGGAAATTTCTTCACTCTGTAGTTCAATTCTTAGAATTCTTGGAAACTATTTACCTACAGAATTTTGCTTTTTTTTTTCTTTTTTCTTTTTTTTTTTTCACTGCTAATGATTGAACCCAGAGCCTTGTGAAGACTGGGCAAGGGCTTTACCACTCAGCTACAACCCCAGCTCTGTGTGCAGATTTTTTTTAAGGCATTGCTTCTTTTTCCTCTTGCTTCCAACATTGTTAGGAAACCTGAAGGTGTTCTGATTCTTTTTAATTTGGGGTTTTTTTTTGTTTTTTTGTTTTTTTTTTTTTGAGGTAGTATCTTGCTCTAGCCCAGGTTGAGCTGGAATTCACTATGTAGTCTCAGGCTGGCCTTGAACACACAGCAATCAGCCTCCTGAGTCCTGAGATTAAAGGTATGTGCCACCACTCCAGGCCATTCTGATTCTTGATTGTCTATGGGGTTGTCAGTCTTCATTGCTGGGATAACAATTGAAAAGGTGGAAGGATTTGTTCTGGTCCCTTGTAAGAGGTCTCAGGCCATGGCTGGCTGGCATGTTTCTAGACTATAGTGAGACAGCTCATCCTGGCATGGGGGAACAAGACTGCTTAGATCACGGCAGCCAGAAACAGACAGAGGAAGCAATGGAACAAGACACAGCCCCTGAGAACATGTCCCGCCATGGACTCCTTCCCTGCAGTGCCATCAAATCATGACTCCTTCAAGGGACTAATCCATAGGTAGCCAGAGTCCTCATGTTCCAGTCATGTAAATGCGACCCAAAGCGGGAAAACAAGTCTTCAACACATAAGCCTTTGGGGAATACTTCCGTATGTGCTTTTTAAAATGTATGTGTATATATTTTAAGGGGCTGGAGTTAAGGTGCATACCTACAAAGCCAAAGGACCCAGGTTTGACCCCCAGGACCTATATAAGCCATATGCACAAGATGGTGCATGTGTCTGGAGTTTGTTTGCAGTGGCTGGAAGTCCTGACACACCCATTCTCTCTCTCTACCTCTTTCTCTTTTTTTTTTTTTTCAAAAAAATTAAATTTATTTATGAGCGTGAGAGAGAGAGAATGGGCGTGTCAGGGCCTCCAGCCACTGAAAACGAACTCCAGATGTATGCGCCACCACCTTGTGCATATGGTTTATGTGGGTCCTGAGGACTCAAGCCTGGATCCTTTGGCTTTGCAGGCAAGCACTTTAACCACGAAACCATCACTCCAGCCCCTCTTTCTCTTTATCAAATAAATAAATAAAAGTAAAAACTTTTAAAAATCTTTAAGAAATTTATTTATTTACAAGCACAGAGAGATAAAGAGAGACAGAGAGAATGGACACTCTAGGGCCTCCAGCCACTGCAAACGAACTCCAGACACATGCACCACCTTGTGCATATGGCTTATGTAGGTCCTGGGGAATCAAGCCCAGGTTGTTAAGCTTTGTAGAGAAGAGCCCTAACCACTAAGCAATCTCTCCAACCCTGTTTTTGTTTTGAGACAGACTCTCACTACATCGCCATGCTGACTTGACACTCATTAGATGTACCACTGCCTTGAACTCATAGAGCTCCGCCCCCTGCCTCTGTCTCCCAAGTGCTGAGGTCACAGGTGTGTGCCAGCGCGCAGAGGCATAGCCGTTTGCCAACGGGTACTTCTTTGGGGACTTTTCAGAATTTCCTCTTCATCCATGGTGCTCTGTAATTACACAATGGTTGCTCTGAATTCCACCCTGTGTGGAGGTGTGAGTCCATTTACATCCAATGTTCTGGGTCTTCTGTGAGCCTTCTCAATGTGGGAAAAAAAAAAAAAAAAAAAAAACCTTTTATTTGGGAAATTTTAATTATTTAATGATTTCTTTCTTCTAGACTTTCCTGTTCTTTCTAACATTCCTATTATTTGAATGTTGGCAATGTGGAGTGTTTTTTCATTTTCTTGTTGCTCCCTCATTTTCTGTTTCTGAAATTTCCCCTTGACTTCTTTTCTTTTCTTTTTGATTTTCCTAACTGCAATTTCCAGTTCTCTTACTGAGGTTTCAATTTCCGCTATAACAGTTTTAGTTTCCAAGGGCCATCTTTTGTGCTCTGTCTTCCTTCATTTAATAAAAGCAAATAGTGATCTTTGCTTATCTCTTTGAGCATATTAATGATGGCAATTTAGAAGTTTTCCTCTTCCGGCATTATCTTTGTTTCCTCACAGTCACTTTTATCTGCTTGTTTATTTTGGTCTCTTCCCTTCCTCTGGTGTTTGTCTTTCTTCCCTTGTCAACTCTTGTTGAGAAAAGGACACTAAAGGCTGGAGAGATGGCTTAGCTCTAAAAAGTGTTTGTCTGCAAAGGCTAAGGACCCAGGTTTGATTCCCCAGGACCCATGTAAGCAAGATGCATAAGGAAGCAGGCACATGTGTCTGGAGTTCGTTTGCAGTGACTAGAGGCCCTGGTGCACCCATTCTCTTTCTCTCTATTTGCCTCCTTCTCTCTCCCTCTGTCCCTCAAAATAAATAAATAAATAAATAAATACATAATTTTTTAATTGACCTCAGGGTCTTTTTAATACTTTATTTTTATTTATTTGTTTGATAGAGGGGGCAGAGAGAGAGGGAAAGAGGGAGAGAGAGAGAGAGAGAATGGGTGCGCTAGGGCTTCCCTCCACTTTATACATCTGGCTTATGTGGGTCCTGGGGAATTGAACCGAGGCCCTTTGGCTTTGTGCCTTAACCGCTAAGCCATCTCTCCAGTCCAAATAAATAAAATTTAAAGGCATGCACTATCATGTCTGGAAAAAAAGAAAGAAAGAACACTAGACCCTTGATTGGAGCAGGTATGGTGGCTCATGCCTGTAATCCCAGCGTTCCGGCAGTGAGGTGGAAGAAGGCTGTAAGCTCCCAGCCAGCCTAGGCTGCTACACAGCAAAACTCTATTGCAAAAACCACAATTTTGGGAGGAGTCTTTGAGCATGCGGGTGAGCATAGCTGATTCAGTATTTACTGTGGGTTGCTGTGATAGCATCCTTTGTCAGGGAACCTTCAACGTCACCACATTCTGTCTGTTTCCACTAACAGATCCATCAGAGGATGGTTAGATCATCTGTCTCTGAGGGTAGATGTCTGGATGCTTGTGTCTGAAAACCTGGAGGCTCACCATGCAAGGTCGGCATTCACCCTAAATATACATGCTCCACTATAATGCCAGGTAGAGCTCCTGGCTTCAAAAAAACTAAACGTTTCCGGGCATGGTGACAGATGCTTTTAATTCCACAACTTGGGAGGCAGAGATAAGAGGATCGCTGTGACTTTGAGGCCAGCTTGAAACTATGGAGTGAATTCCAGGTCAAAACCAACAAGAACAAAAACACAAAAGAACCTGAACTTATTCAACTGGAGAGACAGTTCAGTGGTTAAGGCTTGCAAAGTCTGACAGCTTGGGTTCGATTCCCCAGTACCCACATAAGGCCAGATGCACAAAATGGCACACATGTCTTACACCCATTCTCTCTCTCTCTCTTCCCCCTTCTCTCCTTGCAAATAACTAAAAATAATTTAAAAATAATCTAAACTTATAGGGTTGCAGAAGTGGCTCAATGATTAAAGGAGTTTGCTTGCAAAGCCTGCCAGCCAAAGTTCTCTGGGCCTGAAAAACACCAACTTCAACTCCCTGGGTATGGCCATGCAGTCTATAACCTTGTGCATCTGGCTCTACATGGGTATTAGAGAATCAAACCCTGGTCCTTAGGCTTTGCAGGCAAGTACCTTAACTGCTGAGTCATGTTTTCAATCCCATGATATAAATTTTAAATTAAAAAGCCAGTCTTTCTTGATATGTGTGGCACTGGGGATGAAACCTGTACGTGCTGAGCAAGCAACCCCCTCTGCACTACATCCCCAGTTCCACCAAACAAACATTATACCCAATAACAATCGTTTCCTACTTCTTTTCAGCACCCCAGCCATAGGCAATGGCCAATGTATGTATTTGCCTCTTGTGACCTTTTCATGTAAATTGAATGGTACAATACGGGATCTTTTCCGGATAGCTTCTTCCACTTAGCCTGCTCCTTTCAAGGCTCATTCGAGTTGAAGCCTGTGCCAGGACTTCATTTCTCTTCACCGCAAAATAATATTCCGTCGAATGGACATACCCCACCTCCTTCGGGATGATGGTTCTATTTGATGGTCATGATGAATACTTCTGTCAACGTTCATTGTATGTCTTTTTGCATTGGTTCTTCTTGCTATGCTGCTCAGGCTGGTCTCAAACTCCTGAGTTCAATTGATATTTCTGCATCAGCCTTTCAAGTGCTAGGACCACAGGCATACTCTTCCATATTTTGCACCTCCTCCTCCTTTTTGAGGTTGCATTTCACTCTAGCTCAGGCTGATCTGGAATTCATTCTATAGTCCTAGGCTGGCCTAGAACTCACAATGATCCTCCTACCTGGGCTTCCAGAGTGCTGGGACGAGAGGCATGCGCCCCCACAGCCCTGCTTGCCCTGCTTCTTTTTTTTTAAATTTTTGTTCATTTTTATTTATTTATTTGAGTGCGACAGAGAGAGAAAGAGCGAGAGAGAGAATGGGTGTGCCAGGGCTTCCAGCCACTGCTAACGAAATCCAGACACATGCACCCTCTTGTGCATCTGGCTAACGTGGGTCCTGGGGAATCAAACCTCGAACCGGGGTTCTTAGGCTTCATAGGCAAGCACTTAACCACTAAGCCATCTCTCCAGCCCTTGCCCTGCTTCTTGACTACAGACACACCGTGGCCAGTTACCTGCCGCTCCTGTTGCTTTGCCTTTTCTGCCACGATGGACTGTATCCCCTTAAACTGTAAACCAGAATAATCACTTCCTTCCTGAAGTTGTTGTATCAGGGATTTTGTTGCAGCAATGAGAAAAATGCACACGAGAACTCTATGCTTACCCTGAGAAACTGTCAGACTATTTTTCAAGGTAGTGGCATCATCTTAGAGTGAACCAGCAATGTATGAGGGTTTCAATTTCTTTATATGCTCATCCACGCTTACACGTGCCTGTGTGTAGTATGTATGGTGTAGTGTGTATGGTGTGGTGTGTGTGGCAGTTGTGTGTGTGTGTGTGTGCGCGCGCGCAGAGGTATGCACCCCCTGCCCTCAGGAGGCCAGACAAGGAGATCATCGGGTCCCCCCTCCATGGCTCTGTGTGTTTTCTTGAGATGCACTCTCTGATTCCGGAGTTGGCTGGTTTTTGCAAGCCCTGGCAATTCTCTGGTTTCTGCTCCCCGCAGCACTGCGGTGACAGGCGTGCACAGCCATGCCCCAGCCAAACCAACTCCAGTGGTCTCCAGCTCTCTGGGGCCCTCCCGGTTGCATGAGAAGCATTCCTACCTGCTGAGCCATCTTTCCTCCCCACATCTTGTTTTGATTACAGCGTCCTTGTGGGTATGACATATGTACCATTATGGTCTTCATTTGCATTTCTCTCGTTTCTAATGATGTTGGACATGTGCTGATTGGCTACTTGTATGTCTGTTTTGGAGATACGTCTATTCAGATCTCTTGGTAATTTTTAATTGGTTGCCTTTTTACTATGAAGTTGTGTGCTGTGGCCACAAGTCCTTTATTAGTTCTGCAACCTGCAAATGGGTGCATTCTACGAGTCGACTCTTCACCTTTATTAATAGCAACTTTTGAAACCTAAAAACTCTTTAAGGGATGGAGAGATGGCTCAGTGGTTAAGGCACTTACCCGCAAAGCCTCACATTCTCGGTTTGATTCCCCAATACCAACATAAAATCAGATGCACAGGGTGGCACATGCATCTGGAGTTTATTTGCAGTGGTAGGAGTTCCTGGTGCGCCCATTCGTTCCCTCCTTTTCTTTTTCTCTCTATCCTTGCAAATAAATAAATAATATATATATTTTAAAACCTTAAGTTTTGTGGGGTTTTTTGAGGTAGGGTCTCACTCTTGCCCAGGCTGCCCTGGAATTCACTATGTAGTCTCAGGGTGTCCTCAAACTCACAGCAATGCCCAAGTGCTGGGATTAAAGGCATGCGCCACCACACCCAGCTAAAAACCCTAAGTTTTGATGAAGTCCAATTTATCTATTTTGGGTTACTTGTGACCACTAATGTTTTTCAAGGTAGAGTCTTGCTATAGTTCAGGCTGACCTGGTATTCACCTCAGCCTCCTGTGTACTGGGATTGAAAGTGTGCACCACCACACCTGGGAACCATTAATATGTTGATGCACACCCCTCCAGATGTTTTCTATATCTTAACAACGATGATGGGTATACTTCACTGCTTTTCTTAATAAACTCCGAGCAATCTCCCTGACCCTCACCACTATTATCTTCATAGAGTATGTTGTATGAATTTACCATAATACATCACTTCCAATGTTTTTCTAAAAGGTTTTTTATTGTTTATTTATTTGAGAGCAACAGTCAGAGAGAGAAAGAGGCAAACAGACAGAAAGAGAGAGAGAGAGAATGGGCGCGCCAGGGCTTCCAGCCACTGCAAACCAACTCCAGACGCGTGCGCCCCCTTGTGCATCTGGCTAATGTGGGTCCTGGGGAGTTGAGCCTCGAACCGGGGTCCTTAGGCTTCACAGGCAAACGCTTAACCTCTAAGCCACCTCTCCAGCCCCCAGTGTTTTTTTCTATTATCAACGGTTGCGGTTTTATTTATTCATTGATAATTTTTTAAGATAGAAGCCTTGCTGTATAGCTCAGACAGGCCTGGACCTCACCGTGTAACCCAGTAGCCTTGACCTTGCGCCCTTTTGCCTCAGCTTCTTGACTTCTGGATGAAAATGTGCTCAACACAGGTTTCTGAAGAGAGAGGGTCTCCTTGGCCAGCACTTGTGATGTGTACTTAGGAATTTTATTCTGATAGAAGGTAAGCAAGTCAATTCATATTCAAAACAAGTAAAGAAGGAATTAAAGAACCCATGTGAGTGGCGTTCAACCCAGAAGCAAGAGTTTTACGGCCTCTGTCATCGGGCGGAAGGAAAACACCACTCCTTACAAGTCCTGGGGTTGTCACGCTCTCTCAAGAGACCTGGGCCAGCATCCCTGTGCGTTTCAGAAAACGTGACACCTAATCATCCCCAGTCACGAGGGTAAGTGAGCAGGAAATGGAAGTGGCCTCAGACGCTCTCGAGGATTCTCAGATCTCTGAACGTCTGATACGGGAGGCAGGCATCCTGCTCCATCGGCTGGCTTGGCGCTCATGGAGGCCCTCCTCCTGCAGCCAATTAAAGGATACTTTCAGGAGCTCTCTTATCCCCAGAAAAACACACCTTGCGGGCCCTGCTCCCTCACGTTTCAGACATCCCCATCACAGTGGCTCACCACTTGTAAGTGAGGAGGTGAAACTGAAAAAATTGCTCAATTTGAACGAGAATGACGCGGGCTGGCTCATGGCATGCGTCAGCCATCTTTGTGGATTGGATCCATCTGACCCTTTTTCTGAGGAGAGCCGATTCTCTAACCTAGGGTGAGAGCGAGGCTATAGCTAGGTTAGAGAATCGGGAGCTTTTTGCTCAAAGAGAATGCCATGAAGATGCAGGGAATCTCTGTGTGCTAGGGAAAGGAGGCCCCTGACACCCATGGGACCTAAGTGGTCACATCCGCCTGGGACATGCAGAGCTTACAGGTGAAGTGAGACACTACCGAGGAGTCCTGTGCCCCTTTCCAGCAGGAGGACCGACGTCTGTTTGAGGCACTAGACACACAGCAGTCTCCCGAGATCACGAGGGGAAAGCAAAAGTGAGCAACGTGAAACCCATATGCAAGTAGGGACCTTCTTTATGCCTCATGGGCCCAGGGCAAAGTTGCTGAAGCCAGGCAAGAAAGAATGAGTAGTGTCAGGGTCCAAACGTGTATTCTGAAGGTTTGCGTGGCCATTCGCAGACTCTCGAGAACCATCGTGACCTGACAATGGATGCAGGTGGAATGAAGGACCAGAAGGGTATTGGAAAATCACAGACATGCCCCTCGTTCATTGAGTGATGTTCACAGATATCAAGGAAAATACAGTAAGTATGTGACACACTGTCCACTGTGAACACAGTTAGAATTTGTTGTGGCCTTACTTGCTCCTCACAATCAGGAGAAATTCCCATGTGACATGGAAGAAAAAGAGCAGGCATGACTATGCATTATGGTGACATTGTAGATGACACTGCACCCAAACAGGTTCTTGTATATTGCACTGGAATGATGCCTTTACTTGTCAGAAAATGATAGCAATGTCTTTGGGTCAAATGGAAGTCATATAGATATTTCTTTCTAGAGTATCCCTGTTGGAGCCTGTTTGTAACCTTTGACCCATCTTGCATACTTTTCATTTGATCTCTGATTTCCAATGATCTGAGCAGTTGAGTATCATGAACACAGGGAGCATGAAGTCATGGCAGGCACCTCCACTGTCAGCAGAGAGAAGAGGATGAGCATGACATTGCAGCCACCCTGTGGCTACATCCTGAATTCTGGGTCACCCGGTACTAGAATTAAAGCCTAGCTGGAAAAAGAAAGGGAAAAGAAAAGAAGCCATGGAAGGAGTGGGAACCAGGAAATGGCTTAGTGGTTAGAGCCTTTGACTCTGAAGCCAAAGGATCCCGGTTTGAATCCCCAGGATGTGTGCAAGCGGGATGCACACAAGCTCGATGCACAAGGGGGCACTCATGTGGGCTAGGACACCTGGTGTGCCCATTCCCCACATCTGTCCCTTTCTCTTCTCTACCTCTCTCTTTCTCACTCATATTTAAATAAGTAAAATACTGCCATGCATCACTATAAGCAATTATTACACAAACATCCCTGCACACATCTAATGATTAATGATGATGAAACCAGGGCTGAAGCACATGACAGATGAAGGGGACAGTATGAGAAAGATCTTTTTTCCCCTGAATAATACTTTGGTTGTTTTTTAAAATTAGCATACAAAGGAGCCAGGTGTGGAGGCTCATGCCTCTAATCCTAGCACTCCTGGAGCTAGGAGGAGCACTGTGAGTTCAAAGCCACCCTGAGACTACATAGTGAATTCCCAGTCAGCCTGGACTAGAGTGAAACCTTACCTCGAATAAAAAAAAAAAAATAGCATACAAAGTAATGGATTTTTTAGTTTTTAAAAAATTTATTTGCAAGCAGAAAGCTAGAGAGAAGAGAGAGAGAGAATGGGCATGCCAGGGAACTTCAGGTGCAGGTGCCACCTTGTGCATCTGCCTGTATGTGGGTCCTGGGGAACAGAACTCTAAGTCATTAGGCTTTGCAGGCAACTGCGTTAACCACTGAGCAATCTCTCCCGCCCCAAGGTAATGGCTTGCATTATCATATATTCTTACATACTTTGTGGGTTTGTTTTTTTGTTTGAGGTAGGGCTTCGTTCTAGTTCAGGCTGACCTGGAACTCACTATATAGTCTTAGGGTGGCCTCGAACTTATGGTGATCCTCCTACCTTTGCCTCCCAAGTGTTGGGATTAAAGGCGTGCGCCACCACGCCTGGCTACCATACTTTGTTTTTGGTGTCCTTCTCCCCTGGCCTCTCCCTCCTCCTACTAATCCCATTCTGCTATCGTGGCACATGTATTCTATCATCCTTTTGCCCCTTCCTCCCCTTTTTCTTAAAGACCTCTTTCCCCCTTTTCATGGTCCCTTTTCTAGTTCCAAGACCTATATCTACCCTTCACATATATGTACTTATATAAAAATTAAAATATAGAGTCCAGATATGAGAGAAAACATGATAGTTGTCTTTCTGACTCTGGATTATTTAGCATATTATAATAATTTCCAGGTCTACCTATTTTCCTGCCGATATCATCATTTCATTTTTTTCTTTATGTGTGAATCAAATTCCATTCTGTATATGAGCCATCTTTTCTCTATCTGTTGATCTGTTAGTAGGCATCTACAAGTGGTTCTATTTTCTAATTACTGTGGATGGTGCAGCAGTAAATGTGGGTGTGAATGCATCTCTATGGTGGGACTTAAAAGTTGAGGACCACCTCTTGCAGTCACCCTCTGACCGCCACATGCACACTGCGGCATGCACACATGCACCCATGCACGCATATACACACGCATACAAAGAGTCCTTAAGGCACATATATGCCCAGGAGTGATGTAGCTGGTCACACACGGTAGTTCTATTTTCAGATATTGGAGAAACTGTCACACTGATTTCCATGAAGGGTCCTCTTTCCCCACATCGTCACTAAGTTTTGTCATCATCTGTTTTCTTGAGGTTAGCCATTCTGACTGGAGTGAGGTTGTTGTAGCCAATATCTCATTGCTGGGAGAAAGCAATTTATGGAAGGAAGGGGTTGATTTGGGCTTAAATACTCGAGGGGAAGCTCCATGATGGCAGGAGAATACGATGTCATGAGCAGAGGCTGGACATCACCTCCTGGCCAACGTCAGGTGGACAATAGCAGCAGGAGAGTATGCGAAACACTGCAAGAGGAAGCTGGCTGTGACACCCAAACCCCAACAATACTCCCATTTCCAGGTGGCTTTAATTCCCAAATTGCCACCAGCTGGGGGTCAAGCATCAAGAACACATGAGTTTATGAGACACACCTGAATCAAACCACCACATTCCACCCCGGCCCCCATAAACTGATTGCCATTCATGACATAAAATGCAATGCATTCATCCAACTTTAAAAGCCCTCATAGTTTTTTTTAATTTTTTGGTTTACTTTTATTTATTTATTTGAGAGTGACAGAGAGAGAAGGAGCAGAAAGAGAGAGAGGGAGAGAGAGAGAGAGAGAGAGAGAGAGAGAGAGGAGAGTGGGCACACCAGGGCTTCCAGCCACTGCAAACAAACTCCAGACGCATGCACCCCCTTGTGCATCTGGCTAACGTGGGTCCTGGGGAATCAAGCCTTGAACCAGGTGCCTTAGGCTTCACAGGCAAGCTCTTAACCGCTAAGCCATCTCTCCAGCCCAGTCCTCATATTTTTTATCAATCCCAATGCTATTCAAACATCCCCATTGTTTAAGGCCTTTGAGCCATAATACCAAAAAAACATAGTGGCACAGAATAAACATTCACGTTGCAAAAGATGTCATTGGGCATAGCAAAGAAAGATTGAATCAATATAAGATTAAAAAAAAAAAAAAGCTGGGTGTGGTGGCGCATGCCTTTAATCCCAGCACTCTGGAGGCGGACGTAGGAGGATCACCGTGAGTTGGAGGCCACCCTGAGACTACAGAGTGAATCCCAGGTCAGCCTGGGCCAGAGTGAGACCCTACCTTGAAAAAATAACACACACACAGAGCTAGACATGGTGGCTCCCACCATTCCATCACTATGCAGTGCAGCCCTGCACAAGTCTTTAGGATACAGGCAGAATACAGCCGCTCACACAAACTGCCTCTAGCCTAGTCTTTTAAAAGATCTTTTTCACCCTCATAAGCCAAACTTCACAGTCCATAGTTCTTACTGCATTCAGGTCTTTCAACTCTGACAGAAGAGTCCATCATGCTGTATTTATAGCACTGCCAGGGGTCTCTAAGGCCAAGGTTGCAATTCCCACAAATCAGTTCCAAATGACCAAAGCCACAGTCAGGTTCCTAGAATCGACAACCTCACTGCTCAGCACCAGTTTCACTGTTGTAGTCAATGTCATGTTGCTCAGAGAAAGCATCTGATCCGAACAGTTATCAATAATCTCCCAACTAAAAAAAGCCCAGGCCCAGATGGATTCACTGCTGAATTTTACCAGACTTTTAAGGAAGAGCTAACACCATTACTTCTAAAGCTTTTCCAGGAAATAGAGAAAGAAGGAATTCTACCAAACTCCTTCTATGAGGCCAGCATCACCCTGATACCAAAACCAGGCAAAGATAGAACAAAAAAAGAAAATTACAGACCAATCTCCCTCATGAACATAGATGCAAAAATTCTCAACAAAATATTGGCAAACAGAATACAAGAATATATCAAAAAGATCATTCACACTGACCAAGTAGGCGTTATCCCAGAGATGCAGGGATGGTTCAACATATGCAAATCTATAAGTAATACATTACATAAATGGGTTGAAGGACAAAAATCACATGATCATCTCATTAGATGCAGAGAAAGCATTTGACAAAATCCAACATCCCTTCATGATAAAAGTCCTATCTCAATATAATAAAGGCTATTTATGGCAAGCCTACAGCCAACATATTACTAAATGGGGAAAAATTGGAAGCTTTCCCACTAAAATCAGGAACAAGACAAGGGTGTCCACTGTCCCCACTTTTATTTAATATAGTTTTGGAAGTCTTAGCCATAGCAAAAAGGCAAGAGACACACATAAAAGGAATACAAATTGGAAAGGAAGAGATCAAGTTATCATTATTTGCAGATGACATGATTCTATACATAAAGGACCCTAAAGACTCTACTAGCAAGCTGTTAGAGCTGATCAAAACCTACAGCAATGTAGCAGGATACAAAATAAATACACAGAAATCAGTAGCCTTCGTATATGCTAACAACAAACACACAGAGGATGAAATCAGAGAATCACTCCCGTTCACAATTGCATCAAAAAAAATAAAGTACCTTGGAATAAACCTAACCAAGGAAGTAAAGAATCTCTACAATGAGAACTTTAAAACACTCAAGCGAGAAATTGCAGAAGACACTAGAAAGTGGAGAAATATCCCTTGTTCCTGGATTGGAAGAATCAATATTGTGAAAATGGCAATCTTACCTAAAGCAATCTACACATTTAATGCAATCCCTATCAAAATTCAAAAGGCTTTCTTCATGGAAATAGAAAAAGCAATCCAAAAATTCATTTGGAATCACAAAAAACCTCGAATATCTAAAATAATACTGAGCAACAAAAATGAGGCTGGTGGTATCACCATACCTGATTTTAACCTATACTACAGAGCCATAGTAACAAAAACAGCATGGTACTGGCACAAAAACAGACATGTAGATCAGTGGAACAGAATAGAGGACCCAGATGTAAGTCCAGGTAGCTGCAGCCACCTGATATTTGATAAAAATTCCAAAAATACTCATTGGAGAAAACACAGCCTCTTCTGCAAATGGTTATGGGAAAACTGGATATATATCTGCAGAAGGATGAAAATAGATTCTTCTCTCTCACCATGCACAAGAATTAAGTCCAAATGGATTAAAGACCTTAACATCAGACCTGAAACTCTGAAACTGCTAGAGGAAAAAGTAGGGGAAACCCTCCAACATATTGGTCTTGGCAAAGACTTTCTGAATACAACCCCAATTGCTCAGGCAATAAAACCACAGATTAATCACTGGGACCTTATGAAATTACAAAGATTTTGCACTGCAAAGGACACAGTGAAAAAAGCAAAGAGGCAACCTACAGAATGGGAAAAAATCTTTGCCAGCTATATATCTGATAGAGGATTAATATCTAGGATATACAAAGAACTCAAAAAGTTAAATAAGAAGGAATCAAACAAGCCAATCAAAAAATGGGCTATGGAGCTAAATAGAGAGTTCTCAAAGGAAGAAATACGAACAGCATATAAGCATCTAAAAAAATGTTCTACGTCACTAGTCATCAGGGAAATGCAGATTAAAACTACATTGAGATTCCATCTCACTCCTGTCAGATTGGCCACCATCATGAAAACAAATGATCATAAATGTTGGCAGGGATGTGGAAAAAAAGGAATCCTTCTACACTGCTGGTGGGAATGCAATCTGGTCCCGCCATTGTGGAAATCAGTGTGGAGGTTCCTAAAACAGCTAAAGATTGATCTACCATATGACCCAGCTATAGCACTCCTAGGCATATATCCAAAGGATTCATCTCATTTCCTTAGAAGTACATGCTCAACCATGTTTATTGCTGCTCAGTTTATAATAGCTGGGAAATGGAACCAGCCTAGATGTCCCTCAACAGATGAGTGGATAATGAAGATGTGGCACATTTATACAATGGAGTTCTACTCAGCAGTAAACAAAAATGAAGCTATGAAATTTGCAGAAAAATGGATGGACCTGGAAAGGATTATACTAAGTCAGGTAACCCAGGCCCAGAAAGCCAAGTGCCACATGTTCTCTCTCATATGTGGATCCTAGCTACAGATGATTGGGCTTCTGCGTGAGAATGAAAATACTTAGTAGCAGAGGCCAGTAAGGTAAAAAGGAGCCATAAGAGTAGAGAAAGGAAGGGAGGATGATATTTAATAGGTTGATATTGTTTATATGTAATTACAATGATTGTAATGGGGAGGTAATATGATGGAGAATGGAATTTCAAATGGGAAAGTGTGGGGGTGGGGAGGGAGGGAATTACCATGGGATATATTTTATAAACATGGAAAATGTTAATAAAAATTAAAAAAAAAAGATTGCATGTTCAGTGTAGCATAATAAAGCTTCGTTACTGGTACCAATAAATCAGGGGGCAGGGTGAGATGGCTCTAGAGTCACTGATGAGCTCAGGGTGACAGAAATGCCATCTTTTTTTCTTTTTTTAATGTGATACCAGGGTCTTGTCATACTTGGTAAGTGTTCTGCCACTGGGCCATGTCCAAGTCCCATCCCATCATCTTGTCATCGCAGCCTCTAGCTTCCTGGGGCGTTGTCTCTGCACGTGAAGAGATCACTGAAGGTCCTCGTTCCAGCCATTCCATGCTTTGGTCCAGAGTGTGATCCAGGTCACCTACCACCTGCCTAGCAACAAAGTCGTCAGGACACGTGGGTAGTAGATGGATTGTTTGGGGAGCACCACCATACTTGTGTCACAGGAAGAGCAGACTACTGTGAGTTATTACAAAAGGAAAGGGACAGATCAGGTGGCAGCTAGGGTAAGCAAGTTTGCTTCACTTTTCTTTCTTTCTTTTTTATTTTTATTTTGGTTTTTCGAGCTAGGGTCTCACTCTAGCTTAGGCCGACCTGGAATAATTCACTCTGTACTCTCAAGGTGTCCTTGAACTCTCAGTGATCCTCCTACCTCTGACTCCCTATTTCTTTTTTTAAAATATTTTATTTTCATTTATTTGAGAGAGAGACAGAGATACAGAAACAGGCAGATAGAGAGACAGAATGGGTGTGCCAGGGCCCCCAGCCATTGCAAACGAACTCCAGATGTATGTACCCCCTTGTGCATCTGGCTTAGGTGGGTCCTAGGGAATTGAACCTGGATCCTTTGGTTTTGCAGGCAAGTGATTTAATGACAAAGCCATGTCCCCAGCCCTAAACTGTAAAGTTCTATCCACACAAGTTATGACTGTTGCTTTGTGAGTTCATGGTAACAAAGCTCTTGACTTCTCACTCTAAGTTTAGTTACATTTCTTAATTCATGCGTATGTGTGTTTGTGGGTATACGTGTGTGTAAAATGTGCACATATGTGTGGAGGGCAGAGGACAACCTTGGATATTCTTCCCAAGGAATGCCATCCACCTCTGAGGCCGGGTCTCTCACTGACCTGGCACTTGCCAGTGGCCCTGGAGATCCACCTGTCTCCACCTCTCTGGTGCTGGGTTTCCAAGCACACAACACATCAGGCATGTTTATGCTGGTTCTGGGGATCCGACCCAGGTCCTCCTGTTGGCAAGGCAAGCACTTTATGGACTGACGTATCTCCTCAGCCCTGGTGCTCTAAATTTAGAGAGGCCCTGGAAGAAGGCAGGGCAAAGGCTATCTCCTCTTGACAGATGAAAACAAAGGCACGCTCAGTTATTCCAAAAACATTTACTGAGCGCTGCTCTTTGTCAGGGACGGAGCCGGGCAAGGCGCTGGTAGGAGGAATCGGTCAGCACCCCTGAGCTCAGAGTTCACAGCCTGAGAGCCAGACCCAGTCACACGCTGCCTTGATCACACGCACAGCGATGGGCGCCCAGCTTTGAAGGAACTATGAGGACAAGCTGCAGATCAGGACAGACAGGAGAGCTGTTCGACCCCCAGGAGTCAGGGAAGAAGGCCTACGAGAATCCAGGGCCACTGACTCTCCGAGGAGAGAACCCTCCCGTCCACATGGTAGTACAGTCTCCCCACTTCTGCTAAGCTCTGACCACCCCGGGGACACCACAGTTTTGCTTAGTCTCTATAATTTGCCATCAACAGCTTACTCTCGGGTGGAAAAGCACAGCTCAGGTCTCCCAGACAGAGGCACGGTGCTTGTGTTTCTGCCTCCCAGCCACTTCCCAACTCTGATGATGCCTGCCCTTGGGGGACTGACTGTCCTGCCTGGGAACTGGGAACAAAGGAAAGGCCAGTGGGTTAACTTGTGAGCAGCTCTCCCAGAAAACCAGCCCGGTTCCTAAGGGGATCATGACCTGTAACAGGCACACAGTGCTTATTCTCCACCTCGGTGAGGTTGCTGGAGGTCCCTCCAGCCTCACTGTCTCCTCTCACTACTTCCTTCAGGAGCCTTGGGGGGAAACCTGAGCCTATCAGGTTTTCTTCCTCCTCAGTCTCAGGCTCCCCAGCTCTGAATGTTCCCTTTATACTGTTCCAAAGGTGAGCCGGGCGTGGTGGCACACGCCTTTAATCCCAGCACTCGGGAGGCAGAGGTAAGAGGATCACCATGAGTTCGAAGCCACCCTGAGACTACATAGTGAATTCCAGGTCAACCTGAGCTAGAGTGAGACTTTACCTCAAAATAAACAAATAAATAAAAGAAAAGAAAATTCAAAGGGAATTGGGATGGGCCCAGTAACCCACCTCAGTCTTGAAGACCTGGTCAGACAGGCTAGGTCCTTTGCCATGTTACAGCCAACAATCATAACTATGGCACATACACGTCAGACAGGGTAGGAGGCTCATGGTGGGGGATCTACTCTGGAAAGACATCATCATGAGTCAGGGAAACAGCTAAGGCACAGGAATGATGATGACTGTGGACATTTGGCCATGCAGCACCGATCCTCCTTCCCGGTTCTGAGCACGTTACATGTGCAGTCTTGGCAGGAGTGGTATTCCGATATTCAGAGTCCAGAGTGCTCACGGCTACCCCAGGTAACCTCCAGAGAGCGGATATCCAGATACCTGTTTTCCACTATGGTTACTGAAGAGCTGCAGACTTTTGACCTGGGAGACTTAAGGAGAACAGCAGAGGTCTCCCTGCTGAGGCCAGCGTCGTGTCTCACACAGGTGCCTGCTTAGCAAACGTCATTTCTGTTCAGCGCTGTTGCTGTGTGGTACCAGACGAGTCACTTAGCTTTCTTCACCTCACAAACTGGCATTTATTTCCGTCTCTCTTCTTTTCTATCTTCAGTAGACATAACTTAGTAATGAACTTTTAAATTTACAAAGGCCATCATTTATCTGGTAATGCTGCAATTCTAATTCAAAGGCTCAGCTATGAGAATTGAGAGTTTAAGGTCAGCCTGGGCAATAGCATATGACTCTATCTCTTTAAAAAAAAAAAACAAACCAAAACAATCAGTCAGTGCCATCATTTAGTACAGAATTCAGGACTCCGGCTTGATATCAGTTTGGGAAAACACAAAAGGTAGGACAAAGCAGCCATGGGCTGTGCAGGAGGGAATGGCGGTCACATGACCTCTGGATTCGCGCTTCTGGCTAAAAAGAAGTTGTAGGGGTTTGCGGTATCTGAGGCGGTTGCACCTTTGCCTGGAGTGCACAAGGCCCTGCTGAATGAGTGAAATGCACGCGTGAGTAAAGGGAGTCGATAGAGAATCCAAACCCTTCAGGGAGCTGGGACCAAAGCTCTGATATTAATATTTTTATTTATTTATTTATTTATTTATCAGAGAAAGAGGGAGACAGAGAGCAGGGGGGGGAGAGAGAGAGAGGGAGGGAGCGCGCCAGGGCCTCTAGCCACACTGCAAACGAACTCCAGATGCCTGCACCCCCTTGTGCATCTGGCTACCATACGTCCTGGGGAATCAAACCTGGGTCCTTTGGCTTTACAGGCAAACACCTTAACCACTAAACCATCCCTCCAACCCATGATATTAATTTCTATTTGTCTCTTACCTATATTTTCTTTTCTTTTCTTTTTTTCTTACCTATATTTTCTACCACTCTATTGTCTGTCACAAAAAAAAGAAAACAAAAACTGGGCTGGAGAGATGGCTTAGGTTAAGGCATTTCTCTGCAAATAATGACCAGGGTTTAATTTCCCAGTACCTACATGAAGCCAGATGCACACAGTGGCACATGCACCTGGAGTTCTTTTGCAGTGGCTGGAGGCCCCAGTGTGCCCATTTTTCCCTTTCCTTGCAAATAAATAAAAAATGGATAAATCAATAAAACTATATATAAGAAAAACAACAACAAAAGCCATCCCAGCCATTCAAGGATACCAAGCCCATTTTCACCTTAGGTTCTTGTTACTTCCTTCCTGCCTTGATCTCCTTTCTAAGTAGGCTCCTCACCTATCTACCAGCCACTATCTACCCCATTAGTCTACTTGTTTCCTGCCTAGCCCTCATTCACTCTGAAGAGTCCTTATTTGGTTGTTGCCACAGGATGCAAGCTTGTGAGTGCAGACTGCTGTTCACCATCACATACTGTGCAGGAATGGTGCCTGCATGAAATGGAGAGAGCCTGGTAAAATAACCAGTGCGGGATCAGTGCACAATCACATGCCTCACCAATGAATGAAGATGTTAAGCAAGGAAGGGGCTGGGGTGTCGTTTAATGGCAGAGACTTTACTGAGCATTCACGAGGCCCTGGATCTGATCCGTGTTGCTGAACAAAAAGCTAAGCAAAGGACTGAGGCCCAAGCCCCGTGGTCCTACTGGACTCTGCGGTGTAAAAGGTCAGCAACGATGATCTCACCTTTGGGGCTCGACTGAGTCAGAAGTATAAGGAAATAACCACCATTTCAACTTCATTTTCCTGTTCAAAAAGCAGTTATTTGTGTTTAATCCTCAGCATTGGTGGGGGGGGGGGGCATGGTAGTTATTACATGCCCAAAACGATGATGACACTTCCAGAAGGAATGTGACATGGTCTATATGTATGAGTTTATTGGAAGTCAGAGCTAAATGAGTAACTTCCTTAATGATGTGACGTGATGAGGCTTGTGGCAATCCGGAAAAACCTGACACCAATTCCGTGGAATATTCTGATGGTTTTAATGGCTACTCAGTCTAAAAGATTTTGGCTTGAAGTTAAGACAGCTAAACATTTATTATACACACCCAGATTCCTGGCATAACTCAGTTTTTCTGGGATATAAGAAGACAATTCTACGCCAAGTCAGAAAGATGAGAGGGGAGGGGTGGAACAGTTGAGGCTAGCCTCTTTCTTTTTTATTTTTTAAACTATTTTATTTTTATTTATTTATTTATTTGACAGAGAAAGGGAGAGAGAACAGGTGTGCCAGGGCCTCCAGCCACTGCAGATGAACTCCAGATGCGTGTGCCCCCTTGTGCATCTGGCCAACGTGGGTCCTGGGGAATCAAACCTGGGTCTTTTGGCTTTGCAGGCAAATGCCTTAACCCCTAAGCCATCCCTCCAGCCCTGGCCTCTTTCTTCCTTCTCTCTTTTTTCCTTTAAGACAGGGTCAGGTGCTAGGATCACAGGCATAAGCCACTGTACTGGCGCTGAGACTGTTTTATGAAGCATCTTTTATATGTCAATACTTAACCACCCAAGCACTTGCTCATTTAATGAGGCTGTTTTATATTATTTATTTGTTTGTTTGAGGCAGGGTCTCGCTCTAGTTCAAGCTGTCCTGGAATTCACTATGCAGTCTCAAGCTGGTTTTGAACTCACGGCAATCCTCCTACCTCTGCCTCCCGAGTGCTGGGATTAAAGATGCGCACCACCACGCCCAGCTTTTCTATTTTTATTTTTTTAACTTTAAATTTATTTCATTTATTTGAGAGAGAGAGAAAGACAGATAAAGAGGAAGAATGGGTGCGCCGGAGCCTTCTGCCACTGCAGACTCCAGATGCATGTGCCACCTTGTGCATATGGCTTATGTGGGTCCTTGAACCTGAGTCCTTTTGACTTTGCAGTCAAGTGCCTAACTACTAAGCCATCTCTCCAGCCATGTTTTTTTTTTTTTTTTTTTTTTTTAACAGGGCCTTAATATGTAGTCCAGGCTGACTCACAATCCTCCAGCTTCTGAGTGTTAGGGTTAACAGGTGTAGTCACGAAGACTGTCTTTTTCATTTTCTTTTTAAAATATATATATTATTATTTACTTATTTGAGAGAGAGAGAGAGGCAGATAGTGAGAGAATGAGCATGCCACAGCCTCTAGCCACTGCAAACTCCAGATGCATGTGCTACCTTGTGCATGTGGCTTATGTGGGTCCTGGGAAATTGAACCGGGGTCCTTTGGCTTTGCAGGCAAGTGCCCTAACCACTAAGCCATCTCTCCATCCCCCTATTTCCATTTTATTTTATTTTTAAATTGTTTATTCATTTATTTATTTGAGAAAGAGGGAGAGAGAGAGTGGGCATGCCAGGGCCTCCAGCCACTGCAAACAAATTCCAGATGTGTGCACCCCTTGTGCATCTGGCTTATGTGGGTACTGGGGAAATGAACCTGAGCCCTTAGGCTTCATAGGCAAGCTCCTTCACCACTAAACCATCTCTCCAGCTCCCTATTTCCATTTAACAACAGGGTAAAAATAAGGCTGAGACCGGCTGACTGGCCCAAGATCACAGATGGTAAATTATAGAGGAAAATCTAACTGTAGGTTGATTTGGCTCCAAAGTCTGTGTACTTTCTTTCTGTCACACTTGCCTCCCAATGTTCCTGGAAATCCCCTTGATGAAATGTACTGGTCATCTTAAAAAAAGAAATGATATGAATGGAAGCAGGAAGTAATAAGAAAACTAAGTCATCCAAATGAAATTTCTGATATTTGACCTAACCCATAAAAGAGGCAATTTCAATTCATTCAACTTCTTTTATTTATTTATTTTTATTTTTTTAAATTATTTTTTTAAATTTTTATAGCATTTTCCATTATTATAAAAAATAGCCCATGGTAATTCTCTCCCTCCCTCCCCACACTTTCCCCTTTGAAATTCCATTCTCCATCATATTACCTCCCCAACTCAATCATTATACTTACATATTCATTCAACTTCTTGATATTAGTCCTTTCGATGGAGTCTACGCTAACAGTTTATTAACTCCATCACTACCCAGCTGTGTACATTTCATCATCATTTTGGGATCTCTTTAAGGCAGGAACAATATAAAGTCAGTTCCATTTTATGTAAGGAAAAGTAGGCATGGTAACCCTATTTATCAGAGCAGCATTTGTCCTGTGAGAAATCTGTAATTTCATTATTTATTCTGAGAGAGAGAGGAGGGAGAGAGAATGGGCATACCAGGGCTTTCAGTGGCTATGAACGAACTCCAGATGTGTGTGCCCCCTTGTGGGCATGTGTAACATTGCATGCTCATGTCACTGCATCTGGTTATGTGGGATCTGGAGATTAGCTGGCTTTGTAGGCAAGTGCCTTAACCACTAAGCAATCTTTCCAGTCCCAGTCTGGGCTCTTTTGTTTGTTTGTTTTTAGGTAGGGTCTCACTCTAGCCCAGGCTGACTTGGAATTCACTATGTAGTGTCAGAGTGGCCCTGAATTTTACAGCAATCCTTCTACCTCTGCCTTCCAAGTGCTAGAATTAAAGATGTGCACCACCACATCCTGCTCAGTCTGTCTTTTTTTTTTTTTTTTTTTTGGTGGCTCTCATTTCCAGCCTCACCTCTCCCATTGCCTCCTGCAAAATCCTATGTGGAGTAGAACCTACCTACAAATTCTTTTAAAAAATATTTTATTTTTATTTATGTGAGGCTAGAGAGAGACAGAAAGAATGGGTGCACCAGGGCCTCCAGCCACTGCAAATGAACTCCAGATGGGTGTGCCCCTTGTGCATCTGGCTTACGTGGGTCCTGGGGTGTTGAACCTGGGTGCTTTGTCTTTGCAGACAAGTGCCTTAACCACTACGCCATCTCTCCAGGCCCCTGTTCTACAAGTTCTATGGCTATCCAAACTGTTCTGTCTTTGGAATGGCTCTCCCAACCCGTTTTCTCAGTCCCTATCTGGCATTCTAGAGTTAGATACTTTACATGACTAAATTTGGAAGGCAGCTCCTCAGACACCATGCTTGACTTACTTCTAGTAGTCACTGGTTCTCTGTGCTCTCACTGCAGTTATTTCATTTTTTTAAAATATTTTTTAAACTTCATTTATTTATTTGAGAGAGAGAGAGAAAGAGGCAGAGAGAGAATGGGCACACCAGGGCCTTCAGCCACTGCAAACAAACTCCAGACGTGTGCAGCCCTTTGTGCATCTGGCTTAAGTGGGTCCTGGGGAATAGAACCGGGGTCCTTTGGCTCTGCAGGCAAACGCCTTAACTGCCAGGCCATCTCTCCAGCCCAGTTATGTCTTTTGTAAGATTCAAATAGGTCAACAGTGCTCTGGCTCACTGTTTTTATGCCACCGGAGCTCTCACCAGACTGCGTTTCTCTACGTGCGTACTCCACCACAGCACTAGGGTAAAGGTGTCAGTCAGAAGCCAAGGATACGAGTAGCCTAGCTTGCCACGCCCCCTAGTGCATGAGGAGGAAAACCTTACAGACTGATATTTCTGTTTTCGAGACAGGGTCTCTTGTCACCCAGGCTGGCCTTGGACTCCCAGTCTTCCTCCCCCGTCTTCTGAGTGCTGGGACGACAGACATGCACCACCTTCTGGTTTATGCGGTGCTGGCGATGGAAGCAAGAGCTTCACGTGCCAAGCCCACCGGCAGCCCTAGTCTTACAGGACAAGCACCAGAAATCCAGGGCACGCCTGTCCAGGGCTTTCCCAGGGTTGTTTCACCTGAAAGGAGGAGCTAGGGACTACAGAAACTGGGATTTACACTTCTATTCCCAAAGTTACTTCATTGAACAGTGTCTATGGGCTGGGTTCTGCCTGAAGTACTGTGTGCTTTTTTTGGTTTTATAAGCTATTTTTCAGAGACATGTATGTGGAGCAACAAGAAATTAGGTTGTTCTTTGTTGGCACCATGAAATATGGACATGTTTAATTTGATTTGATGAGCAAGGAATAAGCTACTAGCATGACACACGTGTGTGCAATGTAAAACCCCAGGAACACGCCCAAGCACGAAGACAAACGGTTATGTCACCACCGTCAGCTAGCCCAACATTCCCAGAGCACTTTTTTAGAGTTTTAAAAATTCAGCTGCAGCTCTCTTTTCTGGCTCCTGAACTTCCAGGCTCTGGTAAGCCTTCCCTCATCTCAGCCCAGCTGTCTGAGAAAAGGGGAGACCCCTCACCTCCTCTCACACGTGGGCTTTACCCCTCTTACCTCCCTTACGGTAGGAACTCTCTGTGCTTGCTCCTCTTTCCTCTTAATCTAATAAAGTCTCTCTAAATCTTAAAAAAAAAAAATTCAGTTGCAAGTCTTAAAGTGTTTTAAAAAGTTATGGTAAGAAACAAAGTCAATAACATTCTATCAACTTGTGTTTTCTTGGGGGAAGGCCCATCATCTGCTTTTAGCTATGAGGACATCTTGGTCTGGTATGTGGAATACAAGGATTCCGGCACAGAAAAGTTGGAAAACCATGTTCTTAGCTTCACAGACAACAACCATACCTTTACTCAAAACAAGGGGCCACTGGGGGGCGGGGGAAGTGACCTTAAATAACTGTAGAGGTTTTTTGTTGTTTTTTTTTTGAGCCAGTGTCTCACTCTAGCCCAGGCTGACCTGGAACTCACTCTGTAGCCTCAGGCTGGACTTGAACTCATGGTGATTCTCCTATCTCTGACTCCTGAGCACTGGGATTAAAGGTGTGCACCTCCACAACTGGCTCTAAAGAGAATGTTATGATTAGTATGATTCATTTAATTCACTGTTATGTTGTTGGACTTTAAGAAATACTTCAATAAAGTGTAGTATCTTTCTGTGACAGACACGGGAAGAAGGGCATTTCCTGAAGTCCTGCTCATCAGTCAATCCCCACCCTACTAGGAAAATGCAATGCTCCCCTACAAGGGGACGCGAGCAAGCCCTGTGGGTGCACGTGCTGAGGCTTTGGCTACTTTGAAGCCCAAGAGATCAAAATCACAGATTAAGAAAACAGAACAGGGCCACAGAGATGGCTTAGTAGTTAAGGCGCTTGCCTGCAAAGCCTAAGGACTCATGTTCACCTCTCCAGATCCCATGTAAGCCAGATACACAAGATGATGCAAGCACACAAAGTTGCACATGGTAGTGCACACGTCTGGAGTTTGATAGCAGTGGCTGGAAGCCCTGGCGTGCCAATTCTCTCTTTCACATTAAAAAAAAAAAGCTTGAATAAGGATGGGCAGCAGCTGAGGTAGGGAAGCTAGCATTTATTGTCAAGCCATCCCAGGGAAACAACCAATATATATTTTTTTATTATTTTTTTAAAATTTATTTATTTGAGAGCGACAGACACAGAGAGAAAGACAGATAGAGGGAGAGAGAGAGAATGGGCGCGCCAGGGCTTCCAGCCTCTGAAAATGAACTCCAGACGCGTGCGCCCCCTTGTGCATCTGGCTAACGTGGGACCTGGGGAACCGAGCCTCAAACGGGGGTCCTTAGGCTTCACAGGCAAGCGCTTAACCGCTAAGCCATCTCTCCAGCCCCCAATATAATTTTTTAAACTTTCTTTTTAAAAATATTTTGAGACAAAAAGCAGCAAAGTGAGTGAAGATGAATGCATGAGAGCCTTCTGCAACTGCAAATCAACACCATTCCAGATGCATGCACCACTTTGTGCATCTGGCTTTATGTGGTGCTGGACAATTGAATCCAGCTGTAAGGCTTTCCCATTATCCACTAAGCCATTCTCCAGCCCCAATTTTAACTTTCTATTCCTTTGGGAAGACTGCCAGAAGGTATAAAATCCTATTTTTTTAAAAAAATCTACATTTATTTGAGAGGAAACAAGTGTTTGTAAATGTATATGGAAATGCCAGGGCCTCTTACCCTGTAAACTCCAGCTGCATGTGTCATTTTGTGCATCTGCTTAATGTGGGTACTGGGGAATTGAACCTGGGCCATCAGGTTTTTCAAGCACCTTTAACCACTAAGCAATCTCCTCAGCCTCCTAATTTTTCTTAATGTAGGAGACATACATTATTGCAGTGATATCCTTTTTCTGTTACTTCACAGGTACATATCCATGGTGCAATCTACATACTTTTCTTCTTCTTATTTTTCCTTTGTGCTTTCTTACTTTTCCTTTATGAGGGACTGAGCCAAGAACTATTTTTAAAAAATATTTTATTTATGTATTTGAGGGGGGAGGGGCAGAGTGAGAGAGAATGGGCATACCAGGGCCTCCAGCCACTGTAAATGAACTCCAGGTGCATCTGTCACCTTGTGCATCTGGCTTATGTGGGTAGTGGGGAACTGAAGTGCCTTAACCACTAAGCCATCTCTCCAGCTCTTTTTTTCTTTTCGAGGTAGGGTCATACTCTAGCCCAGGCTAAACTGGAATTCACTGTTGTTTCTGGTTGGCCTCTAATTCACAAATCCTCCTACCTTGGCCTCAGGAGTGCTATGATTAAAGGTATGCGCCACCACACCTGGCTTTGAGAGAGAGAAAATGGGTGCTCCAGGGCCTCTAGCCACTGCAAAGGAACTCCTGACATATGTGTCATCTTGTGCATTTGGCTTTACTGGGGAATCAAATTTGGGTTGCTAGGCTTTAATGGCAAACATATTAACCACTGGGACAGATCTTCAGTCCCCAAAACTCATTTTTCTTGGGGCAAGCCCAAAAGACATTTATTTTTATGCAAGAGAGAAATAATTGGTATGCCAGGGTCTCCAGCCACTGCAATCAAACTCCAGATGTCTGTGTCACTTGTGCACATGTGCGACCTTGCATGCTTGCATCACTGTGCATCTGACCTATGTCGGAATGGAGAGTTGAATTTGAGCCCTTAAGCTTCGCAGGCGAGTGCCTTATCCGCTAAGACATCTATCTCTCCAACCCTCATTTAAAAAAAAAAAACACCACATTTTATTTATTTATTTGTGAGATGAGAGAAACACAGATAGAAAGAAGGGTGTGTCAGGGCCTCCAGCCTCTGCAAACGAACTCCAGGTGCATGTGCCACCTTGTGCACCTGGCTTACGTGGGTCCTGGAGAAATGAACCTGGGTCCTTTGGCTTTGTGGGGAAGTGCCTTAACTGCTAAGCCATCTCTCCAGCCCCCAACTCTTTTCTAAAAAGTATTTATTTAGGGCTGGAGAAATGGCTTGGCGGTTAAGCGCTTGCCTGTGAAGCCTAAGGACCCCGGTTCAAGGCTCGATTCCCCAGGACCCACGTTAGCCAGATGCACAGGGGGCGCACGCGTCTGGAGTTTGTTTGCAGTGGCTGGAGGCCCTGGCGCGCCCATTTTCTCTCTCTATCTGCCTCTTTCTCTCTCTCTCTGTCGCTCTCAAACAAAAATGAATAAAAAAATTTTTTTAAAGGATTTGTGTGTGTGTGTGTGTGTGTGTGTGTGTATGGGTGTGTCAGCATCTCTTGCTGCTGTAAACAATGCCCGTCCAGCTTTAAATGAATAGCTGGGGAACTGAACCCAGGCCAACAGGCTTTCCAAAGACTTCTTCCACCAAGCCATCTCCCCAATACTCATCCTGATGAGTCATGATACTTTCAAAAAATTGCTTTTCCTCCAGGTAGGGTATCTCTCTAGTCCAAGCTGACCTGGAATTCACTATGTGGTCTTACGCTGGCCTCAAACTCACAGTGATCTTACCTTGGTCTTCTGAGTGCTGTGATTAAAGGCATGCATCACCACGCCCAGCTTTCAAATACATTTTTAAACTATTTTATTTATTTGTTTATTTGACAGATAAAGAGGGAGAGAGAGAATGGGCGCGCCAGGGCCTCCAGCCACTGCAAACAAACTCCAGACACGTGCACTCCCTTGTGCATCTGGCTAACGTGGGTCCTGGGGAATTGAAACTGGCTCCTGTGGCTTTGCAGGCAAACACCTTAACCACTAAGCCATACCTCCAGCCCTCAAATATGTTTTAAAAAATCTTTTCTTTATTTTGCAAGCAGAGAAAGATAGGACTCCAGATGTATGCACTGGCTTTACATGGGAACTGGGGATTTGAACCTGGGTTGTTTGGCTTTGCAGGCAAGTGCCTTAACCACTGAGAAATCTTTCTAGGCCTCTTTCAAGTTTTTATTCAGATATTACTAAAATCTTTTTTTTTTTTTGTGCTCTCAAAATAGTAGTACTAGAGAAAATTTTGAGCAGGTTGAGGAATTGTAGCTTTTATTCAAAACAGAGTCATTAAGAACATGTGAAATTTACATTTAGGCTACTATAGGAGCCCAGGTTAAAGACGCCAAGAACATATGCCAGGGAAATGGAACTATATATGTGGCAAAAAGGCTAGAAAAGTACTGAAGGGCTTGGTATTTGATGAAATATAATAGAGTAGAGTAAGTGACCAGAACACAGTGCAGGAACAAGGTTAGGGAGCAAGTTACATTTCATACCATTTTCTGTCAGTGCTAGGAACTGAACCCAGTGCCTTAGGCATACTAGGAAACAGCTCTCCCACTTCAAGATGCTGATGAGGTACTGGTGAGTAACATCAGGTGGAAACATCCATTCATTCCTGAGCTTGTTTCTTGTTGAAGAGAGAGTTTAAAAGTGCAAAGCTATTTTAAAATTTATTTCTGGAAGCACAAAGCTACTTTAAAATTTATTTTGGGCATGGATTTTCAGCTAGGAATTCCAGAGGTAAATTAACAAAAATCTTTCATTTTCTAGATACTGAGACAGGCCTAGACATTACATTTGGAAAGCTACTTACAGAACTGGGATTAGATTTGGGACTCATTCAGGGCTATTCACTGGGCTGCAACCCATCTGTATATCTTGTTGGCCTTTCAACAATTCTATAATATACACAGTGAAGTTTTCTTAGAATCCACAAGCTCATATAAAACCCCACATAAAATGCATAAATCCTGCTCACACTTTTGTGCTTTATTTCTTTGCATGTGTGTGCATTTACACGCCTGCATCAGGGCCTCTTGCACACAAACAAGACATATGCACTGCCCTCTGTTTGTGCATTTACATGGGTACTGGGGAATTGAACCCAGGCCAGCAGGCTTTGTAAGCAAGCTCCTTTAACTGCTCAGCCATCACTCCAACCCATTGTTTACACTCCTTTGTCACTGCATAACAGACTTCTCAAAGAAACCCTGCCGCTGCTAGATGGAGAGACAAACAAGGAGGCTGTGCTCAGATTGTTGGGACTTCTGATCACAAACAGCCCTCAGTACCACACTGGTACTGTAACTCACATGTGCAATATCTGGAGTTCATTTTAATTTTCCGAGGTAGGGTCTTATTTGAGCCCAGGATGACCCAGAATTCACAATGTAGTTCCAGGCTGGCCTTGAACTCATGGCAATCCTCCTACCTCTGCCTCCCGAGTGCTAGGATTAAAGGCGTGCATCATTGTGGTGGTTTGATTCAGGTGTCCCCCATAAGCTTACGGTGTTTTGAATGATAGGTTCCCAGCTGATGGAGATTTGGGAATTAACGCCTCCTGGAGGGAGTGTACTGTTGGGGGCGGACTTATGGGTGTTATAGCCAGTGTCCCCCTTGCCAGTGTTTGGCACACTCTCCTGTTGCTATTGTCCACCTGACGTTAGCCAGGGGAGGTGATGTCCACTCTCTGCTCATGCCATCATTTTTCCCTGCCATCGTGGAGCTTCCCCTAGAGCCTGTAGGCCAAAGTAAACCTCCCCCCCCCCCCAAAGCTGCTCTTGGTTGGGTGATTTCTACCAGCAATGCGAACCTCACTGCAACAGTCATTATGCCCAGCTTGGAGCACAATGTTTTATTTTTATTTTTTTAATCTTATTTTTTCTCAATTTTTAAAAACATTTTCCATGATTATAAAAAATATCCCATGGTAATATCCTCCTTCCCCCCTTTTCCCCTTTGAAATTCCATTCTCCATCATATCCCCTCCCCATCTCAGTCAGTCTCTCTTTATTTTGATGTCGTGATCTTTCCCTCCTCTTATGAGGGTCTTGTGTAGGTAGTGTCAGGCACTGTGAGGTCATGGATATCGAGGCCATTTTGTGTCTGGAGGGATTGGAGCGCAATTTTTAAGAACCAATTATTTGTTATTCTTAAAGTAAAACCCCTGTTTTCATCCTACCTATTAGAAGAAGAATATGAATTGTTATGGTTACATTGAACTGAGGCAGTAAGTAGACAGGAAAAGTGCCATCGTTTCTTGGCCTCTTGGCTAAGATCAAGTGTAGATAGGAAAAGTGCCAAGACCTTAAGCAAACAATACAACAAACAGTTACAAAGTTGAGGTCAATGATACTTCAGAAAACATTCAAGAGTCTTAGATGGAGAAATGAGGTAGAACAATAGTGGGCACAGGGGCTAGTCCTTTCTGCAAGGTAAGGAAGGTGAGTGGGGCCGATAAGCAATGTAAGTTATTGAACATTTACTATGCATTAAACTCATGATAAATATAATGTATCAATTCTGTGAAGTAGACAATGCAAGTATCTCCAGAAACAAGGAGATGAGGTAGTGATGACTTAGCTGTGAGGCACCCTGACCTTGCATTTGGGTTGTTCTCTACTATTAAGCCTTGAACGAGTAACTTAACCTCTTCCAACCGTAACTATCCTCTGTAAACGGTGGCGTTTATAGGTTTTGCCTCAGAAGGTCCCTGTAAGGTGAGTGTGCCGTGGAAAGAGCGCTCAGTGGTAGGCTGGCACAAGCACTCGCGCTTTTGTGGTGGCAGACAGCACAAAGGGCTGTGCACTCCAACAAGCGCCCACACTGAGCCAGACGCCCAGCCACAGGCTTAGCTCTTTACCACTGTAGAAGACCGCACAGCAACTGACAGGCAGCCAGGGTTTCATATTTTGCTAATTCTAAACTAAACTTTGGCACTATGTACTTTTTTAGGCTCCTAAGATCTGCAGATAGGAACCAGAGTTAGAGAGGGGGGGAAAACACACACATTGGTAGTGTACTGAGACTTCCATTAAGGCAAGGAATTGGTCTATTTAACCCTGCCTTTTCAAAACAAAAGATAAACTACAATTTTGTTTTAAATATATATATATTTATTTTCAAGGACACACAACACACCAGGGCCTCTAGCCACTGCAAATGAACTCCATATGCATGTGTCTCTTTATGTATCTGACTTTATGTGGGTACTGGGGAATTGGATCCGGGGCAGCAGGCTTTGCAAGCAAGTGCCTTTAAGCACCAAGCCATCTCCACAGGCCCCAAATTACAATTTTAAAATCATTTTTTGGTCGTCCTAGGAATTGAACCCAGGATATTTGTACATGCTAGACAGGCATCTACCACTGAGTGATATCCCCAGCCCTTAAATTCAATCTTGATTTAAAAGAAAGGATATGCATTATAAGCTGACTGGAGTGTTTATCTATGTATAAGGAACAAGCCAACAGTTTTTGAGAGAGGGTCTTGGTTACAAAGGCAAACTGGGCTCAAGTTCAGTCTTCCTGTCTTCTAAGCACTAGGATTATAGGCTTGTACTCCTGTACCCAGTTAGAGCTGAAGTAGTTTTTATTAGAAGAACAAGAAAATGTTCTGCTAGCAAGGCAATAATCAGCTCACTATACATGGCACTGGTTAACTTCTCTTTGTTCTTTTGTTGTTGTTGTTTTTTCGAGGTACGGTCTCACTCCAGCCAAGGCTGACTTGGAATTCACCATATAGTCTCAGGGTAGCCTCGAACTCACAGTGATCCTCCTACCTCTGCCTCCTGATTGCTGGGATTAAAGGTGTGTACCACCGCATCTGGCTCTCTTTGTTCTCTTTATTAATTACCTTGCTAATACAAAAAATCATATTGCCTTTTCCTCTTATACAGACAACTTCACTGCTGGAGAGGGGGCTTAGCGGCTAATGGTACTTGCTTGCAAAGACTGATAGCCTGGGTTTGATTCTCCAGTGCCCACGTAAAGCCAGATACACAAGGTGGTGCACGTGTGTGGCAGGAAGCCCTGGTGTTCCCATACTCACTCTATTTCTATCCCTCCAATAAATAAACAAATAGAAACAAACAAAATCTTTAAACACAAATCATAGCTAATTCCCAGTTGAAAATAATTGCATAGCACTCCCTCTAGTGGCAAGAAGTTACTGAAATACATTTTGACCTAATATTTAACCTAATACATTAATATAGAAAGCCTGAGCTTGGTGTTAGATGTCTATTTTCTTAAGAGGTGGAATGACGGTGCTCATTATATGGTATCTGCTAGTGTTAGCCTCAACTACTTGGGATATGCTGCATGCAAACTGAGAGGTGACCGTCCACTGCTTCTGCACACGAAGTGCTGCTATCCAATTTAATTCATAACCATCGGTGCAGAGCTAATGAAATTTTAATGCAGTCAACTGTTTAAATTGTAATTTCTCACAAATGCATTGATTTCTTGGTTTTCTCTTTCTTTACGAATTGGAAAAAAAATGGCAATGTGTGTCAGATCTAGCTGCACATATCTATAAGCTGACCAACTCAGGAGGTTGGGGCAGGAGATAGGAACTATGCAGTGAGACCTTGTCTCAAAACAGGTATCTGATTCCAACAAAGATGGTATGAAAGTGTGACCCATTAGACAAAATACAACTTACAATAATTAACAGGTATTTTTGTCATTCCTTGAGATCATAAACTGTGAAAATAAGGCTACCACCTCACATGCTGTCAACAGGAGTCCTATGGTGAAAGGCATCCCTACTCCAGCATTCGGGTCACTTGGGTTCAAGAACCTCTCATAAGCAACTGTGCTACCATGCAGGATTCCCAGCCCAGCATGCGGCTTTCCCCACATCCTCATTCAGTTCTCTCTCTCAGAATATCTAGAGACATCTCATGAAACCAGCGTTCAGTGAACAGTGTGGGAAATGATCCCATCCGAACCCGGTTCCTCTCTCCATCACATTTCCTCTCGTTAGGTCTACACATCAGTCCTTTCTTGCATTCTTCATTTCTCTCCTGTTTGGCAGCCACAGGCTTTGTTTTAAGATCTCAGTGCCATGGACTTTCTGGTTTACTGATTAAAAAAGCAAGTGGGGGCTGGAGAGATGGCTTAGTGGTTAAGCGCTTACCTGTGAAGCCTAAGGACCCTGGTTTGAGGCTCGATTCCCCAGGACCCACGTTAGCCAGATGTACAAGGGGGCGCACGCGTCTGGAGTTTGTTTGCAGTGGCTGGAGGCCCTGGCGCGCCCATTCTCTCTCTCTCTCTCTGCCTCTTTCTCTCTCTGTCTGTTGCTCTTAAATAAGTAAATAAAAATAAATGAAAAAAAAATAAATAAAAGCAAGTGGCTTCAAGGTTACGTACCACCACACATACAAAGGACCAGTCTCCTCACACACTGAGCAAATCCTTCTGCTCTCACTGAAGGAGAGCATGCTGCTTTCACTCTGTGTCATGAACTCCTGGGGAGTGAGGACTGAAGCCCTAGAGAAACCCCACATTTGTGGGCTTGGGGAGGCAGCTCAGTTTGTCATGCAAGCATGTGGGCCTGAGTTTGTATCTCCAGTGCCCATGCAGAATGCCAGACACAGTGGCACACACTGGTAATCCAAGACTGGGGAGAAGAAGATGGGTGGATCCCTAGGATTCACTGGCTAACTAGCCCAGCCTAGCAGGTGAGCTCCAGGCCAAAGGAAACCCTTTGTTAAAGGCAGATGGCAATCTGAAGGAGCCTGACATCCAAAGTTGTCTTCTGGTCTCCACTTGCACCTGTACCCCCACCACACAAAAATGCACAATTAATTGAGATCATAATGAGGGGTTGAGAGGTGATGGTGCCCAACTGTACTGAAAGTGACCAACAGGCGAGGTAATGTACACAGATCAGCTCACCAAATTCCACCATTAATCCTCCCAGCACAGCGTCTCCAACTGAATTCTGGAGCTGATCCTCCCAGCACAGCTTATCTAACTGAATTCTGGAGCTGATCCTCCCAGCACAGCTTATCTAACTGAATTCTGGAGCTGATCTTCCCAGCACAACGTCTCTTAATTGGCTTGAACCAATTTAATTTCTAACAAGCACAGAATACTCAGAGCTAATGTGAATGACTTAAAAAAAAATTATTTTGGGGCTGCAGAGATGGTTTAGTGGTTAAGGCACTTAGCTGCAAAGCCTTAGGATCCAGATTTGAATCTCTAGAACCCACATAAGCCAGATGCACAAGGTGGCACATGCATCTGAAGTTCGTTTGCAATAGCTAGAGCCCCTGGTATGCCCATTCTCTTTCTCTCATAAATAAATATTAAAAATCTATTTTAGAACATTTACCTTATTATTTATAGTAGTTAAGATGTCTATTTGTCAGGGTTCATAATAATTCCTTTAAGCTGAAGAAGGCTCTTTTTTCTCAAGTTATTTTGATATTTTCTCCTTGGAGCTAAGTTTGAGAAATGATCTTTAAAACATGGTAAGACATTTCTAGAGATACTGATATATAAGAAAACAAAGTAATCAAGTAAACCAATGCTTGTTTCATTTTATACCAATGCCCTTCTAATAAAGCTGCATATGTCAACAATTCAAAAGGCAATTTGAATTTATAATGGGAATTTATACCCAGAGTATAAAAAATACACTGCTATACATATATATATAATTAAGTCATTATCTGTTTATTTATAAAATAACAAAAATTTATGAATAGATCTCTTTATTGTACTGTGAAAATGGTCTTGGTACTGTGAGAAACATTATATACCTTTCAGGAGAGCATTCAGAACAGAGGACAAGCTGTAATTTTAAGCTCATTCTTGATCTAAGGGAGAGGCTATAAATTATTGGCTGGAATGCATCTAGCATGAACTCAGATTCTATATCACATAAAGCATGAAAGAGTACAAAAGATGTTGGAGTCCAATAATCCCATATCTAAACTTTAACTATAAACCTTCCAGGAGTTCTTGTTTAGTCTTATATACTAGTCTTCTTCTGAGATAAGTTGATTTTATCTCCAAGACTTAAGGCCATTCCCTGTAAAGAAGAATGAAAATGTTTATTTTTAAAAAATATTTTTATTTATTTATTTTTAGACAAAGAGAGAACTGGCATGCCAGGGCCTCAGGCACTGCTATTGAACTCCAGATGCTTCCACCTCCTAGTGGACATGCACGACATTGCACTTGCCTCAACTTCGTGCATCTGTCTAATGTGAGATCTGGAGAGTCAAACATAGGTCCTTAGGCTTCACAGACAAATGCCATAACTGCTAAGCTATCTCCCTCTCTAGCCCAAGATGTTTACTACTACTACTTCTTTTTTTATTTTGGTCTTTCAAGGCAGGGTCTCACTCTAGCTCAAGCTGACCTGGAACTCACTATGTAGTTTCAGAGTGGCCTTGAACTCCGGGTGATCCTCCTACCTCTGCCTCCCAAGTGCTGGGATTAAAGTGCGCCACCACGCCCGGCCCAGATGTTTTCTTTTTACATTACTTTTTGGTGGTGCTAGAGACTGAACCTAGGCCTTATGCTTGCCAGACAAGCATGCTACCACTGAGCTCAAATGAAGATGTTTATAATCACTGACATGATGTACAACCAATAAGGTATTTTAATTGAACTAAACACAATGCCACCACACAAAAACAAAACCAAAGATGTATAAAACAGACTCCCCAAACTTTACTTTAGTCTATTGTAGTATTAGATTTACATATGACACAATATTTATACCTTGACTTTCAAACACCTCTACAGGATCCATTTCACAACCATAGGAATCCATCTGGCTGTTTGGTAGATATTCCAGAGTAACAGGCCCAAAAGGCAGGCCATTTCATTTTATTTTTAATTATTTTATTTTATTTATTTATTTGAGAGCAACAGAGAGAGAGAGAAAGAGAGAGAGAGAGAGAAAGAGGCAGATAGCGAGCGAGATAGAAAATGGGTGCACCAGGGCCTCCAGCCACTGCAAATGAACTCTAGACACGTGTGCCCCCTTGTGCATCTGGCTAACGTGGGTCTTGGGGAATCCAGCCTCAAATCAGGGTCCTTAGGTTTCACAGGCAAGCGCTTAACCACTAAACCATCTCTCTAGCCCAAGGAAGGCCATTTTAAATGCAGAAAAAGTTGTATTTTTTTTTTTAATTTTTATTAACATTTTCCATGATTATAAAATATATCCCAAGGTAATTCCCTCCCTCCCCACCCCCACACTTTCCCATTTGAAATTCCATTCTCCATCATATTACCTCCCCATTACAATCATTGTAATTACATATATACAATATCAACCTATTAAGTATCCTCCCCTCTTCCTTTCTTTACCCTTTATGTCTCCTTTTTAACTTACTGGCCTCTGCTACTAAGTATTTTCATTCTCACGCAGAAGCCCAGTCATCTGTAGCTAGGATCCACATATGAGAGAGAACATGTGGCGCTTGGCTTTCTGGGTCTGGGTTACCTCACTTAGTATAATAAGAGTTGTATTTCTTTTCAAAGCATGTAGCACTTCTATCTATGCATCTCATGCAAATAACATGCTATGAGAATACTTCTCAAGAGTGGGAATCGTTACCTGACTCTTTGCACGAATTCTTATATGGCCAGTGACAGCAGCATCTGGTCCCTGGTGAATGGGCTTTTCAATGCTGACATTTGCAAGTGCGTCTTCTCCAAATATGGAGCGAGCGTAAAGGTTGGCTGCCATGAAGCCACAGTAACCAGAAAGGGCCTGGAAGAAATTTGCAATGAATTTAATATTTTACTAGAGAAATATACTTTGGAAAAATCCCAAAAAGCATAAGCAAATTATCCTTTGAAATGTTACTTTTGTGTTGATAGTTACAGAACCATTAGTTTGCCTAAACTCACATACACATGTAAAAAGTAAGCATTTACCAAGTGGTTGTGAAATTCATGACCTTACAGTGGCTGATGCCACCTACACAAGACCTATACAATAGAAGGGGAAAATGATAGCATCAAAATAGAATAGAGACTTGTTGGAAAGAAGGGATTCCGTGGAAGGGGGATTTGGAAGGGGGGAAAGGGATGGTGATCATGGTGTAAGTATTATGGTATATAAGTCTATATGTGTGGAGGGTGCGGCCAAAAGTTTTTAAAAATTAAAACTAGCAGTAACATTAAAAATGAGAATTTTCTGTGTATATTTCACTGAATAAGCCTGGCTTTTAAGAAATAGAACCTATTTCAATTTGTATTTATACATTCAATGTTTTCTGCCTTTTGCACCAGACTTGAAGCTGCCGTATGCTACAAAAAAAAGAAGAAAAAAAGACACCCTAACCAAAATAAAAAACAGCCAGGCACGCTGGTGAACACCTTTATCTCAGCACCGAGGAGGCAGAGGTAAGAGGATGACCATGAGCTCAAGGCCAGCCTGAGAGTGCACAGTGACGTCCAGGTCAGCCCGGGCCTTGCTGGACTCGGTTTGCACGTGGACAAGCAGCGCTGGTTCGGCCGCAGACACGCTTTCTTTCTACTTTGTCTGCGAGGTGCGCATGAGCGCTGAGCAACACCTCCGTCCGGACGGTGTACATTCCAAGGCGTATGGTCCAACATTTACACAAACTTTATGGAAACAAATCTGTAGAGATTAGCTTCCTTTTTGTCTTTTCAACTCTTTTTTCATGTACCAACAGCAGAAAGTCATTGTGTGCCAACAATATGAAGCTGGGCAGGTCTATTCCAAACTAAACTCATTCAACAGGCAGCACGGGCATTTGGTAACCCAGTGTTACAAATAAACTATTTTGGAATAAACCTTTATCTAAAAGGTGAAGGGAAAAAGCTGGGCATGGTGCTGCAAGCCTCTAATCCCAGCACTCGGAGGCAGAGGTTAGGAGGATCACTGTGAGCTTGACATCACCCTGAGGCTACATAGTGAATTCCAGGTCAGCGTGGGCTAGAGTGAGACCCTACCTTGAAAAACAAAACAAAACAAAGTAATAATAATAATGGTGAAGGGACCAAAAAGAAAAAAATAAAAAGAAAACTAATTGGACTATTTCAGTTGGGCCACTGTACCATGAGCAGGTCAAATGATATATTTTAGTAGAAAGAGGTAAACAGATTCAAACATCCTATGGGTAACTTCTTTTAGAAACTCTAGAATGACACTGCTATTCTCAAGCTGAATTACAGAAAAATATACTACAGGAAACATGAGAAGGCTGGGAGTGACTATATTTCTACCTTTATAAAGTTAAGAATTTTCCTATCAAACTGTACCTTCTCTGGAGTGAGACATTTCATGTTGGTTGACTTCAATATGTGCTGTAAATAGTCATTTAAATCAATCATGTTGGTGTTAACAGTTACCTGTGGAAGAAAAAAATGTCAAAGAGACCATAAACTCTACAATGACAACGTTGTGAATTACTGGTTTTCACAGTAGGAAAGAGCAACCAAAAAGTAAATGGCACTTGCAAAGTTAGTGACCTGCAGACATCAGTGTTTCAGATGCAGATACTCAAAAGGAGCAGAAGATAGGCTGGAGAGATTGCTCTGTGGTTAAGGTGATTGCCTGCAAAGCCTAAGGACCCAGGTTTGATCCTCCAGGTCCCATATAAGCCAGATGCACATGGTGGCACATGTGTCTGGAGTTCATTTGCAGTGGCTGGAGGCCCTGGCATGCCCATTCTCTCTTTCTCTCTCCCTTCCCCCCGTCTCTAATAAATAAATAAATAAGTCTTTAAAAAAAAAAAAAAGCAGAAGAGCACAAGAGCACAAATCAAAGCCAAGGCTAATGGACTAAGTAAGTCCCCAGCAAGCCAGACTCTCCAAAGCCTCTGGGAACCTAACTTCAAAAGGATGGCATCTTGTCTGCAATGTTTTAATCCATCAGATTAACTACAAAACTGCAACTCTAGCTAGATGATGCACATCCACCGAGGTCTGTCTGGGCTACACAGCAAGACCCCGTCTCAGAGGTCAAAAAGAACTCAATTTACATTAGCAAACTGTCAAGCTACTCACATGACTTCTATTTAAGGCTAATTTGCAGGATCACAAATGTTTAAAAAGATTTTGCTCTTCACATCTGATACTTTTTAGTGGGATTAGTTTTAAAGAACCAACCAAAAGGAAGATGAAGAAGCACAAGGAAATCGCTCAGGGACTAACTTTATTCTCCCACTCAAATTCGGCCCACATCTGACGGAACTCAGCATCAGTGCAGGTCGCAGGCTGGATATAATCCATGATGTCAATGTGGATGTCACTGAGGACCACACAATTTCTGTCACTTGCTGCTCCAGAGACATCATAAACTGTGATATATGAAAAGATCTTCAATTACAGGTACGTAAGTCAATTTGGAAGTTTTAATATATACAAATAATAACTATGACACCAGCAAGTATTTATATACACTCTGTTCTAAGTACTTTACAAGTATTACCATTTTAATTCTCCTGTCAAATCTATCAGTTTTTCATCTCACAGATAGGGAAAAATAGAGAAATCAAATACACTGCTCCAGGTGACACAAGTAGCTAACAGTGAGAGCAGGATTCAAACTCAGGCACATGTATGATTTTGGTTACATAATTCAGTTCAGCGAGTACAGCAGTTGTAGCGGGCCAGGCACTGCGCCACATACACAAGTAGCTTAGATATCCACCTGCCATCCTACACTCCTTTCTCCTGTTATTTTTGAATAAATATTGCTGAGCCTTACTACTTAATCATGATTTCAAGCTTCTCTCCCACAGAAGACAGACATAACCTGGGTCAGGTACACGCCTATAATTCCACCACTCAGGAGCCGCAGGAGGGCCACTTCTAGTTTGAGGCCAGCCTGGGCTACACGGTCAGACTCTCTCTCAAAAAACAAAAGGAGGGCTGAAGAGGTGGCTCAACAGTTAAAGGCTCTTGATGGCAAAGCCTGACAGTACCGAGTTCAATTCCCCAGTACTCATGTAAAACCAGTAACACCAAGTGTCACATGTGTCTTGAGTTTGCAGTGGCAGGAGGTCCTGATGTGTCCCTTCTTTTTTTCTCACTCTATATGTGTGTATGCTTGCAAACAATCAATAAAAATATTAAAAATAAAATAAAAATGACAAAAAAAATAAAAATAATGATCTGATTGTAGTCTCCTTTTCTTCTTTCTAGCCTTTTTTTTTTTTTTTTTTAACTTTCAGGAAACAAAGCAGAGGTTCTCTTTAGTTCCCAGCCCTGTATTTAACAAATGCACTCTCAAGCCGCTTTCACCTCCTTTCCTGTAAGACCGGCACAGGCCGTCTCCTTTCTGTACGACCTCATCATCCTGCCTCCTGTCACCCCTGCCTTGGCTCAGGACCTCCATCCACCAATCATTCTCTCTCTTAGTCTTTTTTTTTTTTTTGAGGTAGCGTCTCACTCTGGCACAGGGTGCCCTGGAATTCACTCTGTTGTCTCAGGGTGGCCTCGAACTCATGGCAATCCTTTGCCTCCCGAGAGCTGGGATTAAAGGTGTGCACCATTACACCCGGCTATGTCTTTCCTTTTTATTCTGTCCATGGCAACAGATAGTCTATAAATATACTCAAAAATATACTCCAGGGTTTCTTTTTTTTTTTTTAAGGTTTAATTTGCTTTTTAAAAAAGTCTTTAGTTGGGTGTGGTGGCAAACATCTGTAATCCCAGCACCCCAGAAGCTGAGCAGAACTGTCAATTCTAGACCAGCCTCAGCTATGTAGCAAGACCTTGTCTCAAAAAAATAAAATAAAATCCTACCTCATCTTTGCTTTCGTACATATATGGTTTTTGAGTTACACCCTGACAAGGATGCAGCGCCACAGGCAAAGTTACAGACCGAAACTGACAAATGCGAAGGAGGCTGCTTTCAGACTCTGTTACTTGAGACACTTCTTGAAGACTTTCCCCGCTGCTCCAGGCTGGAGCTTTACCAACTGAGCGACAACCCCAGCCCTCTCCTATGGCTCCAAAACAAATATTTATCTACAATTTGATCTTTTTCTAAAAATCATACTCCATCAAACTTCCCTTGGACACGTTGGGACCCTTTATTCAACTTATTCAAGGCTTATCTGTTTCTCTCAGACTTATTCTTCTCTTCCATGTTTATTTTTTGGTGGCTGACTTATGTCAGTACCCCAATGAACTCAGCTCAGAAATCAAGAAGGCTATGTTAGTCGCTCCCCTGAAGTCAGTAACCATCTCCCAGACTTCTATTAGTCTCAGCCCAGTGTCTGCTTTCCAGAGACAAAGGCTGAGTCCTTGGCAGGGCAAGGAGAATTCAGTTGCACGGACCTTCCCAATTTCTTTTCTTCTACCGCCCTCCTCCAACCCACTGTGACCACCAAGCACACCCAACTACTCGCGATTGTTCCAGCTGCACTTACTCGAGAGTACTTACTGGTCTTTTAAAATACTTTATTTTTATTTATTTGAGAGAGAAAGAATGGGTATGCCAGGGCCTCCAGCCACTGCAAATGAACTCCAGATGTGGGTGCCACCATGTACATCTGGCTTACATGGGTCCTGGGTAATCGAACCTGGGTCCTTTGGCTTTGCAGGCAAGTGCCTTAACTGCTAAGCTATCTCTCTAGCCTTTACTGTGTTTTTTTGTTTTTGTTTTTTTTTCTCTTTTTCCTTTCTTTCTTTTTTTTTCTTCTAGGTTTTTGAGGTAGGGTCTTCCTCTGGCCCAGGCTGACCTGGAATTCACTATTTAGTCTTAGGGTAGCCTGGAACTCATGGTGATCCTCCTACCTCTGCCTCCCAAGTGCTGGGATTAAAGGCATGTGCCACCACACCTGGCTCCTTACTGGTCTTTATTTTAAAACCTACTAAGCATGAGCTCATCCATGCAGTCTTCCCAAACCTTTCCCTCCAGTCCCCTGTACCACCCTGAGTACCACACTAATCACATCCTTTCACAGACACTCACCCTGCGTGGCATAGGCTTCTTTTGTAGCACTTGGTAGAAGTTGCTAGAAAATATTCTTACTGGCTGAATGCAGTAATGTACAATCATATTTGTGTGTCAGAAATATCCCTGTGTGCTGGGCCACATGTGCCCATAAAGGGCTTTAGGCTCAGTTCGAATATTATCCTTTAATAATACATCTTTTTCCTTTGTACAACATTCCATACTATAGTAGTATTTTTTTTTCCTGTATGATTCCAAAGCACATAGGTTAATCAACTAGCCCTCATTATGCTGTATCCTAATTATTTATTTCCCCATCTGTCTCCTCCTTTTGCCTGGTGATTCCCTGAGTACAGGGACTCCATCTGGGTCATTTTAAATATCTAGAATATAAGGTAATATAATGGTTGCTAAGTACATAGTAGCCTATAGATAATAATACATGGATTCAGGTCCCCCCCTCAAGCTATGTCCATAGCTACTCACTGCACATGCCATAAAACAGTACCTTACCTATGTTGCCAAAAATTATTCCATTTTCTGTTGATGCTACCTTGACATTAGCCTTAATATTGGCAAAATCATGAGGAGCAAGAGTCAAAGGAGATGGCTTCTCCACAAGCTTCAGATCCCCTGGGTGGGAAACAAAGTTTGAGCACAGACCAAAACACATACATTAGCCATAAAATATTAATAGTTTCCAGCAAAATAAAGTAGTATGATTCAAATACTACAAGGACAAAATAAAACATTTACTATCCTTGTAATTCCCATTATCCTGCATTTTTTTAAATTAAAAGATGAGACATCTAGCCAGGCGTGGTAGTGCACGCCCTTAATCCCAGCACTCGGGAGGCAGAGGGAGGAGGATCATCGTGAGTTCAAGGCCACTCTAAGACTACACAGTGAGTTCCAGGTCAGCCTGGGCTAGAGTGAGACCCTATCTCAAAAAAACAAAAACACAACACCAAAAAAGATGAGACATCTCAGAATAATTCTACATTTAGTTTATGTGTCAGATGGGTACTTGTGAGTATTACTTTTTATTTCAATGAGTGAAAACAAACTTCTCAAAAAGTGTATCTTAGGTTGCCTATTCCATTAAAGAGCTAACATGATTTACAAAAAGGCTTGTAAATTTCTATGAGACATGTTTAAATGTTTGTAGCCATCAAGATGTGCTAAGGAAGAAAGGCCAAAATTACATGTTTTTGATATCCAAATATACCTCATCTCTTGTATAAGCCATATGCAATTTGCAGGGGGCAATGTAATGTTCATATATACATTTTATATTTTCAAAACCAGATATAGAAGTGGTTACAGGGAAGTCTGATTCACGTCTTTATTAAGAAGAAAACACAGGGTTTGGAGAGAGGATTCAATGGTGAAATGCTCTTGCTTGTAAGCCTGCTCACCCCAGGTTGATGCTCCCTAGCAGCTGCACATTGCCAGATGCAAAATGAAGCACAGCTCTGCAATCGTAACACATGCCTATGGCAACAGGAGGTAGAGGCGGGAGAATACTGAAGCTTGCAGGCCAGCTAGACTGGTGCACATGCAGCAACAGAAACAAGGAAGGCCTTGTGTCAAGCAAGGTAAAAGGAAAGAACAAACACCCTGAGGTTCTTCTCAGATCGCCACACACACACACACACACACACACACACACACACACAATAAAAAAATTGGGAGCTAGAGAGATGGCTTAGTGGTTAAGGAACTTTCCTGTGAAGCCTAAAGACCCAGGTTTGACTCAAAAGAACCTATGTAAGCCAGATGCACATGGTGATGCATGCGCACAAGGCAGCGCACATGTCTGGAGTTTGACTGTAATGACTAAAGACTCTGGTGAGTCAATTCTCTCTCACAAAAAAAAAATTCCATTCAGCCAGGCATGGTGGCACACACATTTAATCCCAGCACTCAGGAGGCAGTGGTAGGATCGTGTGAGTTCGAGGCTACCATGAGACTACACAGTGAATTCCAGATCAGCCTAAGTTGGAGTGAAACCCTACCTCAAACAACAACAATAATAATTCCATGCTGCTAAAGATAAGAATGATGCATTGCTCTGGCCACATGTGGCAGAAAACAACGTGGTTTTACAAAACAATTCTATACCATGACAAATGAAATTTTAATTAAATGAACTACTTGGTAAATCTGCTATTTATTTATTTATTTATTTAGTCATTTAGTGGCACAGTTTCATGTAACCCAGGATGGTCTGGAACTTGTTATGTAGCTAAAGATGACCTTGAACTCCTGATCCTCCTGCGAGCACCCCAGAGTGTTGGGGACTATAGGTATGTACTCCACAACCATCTATGTGGGCTGGGATCAAACCTGGGGCTCTGTGCACCTATTCAAGCACTCTACCATCTGAGCTACTACTACTCAGCCTATAATTCTGTACCCTAAACAGCTCTTATTATATAGAGAAAAACTAAACTGTGAAAGATCAAAGTCAGACCGAACCCATCTGAATGTGTCAAGAGCATCAACAAATCAGTGTGACAAAGATTCAGAAGTTGAAGGAAACAAAATTTTAAATGATAAAGTAATCCCTTATTAAAAGTGTTATAAAGAGTTTAGAAGAACCCTTATGCCCAAGACTACACTTTTCTTAATAATCTGTCATAAAGATCTACCACATACAAACTTTCCCTTATGGTAAGTTTTCTCACCTAGAGTAGCTAGCTCTAATGTGCAGTTCTGCAAAGTGTCACTGGTCTGGTTCACAACGAGCACATCCAGGACGATGTCATACTGATTGACATGAACGTAGGCCTCTGCATACACAGGATCTGAGAAACCTGTCAGTTGGGTGACCTGGTAAAACAAACAAAAATAAAGAAATAATCAAATAACAATTTATCCAAACATAACCTACTCAAAAGAGTAACCCTGAGAACTACAGATGTGTTTAGAAGTAGCAGGGCTAGAGCTCTAAAGAAGTTATTCAAATAATATAGAACTCAGAGTCTTAATTTAAAAGATGGCATCCAGAGATTTACTGGTTTTTGCTCTGTTTTGGTGTTGAGGGTTGGTGCTGACAGCTCAAGTTCTCTGCTTATGCTAACCATGAGTTTTACAACTGAACTACACCTCTAACCCACCTATGGTTTTTAAGCTCATAACACAGTATAAGAAATATTATATACAGTGATTTAAAGATAGTAATTCAGGAGTAGAAAGATGTTTAAAATGTTTAATAAATACATTAAGCACAATCCCAACATAGCTACTGAAAACATTTGGATGACGTTTGAGTTACATCTCTTAATAAGTAAATGACAGTAAGTAGATACTAAGCTTGTAATTTTTTCTCTGAAACCAGGAATCAAATAAAATTAAGGTAATATGGTAGTCTCCACTACTCAAAATTAGGGACTAAACAAAAACAATAATAATATATGCTTACAATATCACAAATATAAATTTTATTTTATTTTTTAATTTTTATTAACATTTTCCATGATTATAAATTCCCTCCCTCCCCCCACTTTCCCCTTTAAACAAATATAAATTTTAAATGCCCTTCCTCAAAATTAAAAACTCACAAAACAGAGCAGTTCATACTGTGACCAAAAGCACAAAGACACACAAAAAAATAATTAAACTATTTTGTACATTATGAAAGATACTGACAACAGAGTGAAAAGGTAAATAGAGAAAGGTAAAAAATTTTGCAAATTTAAGAAAGGATCAATAAACAGAATATACAGAGGTAGGAAGATCACTATGATTTCGAGACCAATCTGAGACTACATAGTGAATTACAGGTCGGCAGGGGCTAGACTGAAACCCTACCTCAAAAAAATCAAAAAACAAACAAACAACAACAACAAAAACACCACTACCACTAACAACAAAACTAAAACTAAAGCCAGGTATGGTGGCACACATCTTTAATCCCAGCACTCAGGAGGTAGAGGCAGGACTATAGAGTGAGTTCCAGGTCAGAGTGGGCTAAAATGAGACTCTTCCTTGGGAAAAAAATTCAAAAACAAAACAGAGTTGAAGAGAACACACATCCTGGGCTGGAGAGATGGCTTAGTGATTTGGCCTGCAAAGCCAAAGGACCCAGGTTTGGTAACCCAGGACCCACATAAGCCAGATGCACAAGGTGGTGCATGTGTCTGGAGTTTGTTTGTAGCAGCTGGAAGCCCTGGCATACCCATTCCTCCCCCCCATTTTTCTCAACTAAACAAATAAATAAAATAAAATATATAAAAAAGGAGAATATACATACTTTGGGCATTAGCATGGGGAGATAAATCTAAAATACTAGTAATATGTCACGTTTGATATAACAGTCTTTACAGATGAAAACCGTGAAATTACATGCCTCGGTTCCTTTGCCATTAAATGATCACTTAGTCATGTTGTAGTTATTCTTACACAGCAAAAGCTTCAATTAGCAATTTAGACATTTTATAAACTGAGAAATCTTGGAACAATTTATACTATTTCTGACTGTATTAACATTTTAGTGCTAAAAATATTATGTGAATCTCTTAAAATTCTGACATTATACAGTCTGTGTTAAACATGCTGTTTTTATAATGTTTTACTTCTACCTTAAGATTTAGATTTTTTTAAGATGTATTTTTGTCCTGAATTGTTAATTTGATGGGAACTCTGCTTTTAAAATCATCACTTACTGGGTTCTAATAAATTAAAGTTGAACTTGAAAAAAAAAATAAACAGAATATATACAGACTTATTCACATACCAAAAAAGACAAATAACCTGAGGGGAAAAAATGGGCAAAATACTTAAATGTACATTTTTCTAAAGAAGACATAAAAATGACCAATAAGGAACTGGAGAGGTAGCTCAGCAGTTTAAGTTACTTGCTTGCAAAGCCTATTGGCCTGGGTAAGATTCCCCAGTACTCATGTAAAGCCAGATGCACAAAGTGGCACATGCGTCTGGAGTTCATTTGCAGTGGCTGGAGGCCCCAGCACAACCATTCACTCTTTTAAAAATATTTTAAGTATTTTAAAAATGTTTAAAATATAGCAATTAGCATATAAAGAGATGTCCAACACTAGTCTTCATTAGGGCATGCAACTCAAACCAAGTAAGACACCATCTCAAAAAAAAAAAAAAAATACAGGAATGACAGTAACAAAAGTTGTGAAATATGTGGAGAAATTGAAACCATCATGCACTACTGGTGGTATGTAAAATGGTGCAGCTGTATTAAAAACATATGAAGCCAGAAGTGGCAGCACATGCCTATAACCTCAGTACTCTGTATACCTAGGCAGGAGAATCTTGAATTTGAGGCCAGCCTGGCATATATAATGACAACCCATCTCAAACCAAAACAAACAGAAAAGAAAGAGAAGGAGGGAGGAAGAAGAAAGAAAACATGATAGTAGTTTCTCAATAAAACTGAAATCGAGCAGTCTTACTTCTGGGTATATATTCAAAACATGAAAGCAGAGTTCATTATTACAGCATTATCCACAATGGCCAAAAAGTAGAACTCAGAGAATGAACAGAATAGTGTGGATTATCCTTACTTACAATGGAGTATTAAGGCTAAAAAGGAAAACAAAGACTGATATATGCTATAAACATAATGTACACTGAAGAAATTATCTTATAGTAAGTGAAAAAAGCCAGTCACAAAAGCACAAAAACTTAATGATTCTGCATACATGACATACTAAAATAAGTCAAAATCACAAAGTAGAATGGCATCTGCCAGGGGCAAGGAAAAAGTGGGACTGAGTGTTTATTATTTATGGGCAAAAAATTTCAATTTCACAAGATGAAAAAAGATCTAGAGATGGTTATATGTGAATTTAAAAAATTATTAAGTTGTAAACAGAGAGAGAGAAAGAGAGAATAAATACATGGCACTAATACTTAAAAATGGTTAAAATGAGGTAGCTCTGAGTTGGAGTGCTATACCTAGCAAGATCCTAGGTTCAATCCTCAGCAGTGGGAAACAAAAGTAATTAAGACAACAAAAGAGTGAAAATGCAATTTTGATGTTCTGTGAATTTTATCTTAATTAAAAGAAAATTCAAAAAATTATAAATGTAATATTATCAAGTCCCCCAAAACCTTTAAATTAATTAATTATTTTATTTGTAAGCAGAGAGAGAGAGAGAGAGAGAGAGAGAGAGAGAGAGAGAATGGGCGTGCCGGGGCCTCTAGCCATTGCAAATGAACTCCAGATGCCTGATGTCTGTGCATGTGGCTTTTTGTGTGTACTGTGGAATCAAACCCAGGTTTTTAACCTTTGCAGGCAAGCGCCTTAATCATTGCGCCATTTCTCCAGCCCAGGTTTTTGGTTTTTCTTTTTTTGGAAATAAGGTCTTACTATATGACCCAGGCTTGGCTTTGAACTTGTCCTCCTGCCTCAGTCTCTCAGGTTTAAATTCCCAATTTTAAAAGACAAAGTGTACTAGTTCCAAGTCTGCTACTGACTTTATCTTGAGCAATAAAATCAATTTGAATGTTCACTCTATGACAGCTGAGGGATTAACCTTGCTTGCTAGTTCTTTCATCTGACAATGTAGCCCAGGCTAGTCTTGACTTTACAATCTTGCAAGGGCTGGGATTACAGATGTGTACCACCAGGCCTGATTCAACTGAAGCTTAATGGACGCCAATTATGATGACTTGAAGAAAAACTGATGCTATGACTGGAGACTCAGTGGCACCGTACTTGCCTAAAATACTTGAGGGTTCAATTCAACCCTTAACACTGAAAAAAAAGAAACCCTTAAAACTCCCTTGATTTTATAACTTCATTTTTGTAAAAAAAAAAAAAAAAAAGAGAGAGAGAGAAGAAACCAGCAACCTCCTGATGGAATGCCACCACCCTCCCCCCAAGGTAGGGTCCTGATTTAGCCCAGACTGACCTGGAATCCACTCACTATGTAGTCTCAGGCTGGCCTTGAACTCATAGAAATCCTCTTGCCTCTGCCTGTCAAGTACTGGGATTAAAGGCATGTGCCACCACAGTAGACCTGATTGCCACTATCTTAAGTAAACTACTTACATAATTTACAGTGTATTTGCTATTTTGTCACCTTGTTAAGTTTTGATGCTAGAGGATCAGCTGCCTCTTTCCTCTGTGTGGTACCCATTGCTGCCAACAAACTCAGCTGAAACTGATCTTCCTTGCAGTTCATTTCATTCTTAGCAGTCAGCTGCATGAAGGAAATGGGGTCATCAGGCTGTACTGTCACATTCCTCTTCTCTGATTCTTTCTGTGTTGGGAAAACAATACATATGTCTTTTGATTACGAAAGAATAGGTTTTTACAGGCCATTCCCAGGGATACTCATGGAGACTGAAAATCAACAAACTTTTAAAAACTACTCAACCAAGCACTTTGTCCTTACCTTTTGGGATAGTTTCTCTTCTTCGAGTTTGGCAGATAACATGTGAGAAAGGGACTGTCTGCATTCCTTATTAAAAATGTCATTCATTAAAGGTGAACATTCAGACAAGACCTTCAGGCACAGGGAAATCCGGTCCACATCATCATCAGTGATTGGCTTCTTAGGCAGAGAGGATTTTCCCAAATGAAGGATAGTCGCCATGAGCAACATGGCCTCAGCAACAAAGGACTAGAAAATCAGAGAAATTGGTTATGATGATTCTCCAATTATAGTAGTATCACTTTACAAAAATTCCTGGAGGTAAGAGTTTAAATTCTCTAGATTTTCTCTCTGTAATCTCTCTGTGGTTTCTTTTTTTGTTTGTTTGTTTGTTTTTCGAGGTAGGGTCTCACTCTAGCTCAGCCTGACCTGGAATTCAATATGTTGTCTCAGCAGTGGCCTCGAGCTCGGCAATCCTCCTACCTCTATCTCCCAAGTGCTGGGATTAAAGGTGTGTGTCACCATGCCTGGCCCTTGAGTTTGTTGGGTTTTTTTTAATCCTCCTTCCTTTATTATTCTCATTTGCCAACCTTCAAAGACTTCACTGACCCTTAAGTATAAAACAGCAATGGTCTTTTAGTGGTTTTTCATTTTAATCCCAACAACAGAAAAGTTAAAGTTCTCATACATGTTAGCATTCATCTGTAAGAATCAGGTCAGTTTCCTTTAAAACAACAGTATCATTTTCTTATCAGAAACTGAACAAACCCAAATATATGTACTATGCTCATAGTTCAAATAAATCTTCCTAAATTATCTCAAAATGTTTTTATTTTATTTTAAAATCCAGGATCAGCTTAATCTATGTCCTTGGCTATTATTCTCTTTAACCCGTTTTGAACTAGACCAGTTTCCTGCCTGCTTGTTTGTTGTATCAAAGTTTTATTATTATTTATGTATTTGAGAGGGAGAGAGAACGAAGAGAATGGGCACACCACTGCAAAGAACACCAGATGCATGCACTACTTGTGCGTCTGGCTTATGTGCATAGTGGGGAATTGAACCTGGGTCCTTAAGTCTCACAGGCAAGTTCCTTAACCACAAAGCCATGTCTCCAGCCCTAGTTTTTTAAAAATATTTTTATTTATTTACTTGAGAATGAGAGAGTCTGGATGCACAAGAGCCTTCTGTTGCTACAAATGAACACCAGATGTATTCACTACTTTGTGCATCTGGCTTTACTTGGCTACGAGAGAATCAAACCCAGGCTATCAGGCTTTTTGAGCAAGCATCTTTAATGGCTAAGCCAGCTCCCCAGACCCTGTCTGATTTTTAATCACAATGATTTATTATTTTTTTAAAAATATATTCATTTATTTGACAAACAGGAGCCAGAATGTATATGAATGAGTGAGAATGGGCATACCAGGGTGATCTGCCAATGCAAACAAACTCCAGACTCATGGGCCACTTTGTGCACCGGGCTTTAAGTGGGTACTGAGGGGTTGTACCCGGGCTGCCAGGCTTTGCAAGCAAGCGCCTTTAATCACTGAGCCATCTTTCCAGACCCGCAATAATTTTTTTTAAAGAAAGAACCAAGATCAACTTTTCAAAATAGAATGTCCAACATTTGTGCTTAGAATTACAGGAGGTGAAGTTTTATATTCCTGACTGGACTGCATCAGGAGACATACAGTATCATGATGACACTTACTGGTACTGCTAAGCATAATCACCAGGTGTATGATGTCAGTTTTTCTACTGTACTCACACTACTTTGCTCCCCTTAAATACCTGTAATGATTTCCCTCTGCCTTCACACTGAAGTCCATGTAACGTGGGCTGCTATTCAAAGTCACAAGTGAATTCAAACTTGTGTGTCTCACGTAGCATTATTTGACACAGACATTCTCTGACTTTGACAAACTGTCTCTGGCTAAGTGCTGATCTATACACATGCAAGAAAAACTAATGGAGGCCTGGGGAAAAATCAGCAGAAAAGCATGTATATTAATCTTTAAAGTTTAGATACTGTCTCCAGAAGGAGAGAACAGAGAAGGGAATACAGGGGGGTAAAAATCTGAAGAAACAATGGCCAAATATTTTCCAAATTGGTGGAAATTATATGCCTACAGACTCAATCTTGGTGAACCATAAGAAGCTATACCCTAATCAAACTGTTAAAACCCAGTAATAAGCAGAAAAATCTAAACCTGCCAGTGAAAAAAGGATACAGGCTTAGAGTGACAGATTTCTCACCAGAGGGCAGAAGAAAATGAACTGTACCTTTTCACAGTATGAAGGGGAAAACTGTCAAATGAGAACCTAATACAAAGGCATCATTCAAAAAAAAATAAGAGAAGTACACTTTTTACAGATGAAAATCAGGTGTCATTGTTAAAAGACCCACACTACAATTAAAACGTTTGTATCTACTTAGGTTATAGATACCAAAGGCATTTCTAGCCATACACACAGAAAATGAAAATAAAAAAGTAGCACAAACGGAAGGGCATTTCCTTCTTTGGCCCCTGGCTAACCAAAGCAGACAGAAGTGACTCCATAAACTCTTCTATCTTCTTTTATTAAAAAAGCATTTTATTTATTTGCAAGCAGAGAGTGACAGAAGAGTGACAGAATGGGCACATCAGGGCCTCCAGCCCCTGCAAACAAACTCCAGATGCATGTGCCCCCTTCTGTATCTGTTTATGTGGGCACTGGGGAACTGAACCTGGGTTCTCAGGCTTCACAGACAAGCCCCTTAACCACTAAGCCATCTCTCCAGAGGCCCTCTTTTATTTTATTTGATTAATCACATGACATTATTATGGTCTTACTTTTGTCAATTTTAGTTAATGTTACACTACTGCGTCCAATTCCCCTATTAAACCATAAGCTCACTTATAATAGAAGTTTAATCAACTTCTGAGTTTGTCACTAATCACCACATAGACATTTAACAATAAACTGGTAAATATAAAACAAATGAACTTACATTTTGCTTTTTCTTCTCCTGAACCAAAGCCACATAGCGCAATGCAATTTTGGTCAGAGTGGTGGCCAGGGAGGCGGCAACAAAGAAATCTCCATCCAGCAGGAACCCTCTCAAGGGAGGTCTGTGAAGCCAACAAAAATGAAACCTGAAAAATGCTTCATCAGCATACAGTCTCTGCATAAATGATTCACACAACCAGCCTTACCACTACCTTTCAGGGGCAAGGACCTCAGTTAATTCTCTGTCCTCAAAAGAAAAAAAAAAAAATTCAACGTTGGGCTGGAGGGATGGCTTGACAGTTAGGGTGTTTGCCTGCTAAGCCAAAGGACCTGGGTTTGATTCCCCAGGACCCATGTTAGCCAGATGCACAAGGGGATGTATGCATCTGGAGTTCGTTTGCAGTGGCCGGAGGCCCTGGCACGCCCATTCTCTCTCTCTCTCCTTCTCTGTCAAGTAAATAAATAAAATATTTAAAAAATAGAACTTTAATACTTAGCACAATTTTTAACACAGTTTGTTTTCATTACCATTTTAGGCATCATTTTCATCATCTTCCCATAAAAAGATGACAGAAAAATAAAGGACTGGGACCATACCTCAGTCAATAAAGTGTTTTCTATCCAAGTATAAGGGACGGAGCTCAATCCCCAGTACCTATGTAACAAAGCCAGACATGGTGGTACACATTGAAATCCAGTACTGGGGAGGCAGAGACAAAATGAACTTTGGGGCTCAACGGTCTAGCTTACTTGTTAAGTTTAGGTAAATGAAAACCTAGGTCCTAAATAAGATAGACAGTGTCTGGGGAACAACACCCAAGGTAGTCCTCTGGCCTCCACACACACACGTGTGTGCATACACATTAAAAAAAGAGAAGAAGGACTAGAGATATGCCTTAGCAGTTAAGGTACTTGCCTGTGAAGCCTAAGGACCCACATTCAACTCCCAATATCATGTAGGCAAGACATACAAGGTGATGCATGTGCAAGGTCATGCATGTGCCAAGTGGCACATGAGTATGGAGTTCAGTGACAGTGGCTGGAGGCCCTGGCATGCCCAATCTCTCTCTCTCTCTCTGTCTCTCTTAACAAGAGAGAATGAGAGAGAGAGACAGAGAGAGAAAAAAACATTAAAATGTTATTCTATCAATTACTGAGGCTGAGGCTATTGCTTAATGTCAGAGCCAATTGCACAGCATGTGTTGTGCCTTGCATTCAACCTTCAGAAGTACACTAAAAAGAAAAATAAATAAAAAATTGTCTTTCTTAAATGCCTTAGCAATGAAACTCAAAGTATCATCACAGTGACTTCAAGTTAGCATTTTCTATGTGGGTAAAGGAAGTTTTAATTGAATATAGTTACTTCATTGAAAACAGATGAACAGAACACGTGACTAAAGTCAGAGACACAATTCTGTAAATATTTACCTTCTCCCAAGTTTGGCAGTGAAAGCACACTTACAGAAGAGATCATGTGACTGCTTCACACACAAGAACAGTAATAGAGGAGTGCAGCTAGCAAGGTGCAGGTGCCATGCGTTACCTGTCTTCTTCCTTCTTGGCAGGTCTGGAACTGCTGAGGGCGCTCTGAGTCGCATAGGTGCCCATTTCAGTTACCAGTTTCTGAGCTGGCCCCACAGTTATTTCTTCTTCAGGTTTTAATTCACCAGCTTCTTTCTTTATTTCTGACTCTACAATTGGGATCTGAAAGTCAATTGGAAATGCTGCTTTAGCAATGATACCAACAGCAAACAGAATTACACTTCAATAGACAATAATTTCTATAAATAAGGCAATCTCCCAGTAAGATTTTTGGAAAGTGGAACTCTTTTTTCAATTGTCTTTCCTTCTCAGAATAAAACAATGGCTTTGGACTGAATGTCCCTGGGTCTGACTTCTCATTCAATCATTGACTAGTTGTATGGTGTTAGGCAAGTTAAACAAGTCTGAGACCTGGTTCTCAATCTATTATAGGGAATTTTATTTCTGTACAAGTTACTTCATAGAAAAAGGCATAGGATAATGTCTAATACTAAGTAAATGTTCACTGGGCCTTATTCCTCCTGCACATTCCTTTCCCTGAAATACTAACCAAAACAATACTCATCTTCTGTTAATTGAAATGAAGACTCATTTATACTAATGACTTCATCAGCCACCCTCTTACATGATAAAGGGAAAGTCTTATCTTCTATTTAATACTTTATCATAAGCTTGTCAGATAACTTAAGAATTTTAAACTATTACCTATTTTATTTTTAAGATAAGTATTTATTCAAGATGTCTATTTAAACCAGTAAACACTTGAGTTCTTTCTCTCACTCTCTGAGACAGGATCTCATAACCCAGCCTGGCCTTCAACTTGGTTGGTAGCTGACCTTGAACTTCGGATCCTCCCACCTCTACCTCCTGACTGCTGGACTTACAAGTATGCCAATACAGCCTTATTTTAATTCTTTCATTTTACAGATGAAAATAAATCGATAAAATGAAGGTCAAACAGCTAAGGAGCTTCAATTAAAGGTCTCTCAGCTAATTACTGGCAGAATCAAGAGTGGAGCCCAGCCTGACACAGCACCAGTGTTCTTCGTATTCTATACAAGGTTGTTTGGATGAAGGAATACGGCCAGTTTTAGCATAGAAAAAAGTCTAAAGTTAGCCCTGCTCTAAGGTATTCTTCTAGAACACACAGACTAAAGCCGAATTTTACTAGCCCTTTTCTATTTTTGTTCTTAATATTTTTAGTTATTTGAGAGCACAAAGACAGAGAGGGAGGGAGAAAGGACACCAGGGCCTCCTGTCACTACAAAGGAACTCCAGGGAACTGCATGTGCCACTTTGTGCATTTGGCTTTACATGGATACTGGGGAAACTGAACCTGGGTCATCAGGCTTTGTGAGCAAGTGCTTTTAACCACTGAGCCATCTCCCTAGCCTGTCTTTTTCTTTTTTAAAACACAGAACAGAGCTGGGCGTAGTGGCGCACGCCTTTAATCTCAGCACTCAGGAGGCAGAGGCAGGAGGATCGCCGTGAGTTTAAACAACCCTGAGACTACACAGTGAATTACAGGTCAGCCTGGGCCAAACTGAGACCCGACCTCGAAAAACAAACAAACAACAACAACAACAGAATAAAACCACAGAAAACATTTTGTTCAAACAAAATCTTACCCAAAGCTAAGTAATATAAATAGGTATTATGGCTCTCAAGGAGGCAGGGCGTAACCCTAAATTTTTTTTACAGCCCCTAAGGCTTAATTATATGTATAATTACAATACAATCTTCACTGTTTTTCAATTCTCATACAGCTAAACAGAAATGCCAAGGCTAATCATCACATAAATGTTAGTGTGTGTGAGTGTGTGGGAGTACATGTGTGTGGTGCCAGGGACTGAGCCCACGACCTCATGGATTCTAAGCCCACTTTCTCCCAACAAGCTACATTCCCAGCCTGTCAGAGCTCTGAAGTATAAACCGCCACATAGGTAGGATTACTCAAGTAAAACACACCTCTCCAAGGGACCTGCGGACCTCAGTCATCACACTCTGAATGTCTTCCTTGGTACTACAGTATTCTCCCAGGATCCACAATGCTCCTCGATAAATCCTAGGACAAAAATTCAAGGTCTAAAATATAGGCATGGGATACAACTCCTGAAGCAGAAACATTTCTGTGACTTTAAGCTAAGGGACTACAGAAGAACATTTTAGGAAAAAAACTCTAATAAACATTAAGTTTCATTTCTCTCCAGAAATGACCAGAAAAATAATTTTTAAAAAAGAATTCTGTTTGCTTTTTGTTGTTGTTGTTATTTATTTGAGAAAGAGAGAAAGAGAAAGAGGCAGAGAGAGAGAGAGAGAGAGAGAGAGAGAGAGAGAGAGAATGGGTGCGCCAGGGCCTCTAAAACGAACTAAAACGAACTAAAAACACGTGCACCCCCTTGTGCATCTGGCGGGTCCTGGGGAATCAAGCCTTGAACCGGGGTCCTTAGGCTTCACAGGCAAATGTTTAACTGCTAAGCCATCTCTCCAGCCCTAAGAATTTTGTTTGCTTTAAAAAAAAATTTATCTATTTGAGAGAAAGAGGGGTGGGAGGAGAGAGAGAGAGAGGGAGAGAGACAGAGAGAATGGGCATGCCAGGCTCTCTAGCCATGGCAAATGAACTCCAGATGCATGTGCCACCTTGTGTATCTGGCTTTATGTGGGAACTGGGGAATTAAGCCTAGGTCCTGTGGCTTTGCAGGCAAGCTCCTTAACCATTAAGCCATCTCTCTAGTCTAACAGCTTTCTTTTTCTCTTTTTTAAAATTTTTATTAGCATTTTCCATGATTAAAAAAAAAAAATCCCATGGTAATTCTCCCCCCCCCCCCCGCCACACACACACTTTCCCCTTTGAAATTCCATTCTCCATCATATTACCTCCCCATCTCAATCATTGTACTTACATAATTATACAATATCAACCTATTAAGTACCCTCCTCCCTTCCTTTCTCTTCCCTTTATGTCTCCTTTTTAACTTACTGGCCTCTGCTCTAACAGCTTTCTTTAAAACATAGTTTTTAAGTATTTTTTTGATATTTTTATTTATTTATTTGAGAGCAACAGACAGCGAGAGAAAGAGGCAGAGAGAGAGAGAGAGAGAGAGAGAGAGAGAGAGAGAGAGAGAGGGGGGGGGGGAATGAGAATGGGCGTGCCAAGGCCTCCAGCCACTGCAAATGAACTCCAGATGCGTGTGCCCCCTTGTGCATCTGGCTAACTTGGGTCCTGGGGAATCAAGCATCGAAACGGGGTCCTTAGGCTTCACAGGCAAGCGCTTACCTGCTAAACCATCTCTCCAGCCTAAAACATATTTTTTATATTTATTTACTTATATTTTTTTGAGGGGGGGAGGTACGTAGATAAAGTGGGCATGCCAGGGCCTCAAGTTAGTGCAAATGAACTCCAGACACATGCACCACCTTGTGCATCTGTCTGGCTTACATGGATACTAGAGAATTGAACCTGGGTCCTTAGGCTTTGCAGACAAGTGCCTAAATGGCTAAGCCATCTCTCCAGCCCCCAACAGCTTTTTTTAAAATTACTTATTTATTTGAGAGAGAGCAGATAAGTGAGTGAGCAAGCATGGGTGCACCAGGCACTTTTCTGCAAACCCTGACAGTTCAGGTTTGATCTCCCTGCACTCACATAAAAAGCCAGATGCACAAGGCGGTGCATGTGTCTGGAGCTCATCTGCAGCAGTAGGAGGCTCTGGTGCACCCATGCACTGTGTCACCTTTAAAAAAAATCACTTTTACTTATTATCACTGAAAAGAGACAAAGTACTGAACAAAGTACAAAAATAAAATATAGGGGTTAATAACTACCTTTCTGACAGAGTGCTTGCCTAGCTATTCACAAGGTGCTGTATTCAACCCCAGAACAGAAAAAATTAAAATACAACAATGGCAGCTAGTTGTAGCAACACATATCAGCAATCCCAGTATGCAGGAAGTTGAGGCAGAAGGATTATGATTTGAAGCTAGCCTGGGCAAACAGGCTTAACCTGAGTATTCAGTCATCTTTTCCCTAAAGATTGTAACTTGATTTTTTCATTGATTATTGATTGATTTATCAGAAAAACAAAATACACATAAAAACTAGAAGCTCCAAAGGATAATGACTTTCAAAAACAAAACTTTGAAATTTTTCTCACAAATGGGGCAAGCCTTGTTTACTTCCACATATATGGCAGTTACTTTCATATTATAAAAACTAAATATTTATGGGTCCCTTCCTATTTAAGCAAACACGGTTTATCCATCAAGTGCTTTTAATGTAGCAAAATCCATATTCAGCACTTCTTTATTAGCAAAGGCTGAAGAGAAACATCCACAGTCAGGTTGAATTTTCAATCCTTTTCTAATGCTAAAGGAGACATACATAATCATGATATCCAAAAATGATGCCACGTAAAATGTGCTAGTCAGGTTAGGATTCTCAAAGTCTTGGAGGACATCAGAACAGAGAAACCTACTCAAAACAACCCTATCCATTATGAACTGAAAGGGAGGGGCATGGGGGGATGCTTGTTTGGGCTCAATGACTCATTTTGGATTCTTTTTGTTCTTTGCATGAGTGTACTGTGTGGCATGTGTGCATGGCCATGTTTGTAGGAGAACCTGTGTGCATGTGAAAGCGAGATTGTCATCAGGTATCTTCTTCAATCACGACTTCACCTTTCTTTTCTTTTTTAAATAACAATTTCTTTCTCTCTCTTTGCACACGTTTGTGTGTACACATGCAACACAGCCTCTTGCTGCTGCAAAGGACTGGCTTAGAAGGGTGGCTTGGGAATTAAAGCCAGTATATCAGGCTTTGCAAGCAAGTGCCTTTAACCACTGAGACATTTCCCAGCCCAGCTTGTCCACTTGTTGTTTTTTTGTAATTTATTTTTTAATGTGTGTGTCGGGGGGGGGGGTGGTGAGAACTGGCATGCCGGGCCCCCAGCCACTGCAACTGAAGTCCAAATGTATGTGCCACCTTGTATGCATGTGCAACCTTGTGTACTTGCATCACCTTGTGCATCTGGTATATGTGGGACCTGGAGAGTCGAATGTGGGTTCTTAGTCTTTATGGGCAAGTGCCTTCACTACTAAACCATCTCTCCAGCCCAGTTAAAACAATTATTTAAATTTACTTAGAAGAAAGACAGTGAGAGATTATGAATAGGTGTGGCAGGACCTCTGCTGTTGCAAATAATCTTCAGATATATGTGTCACTTTGTGTATCTGGCTTTACATGGGACTGAGGAATTAAACTAGGGCCAGCAAGCTTTGCAAGCAAGTGCCTTTAACTGCTGAGTCATTTCCCCAACTCTTCACTTTTTTTTTTTTTTTTTTTTTTGGGTTTTTGAGGTAGGGTCTCACACTCTGGTTCAGGCTGACCTGGAATTCGTGTAGTTTTGGGGTGGCCTCGAACTCTGGCTGATCCTCCTACCTCTGCCTCCCAAGTGCTAGAATTAAAGGCTTATACCACCAAGCCTGGCTCCTCTTCACCTGTTTTTTGACACAGGGTCACAGTCTTCTAGAATCTAAGATTCACTGATACTAGATAGGGAGCCAGCAAAATCCTGGGCTCCTCCTGTCCCTGCATCCCTAGCTCTAGGATTATGGGTGTGTACCTTCACACCCAACATTTTACATGAGTACTTGGGGATCAGAACTCAGGCCCTCATGGTCATGGGGCAGGCTTTTACTCACAGAGCCATCTCCCCAGCCCCTGGCTCACCCTGAATTATCTACTTTCCATTACAACCTATGAACCAACTTTGAAAATAAGCACTGATAAAAATGCTTGAACTTATAATTAAATGTATTTTCAATGTACTTGACAGATTTGATGGCATGAAAGACTTCAAGCATCTTTTCAACAATCAGCGTTCTCAGGTTGTCAAAGCGCTGAATGGCTTCACGAACAAACTCCATGACGTCGGCAGCTGCTGCTTCATTACTGTCACTGAGAAATTCCATTAGCTACAGGAAAAAAGGAAAACAGACCAACAGTTGCACAATTTTCAGGAAGAAATAAATCCAACTTTCAAAGAATTTAATTCCTGATAAATTTCAATATACAACAAAATGTAAGTTGAGAGCAGCACTGCTACGCAAACAAAATCATAATAGCTTCCCTATGTGAAGCAAAGGTTTTGATGAAGATCCAGAGATCAGTCCTTACCCTTCTCACCACAGAGAGATCATTTCTTGCCATAAGATGTTCTAGTCTCACACAGATGAGACTTCAGGAGATTAAATGTTAGCTAAAATTGTTTTTCTAGAGAATTTTACAATTCAGGTAATCAGAATGACATACCACAGGAATAACATTTGCTGCCATATCTGGAAAGCGGACAGAACAGGAATGCAATGTTCGCACGAGGAGCTGTCTGTATTTGTCCGTGTCTTCATGCTCGGACACATTATTGGTTTTAATCACTTCTTTCTTCAGGACAATAACTAGCTATGGAAAAACATGACAACAAAGAATCATTACAACATGTCTGATCAGAATGCTCACAAACGCTGACCAGCCAGGCTCTGTTTTACCTCTTCAACATTCCTAGAAGAGACAAGATCCAGTGCTAACTGCAGAGTTTTCTTGCGTACTTCTAAGTCTGGTGTGGTCAATACTCTTAGGATGTCCATTACCAGATCCTAACGAAAAACCAAAAACCAAGGATTAGTACCAATCTTTCTTAAAATCCTGTCTACCATCACCTAATCCTTTGATTAACAAGTTCCTAGTGCTGAAGAGCTAGATATCTTGGGTTTCCCAATGTAAGGTAGTATAAAGCAATAATATCAAATAATACACTCACACTGACAATGTGCACTACACATTATCAAGAATCAGATGCAACTTATACTGGGTGTGTGTGTGTGGTGCATGTACACGTGTATGCTGACGCAAGCAGTCTGTGCACATGCATGCAGAAGCCAGGGAAGACGTCAGGTGTCGTCACTCTTACCACTCTTCATCTTTTTCCTTGAGACAGGGTTTCTCACTGAAACTAGAATTCGCTGATTTCTGGCCGGACAGACTGACCAACAAGCCTTAGCAAGCTTACTGTCCCTGAGCCTCAGGGCTGGCGTTACAGACATATGTGGCCAGCCCCAGCTTTTTTATGTGGGTGATGGGCATTAAACTGAGGTCCCTATGTTTGTATAGTAAACACTTTTACCCACTGAGCTATCTCCTAGTATGTGGGAAAACAAAACTTGGAGGAACAAGCTAAAAGACACAACAAAGTCACTAACTACATCTAGAAAGAGGAACATTTTATAGGGACAAGTGGTCTGTTATCTTCAACAAATCAATGTCATGAAAAAAGACCTGAAGGGATTTGCTGATTCAAGAGTTGCACCTCAGGTGACTAAAATGTGAACTGCTGGGCTGGAGAGATGGCTTAGTGGTTAAGCACTTGCCTGTGAAGCCTAAGGACCCCGGTTCGAGGCTCAGTTCCCCAGGTCCTGCGTTAGCCAGATGCACAAGGGGGCACACGCGTCTGGAGTTCGTTTGCAGAGGCTGGAAGCCCTGGCGCGCCCACTCTCTCTCTCTCCCTCTACCTGTCTTTCTCTCTGTGTCTGTTGCTCTCAAATAAATAAATAAATAAATAATTTTAAAAAATAAAATAAAATAAAATGTGAACTGCTGAGGCTTCAAAAGCTTTAGGTAAGGCGAATTAAATGACAAAGCTTTCAGCCAGGTGTGGTGTTGTGCCTTTAATCCCAGCACTGGGAGGGAGGCAGAAGTAGAAGGGCCAGCCTGGAACTACAGAGTGAATTCCAGTCAGTCTGGGCTAAAGGGAAACCCTACCTGGGGGGTGGAGGGAGAAGGCTGGGAATGGTCTAAATTTGAAAAAATGTGATTCAGGACTTCATTCAGATGACACTTACCTGGAGAACGCGTTCATGAGCAGGATGCTCTTTTAATTCTACCAATCGGTCCAGAACTATGAGCTTTACATTGTTGTCACTTTCCTTAATAATTAAATCAATGTAACACTGAGCAGCAGCCTATGCAAGAAAAAAAATCCTTTAAAAAAATTATACACAGAATCTGAAAGCAAGCAGAAAGAAGCCCAATATAATCAACAGGCTCTGCACTGGGTATGTGATGCAGTTAGAGGAATATGCATTTCTGCTCCCTCCTTTGACAGGCCTTAATGTCACCCTAGCTTACAACAAACTGGAAGCCTTCAAAATTACAACAATAAGAGGAGCTGATAGAAGTACACATAGAAATATTTATTAACAACCAAAAAATAAGGACTGAAAACTAAGGAGCAAAGGACAAAAAGAGAATCCCAAGCATAGCTACTAAACCTATTTTACTTTGGGGACAAAGTTTACCACATATCTGTTGCAATGCATAAAAAACAAGAATATAAGAAGGTAAAGATGATGACCTTGAGCTCAGAAATTATTTAAAGGTTATATTTAGAATATAAAGTTTTGGATTTTTGGCAGTAATGGTGATTAAGCTCAAGGCCTCACACATGCTAGGACAATGCTAAATAACTGAGTTATAACCATAGCCCCTTTATAACATTTTTTAAATAAGACAAAGAAATGTTTACCTTTTAGAATAAAATTCAAAAGTAAAGGAAAAAGGAACAACTCTGGAAAAGTTTTCAATAGTCAAAGCTAGGACAATGTGACCAAAGTAACTAATAATGTTGGATTATGACCCATAGAATAAAATGTTCATACTGTTATAGTGGAGAAAGGAAAGGGAGAAGAAGATGGAAGAGTGCGGATAGAATGGGGAAAGTAGAAAATCACTCTCAGAATAGCATAGTAACAACTGTTGCTGGGAAAATTCACTTATAGGTACTAAATTAGTAGCCATCGATTTAAAGACATTTGAAGTCCAAAGTTTCTCCCTATAATACTGACTATACTAGGAAAATCAGAACAACAGAGAAATCAGGCAGATACCACCTTAACTGACTGATCAAAGTTAACATTACTAATAATAAGAGACATAGACATCATCTACTCCTTAATATAAGATCACTTTTGTGATATTCTTTTCCAAAATGCATAACCTCAATAATTGAGAAAACATCGGTCAAATTCAAATTGTGGGATCGTTTATAGACAAACTGACCAGTATTTTTCAAACATATGACAGCATGGAAGACAAGGAAAAGTTGAAGAATTCTTGAGATACTGGAGAAGACTTAGACAACTAAATGTAATGTATGATCTTGAATTGTATCATGAATCAGAAAAAGGACATTAATGGAAAAATTGGTAACACTTGAAGAAAACCTACAGTTAAAAGTCAACACTAAGCCGGGTGTGGTGGCGCATGCCTTTAATCCCAGCACTCGGGAGGCAGAGGTAGGAGGATCGCCATGAGTTCAAGGCCACCCTGAGACTACAGAGTTAATTCCAGGTCAGCCTGGACCAGAGTGAGACCCTACCTCGAAAAACAAAACAAAACAAAACAAAACAAAACAAAAAAAAAGTCAACACTATTCTATTTTTTTTTTTTTCCGAGGTAGGGCCTCACTCTAGTCCAGGCTGACCTAGAATTTACTCTAGTCTCTGGGGGGCCTCAAACTCACAGTGATTCTCCTATCTCTGCCTCCCGAGTGCCGGGACTAAAGGCGTGCGCCATCACGCCCTGCTGTTAATTTTAGTTTTAATGATTGTATAAAGATACAATATGCGACCATTATGGGACAGCATGTAAAGAATAAAGGGAAGACTAGAAGAAGAGCGTGGCAGGTACCGTCGTCACTGCAAGGGAGTTTTGTGGCTAGGACGGGGCAGCCCTTGCCGAAGATGACGACGATCGATGACAATGGTGTTTGACGAGAGAACAATGCTGTGCTGTGAGAACACTGATAACCAAAAGCTAACAAACATGGGAGGACAAGGCTAAACACCGCCAAGACATGCTCAGAACTAAGTTAGGACCAACTGAAGGCATACTGTGAAGAGGTAATTAAAGAAAAAGGCCTAGACCACATTACTGGTGATGCCTTGGCGGGTGCAATCACTTCAAAAGGCAGAGTGCCCTGGTACCTGACAGGGTAGAGGATCTCCTACAGATGGCAAGGACAGTCCTTGCTCAGTCCTTGTGGTTGGCATAGATTGTTCTGTTTCTGAAAGTAAAACCTGCCATGAATTAGAAATCTGCTTCCCCAAATAAAGCCCCTTTTCATGATGGTATCTAGTTTTCAGTAATAATGTATACACTGTAAAATTTTTCCTCTAAATGTGTTATTAGAGAGAGAGAGAGAGAGAGAGAGAGAGAGAGAGAGAGGAGGGAGGGAGAGAGGGAAGGAAAGAAGGAGAATCGGTGTGCCTGGGTCTCAGCCACTGAAATAGCACTCCAGATACTTGTGCCACCTAGTAGGCATGTGCCACCTTGCACTTGCCTCACCTTTGTGAGTTTGGCTTATGTAGGATCTGGAGAGTAGAACATGGGTCTATAGGCTTCATAGGCAAACACCTTAATTGCTAAGCCATCTCTCCAGCCCTTTTATTCATTTTTTATTTTATTTATTTATTTTTTTTTTTTTTACAGAGAATGTGTTATTTTATTAAATAGTCCATGAATGAGGGGAAAAAAGTAAATGAAGACTTTGTGCTGTTTTCTGACTTGCCTGTAGATTTGAAATTATTTATAAGGTTTTTACAAATGGCTTAAGTATTAGTGGGAAGTAAATTATTTATACAATCTGATTTTCTAGTAATCATTCTATGAATACAATAGAGGGGTTGACACAGACTGGTTGTATACAGGAGACATATGTAATTATTAAAAATCTTTACTGGTGTATACATATGTATGGAGACACATACACATGCACACACATGTGCACAGGTAGAGGCCAGAGGAGAATGTCAGGTGTCTTTTGCTATTGTTCTTTCTTTAATTTGTTTCCTTGAGACACAGAGTCTCTCACGAAACCTGGAGCTGCTCTCTTCAGTCACAATGACTGCCAGTGAGCCCCAGAAGTTCTCGACCCACCACACAGCTGGGGCTATAGGAGAGTATGCCCACGCCCATGCCCAGCTTTGTGTGCTGGGGGTGGAATGTGCCTGTGTGTATGCACAGATGCACGTACCCTGTATGCACGTGTGTGGAGGACAGAAGAAAACTCATGTCCTCCTCTCTTCACTCATCTGCTTGATTTCTTGAGATAAGTTTCTCATGCAAGTGAGAGCTGCCCGTTTTTGCTGTTTTCTCTCACACTTTTTCTAGTCAATGAACCCCAGCAATTCTCCAGTCTCTGTCCCTTGCAGAGTTGGAGTTACAGACATGTGTGGCCATGCCCAGCTGTTTATGTGGGTGCTGGAGGATAGAAGCGAGGTGGTCTCAGGACCTTTCAGGCCCTCACACACAGTGCACTTTACTGCTGAGTCACACACCCAGCTTTTCCCGTGGTACTGGGAATGAACTCAGGTGTCTCAGTCCTCAATTTTGCATGGCAACTGCTCTTACCTGCTGAGCATTTTCCCATTTTCCCAGCCCCAGGATCTAGTTTTTGATATAATTAAGTATGAAGTGAAATACTGCTATTTTCTGTCTCCTTCTCTTTGTATATATGTAAGAAAGCAGGAAGGAAGGAAAGGTTAGAATATGTAAGGAGGCAAATAATCTTACAAAATTGGTAGCTCTCCTTATGCCACATAACCCACAGTAAACTGCAATGTCACTAAATCGTGAGTGACAAGTGAAGAAGTCTACCATCAAAGCTGGCCCCAAAGTACCTTGACTGCTGTTGGTGCACTGGACAGTGTTACCAATGTCCCCGCAGCTTCATACTTTACCGCAGGACTAGATGACTGCAGTAAGTTATAGATGCAACGAATGAAACGAGCTCTTTCTGATGGGTTAGCATGGCAGACCTGCACAGAAAAACACTTAAGCTTAACTGATTTCAGGGACACTTTCTTGCTCTTCTTTTGCAGTGCTGGGAATGGAATCTAGGGCCTCATACGTGACAGGCAAGTGCTATACCCCTAATCCACTCCCTAGCCCTGACACAAATAGAATTCGCTATTTTTCTTTGTTTTTGACTTTTTTTAAGGTAGGGTCTTACTCTAGCCCAGGCTGACTTGGAACTCACTCTGTTGTTCCACGCTAGCCTCAAACTCACAGCGATCGCCTACCTCTGCCTCCTGAGTGCTGGGATTAAAGGCATGCACCATGCCCAGCGAGAATTCACTTTTTAAAAATTTTTATTTGTTTATCTGAGGCAGAAAGGGGGCGGGGAGAATGGGCATGCCAGGGCCCCCTGCCACAAACAAACACCAGATACATTAGCCACCTGGTACATCTGGCTTATGTAGGTCCTGGGGAATCAAACCCAAGTCTTTTGGCTTTGCAGGCAAGTGCCATAGCCACTAAGCAATCTCTCCAGCCCTGGAATTCATTTTTAATGGAAGTCAGCTTATGGTATGCCAATGTTCTTAATATGAAAGCTAAGAACAAACTTACATGTAAAGATATTAGCCTACATGGAAAAAGATTGTGTGATACAACACTAACCATTTTGCAATGAATTTTTTTTCTCTAAATAACAGCTATACATTCATTCATTCTAACATAACTTATATTTTCATTACTTCACAAAAGGTTTTCCCTTGGCTAATACTCAGAGGTATTTATCTGTATTCTGAGCAGGTAAAGAGAAATGCAAAGTAACAAACACAGTATACTTTAATGGAGTATATGAAGACGAATGCGGGGACAGGCTCGTAAATGTGGTCTGAAAAGGAAGGCATGCTGGGAGTGGAGGAGGATCCCTGTAATCCAAGCACTTGGAAGGCTGAGGTAGAATGATTTGAGTTTAAGGCCACCTCAGTTATATGACAAGATCCTGTGTTTACAAAAAGGTCTGGTATGGTGGTACATGCCTGTAATCCCAGCATATGGGAGATGAAGGCAGGAGGATCTTGAGTTAAAGGCAAGATGGACTACATAGTGAGTTCTAGGCTAATCTGGATCACACTAGTGTGATCCTGTCTCAAAATGGAAGACATACAGATGACATAACTATAAAATACTAGTTCTTTAAGCAAGAAAGATCAACTTTTTTTGGTCAATATTATTTCATATTATTTGGGACCATATTAATTACTAGCAAGGAAATTAAACACTTCTGTTCTAAAAACAACCTATACCATTATTTATGAAGCAAATCTCTTTTAAACTTCTTCCTTCAATCTTTTAATATCCATATTAGATTTTCCAAAAATATACACACAGCCAAATCTCTACTACATGGACAAGACCTCTTATACAATCTAGACCCTACTAAACAAAAAAAGCCACAAGACAGAATATCATTCTTGAAAATCTGAGTGTCATCCCTAAACCATAAACAAAAATTAACATGTGGCCTGGAGAGATGGCTTAGTGGTTAAGCACTTGCCTGAGAAGCCTAAGGACCGAGGTTTGATTTGCCCACATAAGCCAGATGCACATGGTGGCACACGCGTTTGGAGTTCGTTTGCAGTGGCTACAGGCCCTGGTGTATACACCTTCTTTCTCTCAAATAAATAAATAAATTTAAAATGTACTTTATTTATAATACCACTTTTACCTTAAATGCCAATTCTAAACAGCTGGTACACTGGGTTGAGAACTATTTTCCAGGTGAAGCAGACACAGCTATACACTGTCAGTGGTGTCTGCTAAGATGTTTTTTGTTGGTCTAGACTTGTATTGACAGCAAAACACAATGGGATTTTACCTTTCATTTTATCAGAATGTTAGGAAATAATCAATTCTTTCAAAAGATATAGCAAATTAAAGTGTGGACAACACAGGAGGAGTACTGCCTATGCCCAGGAGTTCCAGGTCAGCCAAACCCTGCCTCTAACACACACACCCTCAGTAACAACAAATAAAGTGCACTGCTCCTGCCTTTTAGTCGTGCTAGGAGCAAACTCAGGGCCTCCTCCAAACCAGGCAAGTACTCCACCACTGTGCTATATCCTCGTTCTCTGGGTTTGCTCTTTCTACAGCCCTCCTGAGTGAGAACTACCTCAGGGTTCCCTAGCTACCACCTTTATCACTTCTGAAAGCAGTATTCCCCAATACTTCCCATTAGGTTCCACCACCTCTGTACCACCACATTGACAGAGCCAAAATCTTTTAAGAACTTTTGAGGGTACACTCAAACCATGACACTAAGTTTTTCTGGCTTTTGATTTATAGTGAGAGCTTGCCAGTCCCTTTTCTTGTAGTAGTCATTATTTTATCTGAGGGACTAGGAAGGCCTGAGGAGGGGGAAAGAGATGGCAGATCAAACGGTAAGTTGAGGAATCAGAATACATGTAATGTCTATTAAGTCTGTACTCTTATATGGGTGTGGCTCATATACCCCTAAATAATTAAATACCTAGACCACTACAGCAAATACAATAAAAAACCTTGAAATATTGTAAGAACATGAAAAATGTTACTTGCTCTACATAGGGTTGTCCAAAACCTTCAAAATGAAAATTACAACTACTTATAAGGCACAAAAAAAGAAGTATTTTAAATTTCTCTACTCACTTTTATAAACAAGGTATTTATGGCTTTTTTGTCTTGGTTGTTTTCAGATGTCAAAGTTCTGATGTAGGCTAAAGAAAAATCTTGTGCTTTATTCTAAAGCCCAATTCACAATCTATTCAGTGACAGTATACCCATTTCTACACACTACAGTGACTCTAGCCATGCATTTTTCCAGAAGTCCTTACAGGGGGTCTGGAAAGCATACAGAGAGTACTTGGAAAATAAAAAAACCAAAGGAAAAGGAAAAAGAATTGAAGGCTTTAAGAAGTCATGCTATACAACTTTTTAAGTTTCTAGTATTAGAATATACAATCATTCTAACTGTGGAGTACTTAAGAATGAGATTACTCTTGCTTACATTGTTAGGATACATACATGTATATATGTACGTTTGTGAACATATATTTTATTTACTTATTATTTGAGAGACACACACGCAGATTGAGTATGGGTACACCAGGGCCTCTTACTGCAAACGCACTGCAGAGACACGCACCACAGTGCGTGTGGTTCTATGTGGGTAGTAGGGAACCAAACCCAGGCTGTCAGGCTTTGCAAGTACCTTCAACTGCTGAGCCATCGCATAATATCTCATCATAAATTATCATCCTTACCTTATAAATTAGCTCAACAATGACCAATTGTAGAATGTCTCCAAATGTCTGAACTTGATCAATACAAGTACTTAGATAATCTAAAGCTCGATCCTATGAAAATAAGAATATATTTATCACATTCTTCATTCAAAACAATAACAATGTAGCAAAAAAATACACATATAACCCTTAATATTAAACAAATTAAATTAGGACAGAGAAATTAATTAGGGGAAAAAGTGAAGAAACCTAGAAATATGCTAACAGAGAAACTGTAAGACAGAAGGTTGGGCTGGGCATGGTAGTGCATGCTTTTAATCCCAGCATCAGAAGGCCAATGGAGGAGGATCACTGTGTTAAGTTAAAGGCTAGCCTGAGACTACAAAGTTAATTCCAGGTCACCCTGGGCTAGATCAAGACCCAAACTCAAAAAAACAAGAGGAAAAGACAGAAGGTCAAAATACATCTTCTTAAAATGGGGCAAAAATATGGGGTCTAGGAGGGCATGGTGACACATACCTTTAATCCCAGCACTCTGTGGGCAGAAGATCCCTGTGAGTTCAAGGCCACCCTGAGACTACACTGTGAATTCCAAGTCAGCCTGGGCTAGAGTGAGACCCTACCATGAAAAACCAAAACCAAAACAAACAAACAAAAAAAGATATTTTGTGCTGGGTGTGGTGATGCACACCTTTCATCACAGCACTTGGGAGGGCAGAAGTAGGAAGATCGCCGTGAGTTCAAGTACACCCTGAGACTACATGGTGAATTCCAGGTCAGCCTGAGGTTAGAGTGAGACCCTACCTCAAAAATCAAACAAAAAAATCTGAAGTTTTTCTTTTAACTTCTTTTCCTCCCTTAGCCTCTCAAGTAGTTGGATGTTTAGATTAAACGCATGAGCCACAAGGCTTGGCTGGGTCTGAATTTTGATTCAGGATATTCATGTTACTGAAACAAACTAGCTGCTCAAGAATATATTCCTAAACTTGGGAGGCAGAGGACAACCTGGGCTATATAGTGAGACAATGTCTCAAAATAAAACAAACAAACAAAAAAAAACCCCACAACAACATGGCAGATTTTTCCTGGATTTTATTCAAGAGACTGGAAGCAGGGACTTCAATAGATACTTGGAGATCCATGTTTACATTATTATTCATGATAGCCAGACGATGGATGGAACCCAAGCATGCATTGATAGATAAATATTAAATAGATAAAATGTTAACCATACTAGAAATGAACATTACTCAGCCTTAAAAAGATAATTCTGATATATGTTATAACACAGATGAACTATGAAAAGTATGCTATGTAAAACAATCTAGTTACAAAAGAATGAATACTAAATGATTCCACTCATATGAAGTACTCAGAGAAGTCAAGGTCATAGCGATCAAAAACAGAATGATGCCAGGGATCGGGGCCAAATAGGAACAGCAAGCAATTATTTAATTCAGTTTCATAAGATGAAAAAAGTCAGCTGGGTGTGATGGCATATGCCTATAATACCAGCATTTGAGAAAGGGAGAGAGGAAGAGAGAAGGATCACAAGTTCAAGGAAGTTTCATAGCGAGTTCAAGACTGGCTAAGGCTACATAACACATTGTTTCAAAATTTTACAAAAAAAAAAAAAGTTTCCTCCCCCACCTAAAAAGATGAAAAAAGTTATGGAGACTGATTGGTAAATAACATGAATTTATTTACCACTGAACTGAACTGTATGCTTAAAATCAGGGGAGTAAATTTTCTGCCACATGTATTTTTAAAGCATTTATGTCCATTCATGCGTATGTCTATATGGGCATGACAGGTCTCTTGTAGCTGCAAATGAACAGCAGACACATGTCCTACTGTTGTGTCTGGCTTTACATGGGTGCTGGGAACTGAACCCAGGTTAGCAGGCTTTGCATACAAGTGCCTTTAACCACTGAGCAATCTCCCCAGCCCGTTAGGTGTATTTAATCATAATAAAAACACCACTCTCTGAGGAGCTACAACCCAGCTATTGCTTGATGGATGGGGAAACATTTTCTTCAGTCATGTAGGCACGGGCAAGGTACTCATTCTTCAGTAAATGACCCCATCCATGCTCACACAGGCAACCCTAATTAAATGAGTGAGTCACCAAAAGAAAAAAAAGAACAACTAAAATATAAAACTGACAGTAGAAGGGGGGACTACTTGAGAAGTAGGAATTTAGTGACCATGGGAGGAGTGTAAGAGAAGGTAATGAAAGGGATCGAAATATATTATACACATGCATAAAATTTGTCAAAAATAAATTAGTAAAAGTAACATGAACAAAAAGAAAACCCATTAAAGGAAGAGCTGGGAGAAAAATGACATAATATTTTAGAGAGATTTTTTTTTCATTCATATTATTTTCCAGTTTTGGCAATACTGGATAATAAGTTTTAATAATTTAATAAGTTTAAAACTAGAGGCAACTAAAGTATATTGAGTCAACGTCTATACAAAGTAGATCTAAAGTTGGATATACAATGGGCATATACTTATGTATAAACTGAGAGCCTAATAAGGATATGATATACACAGAAGGCCATCCTACTGCTGCAGACATGGCTAGTGGTAGACATTACATAAAGGTATGTTTTGCACTAATGAACAACTTCAGATCTATACCAACAAAGAAAAGAGAGCCAGGTGTGGTGGCACATGCCTTTAATCCCAGCACTCAGGAAGCAGAGGAAGGATGGCTACTGTGAGTTTAAGACCAGGCTGGGCTAGACTGAGACCCTGTCTTGAAAGAAAAATACAGTACATAAGTAGTATTTTAGAGAGTTAAAAATTTTTATACAAATTAATTTTATTTTTTCGAGGTAGGATCTCACTCTAGCTCATGCTGACCTGGAATTCACTATGTAGTCTCAGGGTGGCCTTGAACTCATGGCGATCCTCCTACCTGTGCCTCATGAGTGCTAGGATTAAAGGCTTGCGCCACCACGGCCACCTTCTTCAAATTAAATTCTTAATTGTAAAAAGAAAAAGTTACTCAAACCACTCTTATTTCAAACAAAACTACTAACTGAAAATATGGCCTGTATAGTTTTTTATTTTTATGTTTTTATTAGAAGGACACACAGAGAAAAAATGAGTGCACCAGGGCCTCTAGCCACTGCAAAAAAACTCCAGATGCGTGTTTCACCATGTACATCTAGCTTACGTGGGACCTGGAGAATCGAACCTGGGTCCTTAGGCTTCAAAGGCAAACACCTTAACCACTAAGCCACTTGTTCAGTCCCTGTATAGTTTTTATTTTTAAGTTTTTCTGAGGTAGGGTCTCACTCTAGCCCAGGCTGACTAGAACTCACTTTGTAGTCTCAGTGTGGCCTCAAACTCACAGCAATCCTCCCACCTCTGCCTCCTGAGTGCTGAAGGCATGTACCACCATGCCCACCCTGTGCAGTATTTTTAATTGTCACTTAAGGTCCATAAAAATATTTTCTAAAAAGTACTTTACCTGATCTGCATGAATTAGCATCATAAATGCATTCCTTTTGCAACTTGCATCCTTCTCATTCACCAGAAAATCATGTATCAGCTCAGGAGCATCAGGTATAAGATGTTCAAAGTTTCTTTAAATAAAACAGGTAACATCCATATTTAATAAAAACACACTTTACTATTTTAGTTACTTTCTGGACAATGCCAACATTAAAACTTAAACTTTGTAAAAGTACACTTTTGAATCCAGATGTGGTAGCACACACCTTTAATCCCAGCACTCAGGAGGCAGAAGTAGAGGATCACCATGAGTTTGAGGTCACCCTGAGATTACAGAGTGAATTCCAGGTCAGCCTGGGCTAGAGCGAGACCCTACCTCGAAAAACAAAACTAACCAAACAAACAAACAAAGTACTCTTCTGCATTTTGTGTTTTTTCTTTTCCTTTCTTTTCATTTTTCAAGGTAGAGTCTCACTCTAGCTCAGGACGCTGACCTGGAATTCACTCTAGTCTCAGGGTAACCTTGAACTCATAGCAAACCTTCTACCTCTACCTCCCGAGTGCTGGGATTAAAGGTGTACGCCACCACGCCCGGCCTCTTCTGCTTTTTGAAACTTTACATCAATTAAAAATAGGGGAAGAAATCAAAGATAATTATTCCTTTATTAAGTTATCAAATCATTTTCTAGAATAGATAAAAATCCAACATTTACTCTATTAATTGACATTTAATAATTATCTTTCATATACTTTGAGAATATCAATATCTATAACATTACAACTTTCCCTTCATAATTAGTAGAGAACAAAACGGCCCCTTTCATTAGCTGTGCAATGTACTCACTAACATACACTTGCTTTAGAGGCTTACAAATATTTTCAGCTTTCTGAATACTAACCACCAGCTTAAAAGATATCACTACCTAGTGTCAACAATTACTCTTAGCCAATTTTTTTTTTTTTTTTTTTTTTTTTGGTTTTTCGAGGTAGGGTCTCACTCTGGCTCAGGCTGACCTGGAATTCACTATGTAGTCTCAGGGTGGCCTCGAACTCACGGTGATCCTCCTACCTCTGCCTCCCGAGTGCTGGGATTAAAGGCGTGCGCCACCACGCCTGGCATTCTTAGCCAATTTTTAAAAATTTTAATATGCCTTAAATGCTAAGCCATCTCTCCAGAACCCTCCTAGCCAATTTTGTTTAACTTTTGCCCATGCTTACTTCCCATCTTCTCATATTAGGTATATTTCAGACATTTTTATCATTTCTTCCACAGATATGTTAGTTTCTCTAAAATTTAATACTAATCATAATTATATTACCTAACAATATATGCTATTATATATTATTCTATTATACTTTAAAAAATTAATGATTCCTAATATGATCATATAGGTGAGCCACTGTTTAAATTTCCAATTGTCTTATAAATATGTGTGCCCTGCAAATTCAAAATTGAATTATATCTATGAGAACATTCAAAGAATAATTACATTATTAACTAAAAAAGCCACTTTCCTTAACAGATAAAATCTAGCATAACATTAAATTATGACAGTCAAGTAATATATTAGGATACAAAGATGATTATAAAAATCATACCCTAACCTGTTAGTTTTTGAAGCAGAGTCTCACTTTGAAGCCCAGGCTGGCCTTGACTCCCACCTCAGCCTCTCAAGTGCTGGGATTAAAGACATGAAATACCAAGCCCATCTACAAGCCGTACTTTAAGCTGGTGGCGCTGGGAGTCCAATCCAGGTTCTCAAGCATGCTACCCATGAATGCACACTATTACTGAGCTATATCCCAACCCCTATATTCTACTTCCAGATAGACTGACAGTAATGGTGTCAAAACAAGCACTCTAGCTTCTTTTATATTTATTGATTTACCTTTAATACTTTATTTATTTGAGAGAGTGAGTATGGGTGTGCCAAAGGTCTCAGACTTCTGCAAATAAACTCCAGATGCACATGCCACTTTGTGTATCTGCCTTTATGTGGGTTCTGGGGAATTGAACTCAGGCTGACAGGCTTTGCAAACCCATCTTTAACTGTTGAGCTATCTCCCCAGCTCTAACTGGTTCCACTGTTTTAAATTCAAAATATTTAGCCTTCTTCATCATGGTGCTGGGAAGAAGTGACAGAGGAGTGCTCAGCACTGCAGTATCTCTTCCTTGGCTCAGGATCCATTGCAGAAGAGGTGGCGGAAAGAATGTAAGAGCCAAAGGAAGGGTAGGACTCCTTACAACGTGCTCCCCCCAGACACAAAATGGTCTGGATATTCATGACCTCACAGAACCTGACACTACCTACACAAGACCATCACAATAGGAGGAAAAGATCATGACATCAAAATAAAAGAGAGACTGAGGGGGGAGGGGATATGATGGAGAGTGGAGTTTCAAAGGGGGAGGTGGGGGGAGGGAGGAAATTACCATGGGATATTGTTTACAATCATGGAAGTATTAATAAAAAAATAAATTTTAAAAAATCTTTAGCCTTCTCTTTAATATTTGAGTTATTTATTTGAGAGAGAATGATAAATAGGCCAAAAAAAGAATGGGAAACGGGGCCCCCAGTCACTGCAAACAAATTCAGGTGCATGTGCCACTTTGTGTATCTGGCTTTACATGGGTACTGGGGAATCAAACACAGGTGATTAAGCTTTGTAGGCAAGTGCCTTAACCACCAAGCCATCACTCTAGCCAAGCCCCACCCCTAACCTCCCACTTTTGATAGTAGGGATTAACCCAGGGCTTTGTGCATGCTAGGTAAATATTCTGCACTGAGTTCCATTCCCAGCCCTTTTCCATTCTGTTTTTAAATTTGAAAAACTGTTTATTTATGTGTGAGAGAAGACAGACAAACAGTATGGGTGTGCTGGCGTTTCTTGACACTGAAAAATAAACTCTAGCCACATATGCCCACTTTTTGCATCTGGCTTTACATGGGTACTATGGAACTGAACCCAGGCTGGTAGGCTTTGCAAATAAGTGCCTTAACAGTCATCTCCCTGATCCTCCCTTTTATTTTGAGACAGGTTCTCATTTAATTGTCCAGAATGCTCTCAAATTTGCTACCCTCCTGCCTCAGGTTTACCCATGGCTGTGAATAAGAGGAATGAAATGTATCACTAGGTCAGGCTAAATCTTTAGTAGCATTAAGAACAGGAATTAAGAATTATAGTCTGTGAAGGGGTTATGACCAAGATATCCTGTCTATATGTTTGAAGGTTGTCAATAAAAAATTTAAAAAGTTCATGAAAGCAGGATGTAGTGTCACATGCCTTTAATCCCAGCACTCAGGAGGAAGAGGTAGGAGAATCGCTATGAGTTCAAGACCAGAGACTACACAGTGAATTTCAGGTCAGTCTGGCCTAGAGTGAAACCCTACCTCAGGGGGAAAAAAAATCATTAAGGGGCTGGAGGAAAGACTTAGTGGTTAAGACATTTGCCTGCAAAGCCAAAGGACCCAAGTTCAATTACCCAGAACCCATGTTAGCCATATGTACAAGGGGATGTATGCATCTGGAGTTCATTTGGAGTGGCTGGAGGCCCTGGTGCACCCATTATCTCTCTCTCTTTCTCTGCCAAATAAATAAATAAAAATAAAATATTTTTAAAATTTCATTTAAAAATTAATGTTCTCATCAAAAAATATTTCAAGGTCTGTAACATAATACAATTCTCAAAAAGGCAATTCTAAAACAAAGTTAAAACAAACACACACGCAAATCCGCAAGGCCTTTAGTGAAATGGAGTAATACAAGTGAGAACGACAGCGTGTTAAACTAAAACGTGTGTACTCCTATTAAGTGGTCTTAGTGTCACTGAACTTCAGCTGACTGTGCCCATGCAGAAACTAAGATACAGTGCTGCCCACTTTCTTTTGACTTTTCATTATTGACAACTTAATGGAAATAAGGAAAACATATTGTGTTATCAACAAACTTATCTACAAGGCATATAAAGGGTGCAAGTAACCACTTTGTAACCTCTAGTTTAAAAGATTAAACCATCCTCACAGAACTAAAGCAATGTCTTTACTTACCTATAGATAGTATAAATGGCTAAAACAGCATTTCTCCTAACATAGCTGTGCCGGTGCTCCAAACAAGCACGGATAGCTGGCATTAAAGGTTCCAGCAATTCTGCTTCCTTCAGTTTGCAAAGAAAACGAAGAGTAGACCCACGGATAAACTCATTCGGATGCTGGAGGTCCTGATATGAAAATTTGAGTATGAAATATTGAGTTTTGACTTTTTATAAACATCAAGGGTTTTTGGTTATTTCTGAGGCAAGGCCTCACTCTAGCTCAGACTGACCTAGAATCACTCTGTAGCACAAGCTGGTCTCAAACTCGTGGCAATTCTTGTCCCTCAGCCTCCTGAGTACTGGCAATAAAGGCATGAACCACTGTACCTCCAAAATACAAAGCTTTCCAATGAAAAAACTCAACTAGTTTGAAAAACTAGATCTAGATTACTCATTTCCTTCAGATTCCTGGTGAGTAAAATGTTTACACATCCCATCCCTGTCCTATGTACTATGTGCCATAGATGTTTATGAGTAACATACATAAATTGTACAGAAAATACTGGAAAAAGAAAATCCGGATGTAGTGGCACATGCCTTTAGCCCCAGCATTTGGGATGCTGAGGTAGGAGGATCAGCTATGACTATAGAGCAAGTTCCAGGTCAGTCTGAGCTGGAGTGAGACCCTGCCTCACAAAAACCAACAAAAATGTATAAAGGTAACAACAGGCTGGTGAAATAACTCAGAATGCTTGCTGCTCATGCCAGAGTACCCAAGTTTGATCCCCAGACCCCACATAAAAAGCTGAGAACTATGGTGGGCTTCTGTCATCTCAGCATGCTGATGGCAAGATGAGGGGCAAAGACAGAATTTCCCAGAAGATTGCAGCAAGCATAGCAAAGAACAGTGAGAATGAGAAACCCTGCCTCAAAAATGAGGTGGAAAGCTAGAACCAAATGCTCAAAGTTGTCCTCTGTCTCCCACTTGTGCCATGGTGTGTATGAATGTATACATGTACATACACACACACACAAATATTTACAACTTTCGGCTCATCAAAGATTTAATTTTGAAAACTAAATCAAAATCCATTATACCTACTTTATATTTTTTAATGTCAAAGCAATTTTCAGAGATAATTATGGTCTGATTACCTTTCTGTATGCATCACATACAAGAATCATTTCATGTAAAAGCCTCCCATCTGGAGTTGTTTTAGGAACAATTTCCCAAAACACCAGTAGTAATTTTTTGATGGTGTGATCCTGAAGGGGAAGTACAAAGCGGATGATGGTCATGAGGAGTCCGGGAAGCTTTTCCCCATTCAGAATCATGATGATGACCTTCTTCAAAGCTTCTGTCTTTGACTTCACATCTCCTTTCTCTGATTCAACAAATAACAAAACAAAAAAGCACATTTCAAATGAAAATTCCTTAAGACAGTATTTTCAGCAGTGGTAATAAAGTTACAAATCCAAGTGACAGGTTTCTCCGCCTAGTTCTACCACCAATGTGCTGCACATCTTATTATCTCAGAACCTGAGCTACTTCGTACTCAATATGAAGATCTGGACTAGATTTCTGTTCCCTCACCAAGTGAGGGGAGGATCCCACGACTTGGTGGCTAACCAGTCTAGCCAAATCGGTGAGTGGCACATACTTGTAATCCTAGCACTAGGAAAAGTTGGGACAAGAAGATCATGAGTTTAAAGCCAATCCAGGTTACAAAGCAAGTTCCAGGCTAGATTATTCGAGTAAGACTCTTCCCAACAAAAGAAAAATCATACAGCAGGTATTTCTGTTTTTTAGAACTAGGGATAGAACTGAGGGGCTCTTAAGTGCTGGGCATGTGCTATACAAGAACGACTTATGCCCCTACCCTAGTCACTTTACTGAGACAGGGTCTTCTTTATGTTGCCCAGAGTGGTCTTGGGCAGTGTGGCTGGAATTACAGGCAGGTAGTTAGTATAGTGGGAATTACAGGTATACAACACTGGGCACGGTCAGTAAATACTTTTAAAGGTGACAAGTGTACGCTTTCAAAATTTAGGAAACAAGTCTCATTTTCTTTTTTAAAATGTTTTCAAAATGAAAATTCAAACATCAGAGAAACATATTTATCTGTTTGGGTAGGTCAACCTGTTACCCACAGAGAACTGTCAGTTACTTTTAAGTGTAACATATTAAATCACAAAAGCAATTATGGCACTTTGACAACTGTCTAACCAGACAGCATTCCTAAATTAGACTGACATATTACTCTAGTCTATAAACCATTAACATAAGTCTAAAGACAGTGAGTTTTCATTTTTCTTAAGGCAAAAGGATTAGTGAAATCATTTTAGAAAACAATAGATGAAAATGAAGCATTTCTAATTATAAAGGAACATGAAGTACAAATGAATCTTTCACTATCACAATTTTAATAATTTCATTCTCAAAATATTATCAAAGCTTACCTAGATCGCAGTGTCTCAAACTGTGGGTCATAACCCTAACTGAATGTGGGGGAGGAGTCATGAAAAATTCGGCAACAGTGAAAGTTTACAGCACTTGGCACTGCTGCCTTCCACAACCGCACTGCAACCCTGGCTCTGAACACACCACATGTGCACTCTGATTGCACGTGTCTTCACATCAAGCCACAAATGTTACCTCAGACACCCTGACTCCCATGGTATGAGTTGCCACGTTTTTACTATAGGTACAAGGATTTCTGGTCTTACAGAAGTATAACGGTTTAATTATGGGGGAAAAAAAAAAACTTTTAATATGTTTCTATGTTCCTTCCTCAGTGTGTATCTGTATCATATTAGAACATTTGATTTCAAAATTGTTGTTTGTTAACTGCTGGCTTGAATTCATAAAAAAGTCACTAAGCGAATTTGGGCTTGGTCTTAGGACAAAATTTCTAACAACTTCTGAAATTTCCCTAAGCATACCTCTCCTATTTTGAACTATCTGTTTATGCTAAGTGGTGTTCTCGGAATTTGTCAGTGAGCTCTGAACAGCACTGAAGATGCTCCATATTCTGCACTCATGTGGACGGCAGAGGACTGTGTCAGCCCTGTTTTCTACCTCAAGGCAGGATCTCTAGTTGATTAGCACACACTAGCTGAGCTGTGAGGTTCAAGACCTGTTCTGTGTCTGCCTATCTCAGCACAGGCATGTCGGGACTGCAGATGCCTTCTACAGCACCAGGCATTATGCCTGTCTGGAGATCTGAACAAAGGTACTCATGTGAGCATGGCAAGCGCTTTATCCAATGAGCCATCTCCCTAGCCCAGGGTTTAATTCTTTATGTAAAAGTAAGGAAGAGCATCCATCTCATTAGTATGCACAGTTTCTTTAGTCTTTAATACATGGTAACATTATACATATATCTAACAATTGTTTTAAAATAAATTCCTAAATATCAGTAAATGCTTGTTTTGTATACTTGTTTCATGTATCTATATATCCAGGGCAGCTTGAAAATTTCTTAGGTGAAAAGAGGAAGTGCTAAGATTTCCACAGAAGTTGAAAGTAGAAGGCGGAGAGTGATGCTGGTGTTTGTAATTCCAACAACGGGAGACTTAGGCAGGAACACTGCTGGGAGGACCAGACCACCCTGGCCTACATCAGTGGATCTCAGGCCAGCTGGGCTAAAAGGAAGTAGATGGGAGAGTAAGGAGGGATGAGAAAGGTTGATGAACGGTATCAGGTCACAGTGAGATAAAAGTAAGAAGTTCTGGGGTGGATGATTCCAGATAATAATTATGTACCAGTTAAATACTGGATATCCAAAAAATCTAGATGAAAGTCTTATGTTTCCACCACAAAGAAAAAATGATGAATGTTTAAGGAGAAAGTTGTATTTGAACATTACACAACTTTATGAAACTATTACATCAATACATGCAATTTGAATGTATGGTTTAAAGAAACAAGTTCAACGTCAATTCAATAATTAACTTACCTAGGTCGTTTTTTAAGCTAATTTCAGATGGTGGCTCTGAATCCATTGGCACGTTAATTAACGTGTAACATACGTTCTCTGCAGCCGTCATGATTTTTGGTTGTTAGTCAATCCCTGATGCAAGATTTAAAAGGATGAAAGGAGCCAGAAAAATCTAGAAAATCAGATAAGAGACATCATTAGACATTTTTAAGAAATCTCACAAACCAGTATTAATCTTTCACTATCTGAAGTTCATTGCGCTTGGCAATGGGAGTTTCAGAGCGCGGGAAGGGGAGGGGTCTATCTATACTGTGCGCAGGTGAAAACGAATTCTAGGAAGAAAAAAAAAAAAGGACCCGCGTGGGGTCTGATGTCCGTGCCCCTCGCCAGCCCAGGGTCTGGACGTGATGTACCTTGCAAGGAAGACCCCGAAAGCAGAGACAAGCCGCCGGCCCTCCCCGGGGGGCTCCGGCGCGGACACCGCTGACGGGAGGCGCAGTGCCCGCAGGCCTGGGGCTGGGCGGGAGACCCCCGCGGCCCTCGCAGCCCCCCCACCGCGGCCCTGCCCGGCGGACCCCGCCCCCCGCAGGCCCGGCCGGCCGCGGCCTGGCCGCTCCCGCTGCGCCCGGGCCCACCGCCAGCCCTCCGGCTCCGCGCTCCCCATCACGCCGCCGCGACGTGGAGGACTAGCGGCCCGCTACCTGGCTCCGGAGCGGCAGCGGGTGGCGGATAAACCAACAGCGAGCCCGTCGACTCCGGCTCCAGCCAGAGATACCAGCTCGGCTCCCGAGTCCTTGGCTGACGTGGAAGGGGGTGGGGAGACGTGGCCGCGGCCACCGAGCGTCTACGGAGACTCAGAGAGGACATGCCTTCTCTGTCCTGCTGCGGCTGCGCGCTGAATGCACGTCCTAGTTTCTTCCTCCCTCCCGCAGGCGCGAGTTGGCTTTGGCCCAAGAGGTCCTGTGCAATCGCCTGTTCTGTTGTTTTCTCTGTCAGCGCTGTGGTCATTCAAAAGATACCTGGAAATTGTTCTTCCAGGAACTAACACATCAAGGAGGAGTAAGTGGTCCAGGAAAGCCCAGGGAGCCCTTTTCTTGCTAAGTAAGCTGGGATAGCAAGATCACAACTGGGCAAGTGATTTTAGGTCTTTAAATAAGGCAACTATGAACGCCCACTTCAATTAACATCTCCTGTACCGGCCTCAGCAGGTGAGGTGGAGTCATTTGAGAATCAACATACCTAGTCACCTTTGTATAATTTTGTGTTCATTATTTAGTAATGGCTTCTTGCGACCCTTTCTGAGCACGCAGTACTTTTTTTTTTCTATGCATAAAGGGAGGTGATTCCCCTTAAAGAATTTTTACTTATCTCCAAAGACCCATTTGCGGCTCCATATCCCACAGTGAAGGTTTTGGCTGATTATCAAAGCTGAAGGCCTAAGTAAGTTATTACATACACAAAGGTCTGGTAGAACCACACCTTATTGAAAGGTTCACCTCACTTAAGAGACGTAGAGCAGAAATAGTACCTCACCTACCTAGAAGCTATTTCCTTTTTAAAAAACTATTTTATTTATTATTTGAGAGAGAGAGAGAGGCAGATAGAGAATGGGCACCCCAGGGCCTCCAGCCAGCAAACCAACTCCAGACACATGCACCACCTTTATGCAGCTGGCTTACCTGGGTACTAGGGAATCGAACCTAGCTCCTTAGGCTTGGCAGGCAAGCACCTTAATGGCTAAGCCATCTCTCTCTAGCCTGAAGCTAGCCTTTTCTGAGGTTACTTTTATGGAACCATTGCTAAAAAAATTGAGCATCACAACATATCAGAAAGGCCACAGCTTTATAAGACAATGTAAGAGAGGCCTCTCTTGCCCTGTTTTGCATGGGCTTCTGTGTGAGAAGGAAAAAACTCGGTAGCAGAGGCCAGTTAGCTAAAAAAGAGATATAAAGGGAAGAGAAAGGAAGGGAGAGGGGTACTTAATAGGATGGTATTGTATATGTGTAAGTAGAAGAATAGATTAATGGGGGTGAAAAGGCTCAAAGTGAGGTCAGGGGAAGAGATGGAGTAAAGGAAGAGTGGAGGGAGGGCTAATCAAAATCTAAGAGGATATAAATAAATCCTGGTGTTTTTTTTTTTTTTTTTTTTTTTTGACAATGGAACACTTAGGAGCCATAGATTGTTAGTACCAAATTTTCAGTGCCAGGGGTGGGATACCTTCCAGTGAGTGGTTGGCCAGGGAGGTCCCTGGTACCCCCAAAACATCATAGGCCATTGCTGAGGCCTTTGGTTTCCCACCAGGAATACATGGTAAGATTCTATTGCTGAAGACTCCACATACTTGGGCTGCAAGGCCACTGAGAAGTCCTGCTGGAACTGAGTTGATAACCTCCTCTATGTAGACCAGCTGACAGAAAGCTGGAAGAAGCCATTCTGCATGCAGTTCAATGGGAGAAAGAGAAATCACCAGTGAAGATACTTAACAGTGGACACTGCAAGCCTTGTATTTGGCCAGCTAAGCCAAATGAGCCAACGGGTGCAATAGTGGCACGTCTATCATTGTGGAAACCAACTGCCCTCTAATTGGAATGGAGGCCTGCTCCATGGGAGGGAATACATCCCTGATACTGAAAACTTAAAACAGGGGTAGTCATGAGCCCTAGAGGTGTAACATCTGCTGCTGTCTGGCTAAATGTATATACTATGCTTATCAAACTGCCCAGTAAGCACTTCTATTAATGTTCATACCCTTATATTAATGCTACTCTCACTTGTGGTAGAGAATCTTCTCTTTTCAGATGGCAATAACCTTGGGACAACTCAGAAGGTATCATGGCGCTGGAAATAAGTGACCGCAGTGCCCAGCACTGCAATATCTCTATCGTACCTTCCAAGCTCAAGGTTTAATGCAGAAGAGGTGGCAGAAATAATGTAAGAGCCAAAGGAAGGGTAGGACTCCTTACAACATGCTCCCTCCAGACACAAAATGGTCTGATATCCATGACCTCACAGTGCCTGACACTACCTACACAAGACCATCATAAGAGAAGGAAAAGATTAAGACATCAAAATAAAAGAGAAGGGGATTGAGAATGATTGAGAAGGGGAGGGGATATGACAGAGAATGGAGTTTCAAACGGGAAAGTGAGGGGGTGGGAGGGTATTACCATGGGATTTTTTTTTATAATCGTCAAAGTTGTTAATAAAAATTTTCCCTGTTTTGTGTGTATGTTGTATGGTGTGTGTGTGGTCACATGTGTACATGTCTGGAGGCCAGAGGTAAACATTAGGGATTTTCCTGTACAGCTTCTCCACCAGGGTAACTTGGTGAGACGCGGTTTGTCTGAACATAGAGTTCACCAGGACTGGCCAGCCAGCGAGCTCCAAGGATTCCATTTGTACCCTCCCAGAGCTGGGATTACAGGCACATCACCATGCATGGCATTTTATGTGAGGTTTGTGCAGCAAGCACCTTACCCGCTGAGCCATCTCCCCAGCCCATTCTTTTTTTAGACACAGGCTCTTGCTACGTATCCCAGACTGGCCTCCAGCTCTTTATCTGCCACCCTCCTGCCTCCGCCTTCTGAGTGCAAGGGTTATAGGCATGTGCCATTACACTTGACCTGTGTATTGATTATTGTGAAATATGTTTAACCTTGACAATTGTAGAGTGACTTGATTATAATAAATCTATTTATTTTTCTTTTTAAATTATTTATTTATTTATTTATTTGAGAGCGACAGACACAGAGAGAAAGACAGGTAGAGGGAGAGAGAGAGAATGGGCGCGCCAGGGCTTCCAAGCCACTGCAAACGAACTCCAGACGCGTGCGCCCCCTTGTGCATCTGGCTAACGTGGGACCTGGGGAACCGAGCCTCGAACCGGGGTCCTTAGGCTTCACAGGCAAGCGCTTAACCGCTAAGCCATCTCTCCAGCCCTACTTTTCTTTTTAAAGTTTTATTTGTAAGGAAAGAGAGAGAATTATGAATGAATGGGCATGTCAGGGCCTCCTGCTGCTACAAATGAGCTCCAGAAGCATGGGCCACTTTGTGTAGATCCTTAAATTCCAGATGAGCTGAGCATTATCTTTCTATACGTGATAGGACTTTTAGGATATTAGGAATCTCACCGTTCACTATTATTCAGTACAGACTAAGTGTAGTAATTGAGTTCAAACACAAAACATGAAAGGGCACCAGAGAACTAATACAGTGGGAAGATTTATTTAGGGTGTGCATGCCACGGCATGTGTGTGGAGACAGGAGGACAACTTTGGGGTGCTGTCCTCTCCTTTCACCTTGTTTGAGAGTCTCTCTTTTGCTGCTGGAAAGATCGGACTAGCTGGCCCATGAGCTTGAAGATTCCTCCGACTCTGCCTCCCACTGACAGAGGCACTGGGATTACAGACATGTGTGCCACTTTTGTCCAGCTTTATATAGGTACTGAGGATATAAACTCTGGTCAGTAGGCTTGTACAGCAAGTGCCTTTAACCACTAAGTCATCTCCCCAGCTAGGGAGATTTTTTTTTTCTTTTAAAGTCAGTGTTTAAGACTAAAGCTACATATTGAAAGAAAAAAAGAAGCTACTAAAATTTCCCCAAATGTAATGTAGGCCACTTTTTTTTTTTTTTTTTTCAGCTGAGTTTCAGCTAATCCATAGTCTGTACTTAGGGAATAGGTAGAAAAAAGATATGCACATAGTTGGGCTGGAGAGATGGCTTAGCAGTTATGGCGCTTGCCTGCAAAGCCAACGGACCCAGGTTTGACTCCCCAGGACCCATGTAAACCAGATGCACAAAGGAGCACATGCATCTGGAGTTTGTTTGCAGTAGCTGGAGGTCCTGGTGTGCCTATTCTCTCTCTCCCTCTCTCTGCCTATTTCTGTATCTCTCAGAAATAAATAAAGATATGCACATAGTTGAATTTCAGGACTACATATCAAGACTGTGTCACATACACACACAAAAAAATACAAACACAATTTTTAACTTTAAACAACAGAATGACTCAGCAGAGACAGGCTGCCCAATGAATGGCCCAGGGTAAGAGATCTAGCTACCTCAAGGAACAGGTAATTAACTTTTATGCTTCTTCCCCAAAACACTGTGTAGGAAGTAGGAAAGAATCCTGTGAATGGTTTTGTTTTATGTATGAACATTATGCATGCTTGGTGAAGCTTCACGGTAGTTCAGCCACACAGCACTTGTGGCCAAGCTCAAAAAGCTGCTTCCTGATGCTGTTTCCAAGGTAGATGTCCACCACACTCCAGTACTCAGAGGGCTTGCCCCCTATGAAGCTGCAAGTTTTTACCACTCTCTTCAAAAAGTCATAAAGGGGGCTGGAGAGATGGCTTAGTGGTTAAGCACTTGCCTGTGAAGCCTAAGGACCCCGGTTCGAGGCTCGGTTCCCCAGGTCCTACGTTAGCCAGAAGCACAAGGGGGCGCACGCGTCTGGAGTTCATTTGCAGAGGCTGGAAGCCCTGGTGCGCCCATTCTCTCTCTCTCCCCCTCTATCTGTCTTTCTCTCTGTGTCTGTCGCTCTCAAATAAATAAATAAATAAAAATTTTTAAAAAAAGTCATAAAGGGAGGCGTGGTACGCACGCCTTTAATCCTAGCACTTGGGAGGCAGAAGTAGAAGGATCGCCATGAGTTCAAGGCTATCCTGAGACTACACAGTTAATTCCAAGTCAGCCTGGGCCAGAGTGAGACCCTACCTCAAAAAAACGAAAACAAACAAAAAAGTCATAAGGGAAGCCAGGCTTGGTAGCACACACCTTTAATCCCAGCATTTGGGAGGCAGAGTAGGAGGATTGCCTTACGTTCAAGGCCACCCTGGGCTACAGCAAAACCCTTCAAAAAACTAAGACAAACAAAACAAAAAAGTCATAAAGGGGCAGTTGATCAGACCCTCACAGCTGAGCCTGCCCACTTTTGTGAGTTTTAACTCAAAACACCTGATTCCCCCCACCCCCAGCCTTGCTTTCTCTCCTTTGGATGCCGGCTGAAGTCCTAAGCATGCTTGCCCTGATACTTTGGGGCCTTTCCACCTTTTTCTCGATAATTCTCCTTTATATTACTTGAAAAAATTAAAAAAGAAATCATAAAGGGACTTAAACAACTGATCTTTTGAGGTTTAGGAAAAACAAATACAACATCCTATGAATTTGGAGTTTGTGTTATAAATTCTCCCTTTTAACCATATAATAACTTTCCAAAAGGCTTCTTTTAAACAGGGCTAAGTGACTTGTCCAAAGCTAACAGCAACTAATTATGAGTATTAGATCCAAAATTTGGGTTACTATAAATAAACCTTCCTCTCTAGAAAGATGCACTATCTCAGAAAATGACTCCTCTAGATTTTTGAGGCAGCAAAGCTTCTGATTTTTAATAATGACTTTTAATTTCCTTTCATATGGTTAGAAATAACATGTTTTGCAATTCCTGAGTACACAGCTCAGGAGAATAGCAGCTTACCAATTATACTATAGTGGGGCTGGGCAGGTAAGAGGCTTGCAATTAAAATGCCCATTTTGTTATTTTTGTCAAAGTTCTCAAAAAGCATAGGTATTAATTACTGTTGGACAGAAAAACTGCTCATATTAAAAGTCTTGCATTTATTTACTTAATTCATTTATTGTGTAGAGGATTAAAGCCAGGGTTTGCCACTGGCCAAACATGCCCTTTCCCACTGAGCAACATCCCAGACTAATCTTGCTAGTTTGGGGGGAATGTGATGGTTTCTTTTCTTGAGAGAAAGAGAAAGAACAGGCATGCCAGGGCCTCCTGCCACTGCAAATGAACTCCAGATGCATGTGCCACTTTGTGCATCTGGCTCAAACCCGGGTTGTTGGGTTTTGCAGCCAAGTGTTTTAACCACTGAGCCATACCCTCAGCCCATAATTTATTTTTCCTTTCCTCCTTTCAGTCATTTATTTTTTTCTTTTTGTCACTTAAAAATTATTATTGATTCATTTATTTATTTGAGAGCAAGAGATAAAGAAGCAGATAGAGAATGAGCATGCCAGGGCCTCTAGCTGTTGCAAATGAACTCTAGACACATGCACCACCTTGTGCATCTGGTTTACTTGGATCTTGAAGAATTGAAACTAGTTGGCTTTGCAGGCAAGCACCTTAACCACCAAGCTCTCTCTCCAGCCCTTTTTCATGATAAAAACACACAAACAAAAAACCCCCACAACTTTTTAAAAATAAAGTAGCCTTATAAAAAAAAGTATTTTTTTTAATTTATTTATTTGAGAGCGACAGACACAGAGAGAAAGACAGATAGAGGGAGAGAGAGAGAATGGGCGCGCCAGGGCTTCCAGCCTCTGCAAACGAACTCCAGACGTGTGCGCCCCCTTGTGCATCTGGCTAACATGGGACCTGGGGAACCGAGCCTCGAACTGGGGTCCTTAGGCTTCACAGGCAAGCACCTAACTACTAAGCCATCTCTCCAGCCCCCAAAAAGTATTATTTTTGAGAGGGAGAATATGGGCATGCCAGGGCCTTCGCCCTCTGCAAACTCCAGGCGTATGGAGTGTGACATTGCACATTTTTTGAACACAAGTTCTTAGGCTTTGCACATAAGTACCTTTAACGCTAAGTCACATTCCAGCCTTAAAATTTTTTTATGAGAGAGAATTGGCGTGCTAAGGCTTTTAGCCACTGCAATAGAACTCCAGATGCATTCACTACCTTGTGCATCTGGCTTATGTGGGTTCTAGAGAGTTGAACCTGGGTCCTTAGGCTTCATAAGCAAGTACCTTAGCCATTAAGTCATCTCTCCAGTTCCTATTTACTTTTATTTTTGAGACAGGGCTCATGTAGCTCAGACTGTCCTCAAAGTCGATATGTAGCAGAGGACGACTTTGAACTCTCCTGTTTCCACCTCCCAAACACTGGGGTTACAGAGGCATGCACCTATAATGGAATCAGCATAATCTCCAAGTGTGAACCCAAAATTTGTACTGTAAGACCAGTCCTCATGAATTTTCATCCAGTCTCAACACTGACAATATTTTTGTTTTCCAAGGTTGGGCATCACACTAACCCAGGCTGTCCTGGAATTCACTATGTAGTCTCAGGCCAGGGTCAAACTCACAACAATCCTCCTACCTCTGCCTCCTGAGTGCTGAGATTAAAGGCATACACCATCACACCTGTCCTGACAATTGTTTTTAAAAGACTATGGCTAGTAAGAATTTTTCTGCATCACTAAAAGAGCAAATGCTGGGCTGGAGAGATGGCTTAGTGTTAAAGGCTCTTGCTTGCAAAGTCTGATGGCCTAGGTTTGATTCCCCAGTTCCACACAAAGCCAGATGGACAAAGTGACATGTATCTGAAATTTGTTTGCAGTGGCAGGAGGACCTGGCACACTAATATTCTATTTCTCTCCTTGTAAATAAATACATAAGATGCTATATAATCTGGCAAATGACCACTATACCTGCAACAACGGTTGAGGCTGCTTAAAACACAAAGTCAATACAACAGAAGGTGGAACAATTTTATTTCACAGTTGTCATTTAAACTGTAAAGACAATATTTTCTTCATATAAAAAACATTGGTTTAGATACCTATACTTTCTAGAAAATGATTATACAGACCCCTTCAAAGAAAAATGCACCCCATTATATGATTTTAGGGAAGTTGCTTGGAAACAAACTCACATCTGGATTTACTCCTATAACATACTATCCCACCACTCTGTACGCGGTGGATCACAGCACAGACCACTGTGGCCACTGTGTGCTCCTGATGCTTCCAGGCTCAAGAGAACATGTTATCACTTAGTGTTCCATGGGTTCATCAGCTTTCTCTGCAGGTTCATCAGCAGGCTGTGAGGGCTTCAAAGAAAAGAGTGAAAAGATATACAATGAACACTTAATACATACTCCTAAACAACAAATATTATATTACATAACTGAATGAGAAAAAGGGATAGGTGTTATCTTTGATACTCCTGTCTTATTAGAATTTCAGAATAAAGTTTTTTAAAAAAGATTTAATTTCAGTTCTGAAAATTTGAAATTCATTTAACAATTCTACTGTATTACCATACTTTATCTTGTTTAAGAATTAGAAGGCTTCGTATATTATTATTATCAAAGTTAAAACACAACCAGCACTTTTTAGACCTCGTTTCTCCTTTACCAACACAGCAAAGATAAAAAACCAAGCTAACCAGCTCTGTAAACTCCACAGCACTCTTCCTAACTGCTAGTTCTTACCAACGGCACCCGAAATAATGCAAACTGTCACTTTCCTGACAATACCAACAGTATCGTTTTCAAGTTGAAAAGAACTCACCCTGGAAGAAATTTTTTGTCTGTCTGTCTTGAGTCTAATGTATGGATCACTTTTTTAGTTTCATAGCTACCAAATAAACATCCATTAACAGAAAATGCCATCTGAGATGTAAGGTGCACACTTGTAATCCCACCACTTGGAGAGACCCAGGCAGGATTATGAGCTTACCAACATTTCTCACTGCTTTGGTCAGCCAACTTACTGTTTAAAACTAACTCCCATCAAATACATCTCTTCTGGCCCTACTCACAAAGAAGCTGGGCTGGCCTGAGACTCACTTTAAGTAACAGATGTGAGAAGTGATGCAGTTAGTTCTGGGTTCAGCCAAAGGAATAGCTGCAGCCTTCACTTAAGGTTTCTGCAAACTCTAGCTGCCACCCTGCTGAAGAGGCCCCAATGAATGAGGCTGAGTCCACTGGACAGAAGCTCAGTCCTTTCTAGTACTCTACAGTCTCCAGCTGCCCCTGAGACATCAAGACCATATTTAATGAAGACATGGCAGGAGTCAGATCACCCGAGATGTTCTGCTACCAGACTGTACCATTTGTGAGGTCTCAAGGGACAGGAGCAAAAAGAGCCACTCAGTTGTGCCTTGCTCGGTCACATACTTGTGAGCCTGCCTGTAGGTTGGGAGGGGAACTTGTTACACAGCAACTGGAATCCAGTCCCTTGTGTGTTCATGGAGATCACTGTTCCCTCAACATTGACTGTGTTCTTAGTTTTCTTATTGTCATTTGAATTATATACGTATCTCAGTAATTAAAGACAAACGTGGTGGATCTACACAGTTGTGGTAGAAGAGCAGCCTAGAGGACCAAAGCCTCCTGTGTTGTGGCTAATTACACACCTGTGTCTTTCTCTGTGGTCTTTCTTCAAGACCTTCCAGGAATGGAGACACATCATCATCATCATAGATTGTAAATTCCAAGTCTTTACCAACAATTCCGATGGAAACATTCTGAAGGGAAAAAGGGAGAAATCAATGTACGTGATAAAATGCTGGGGTAAATAGTAGAATAAAAACAAATGTAGCATTTGAATTTAAGACTATAAAAGCTATGAAGGTCAGGAGGAGGACAACAAGCGAGGAAAACTAGTGCTCTTTCACCTACTGACTCAATCTTCACTTCTGACCATCATGAGGACCACCAAAGGTCTGCCATCCAGAAACAATGTTTAAAAAAAGGATTCTGGGTCTGGAGAGATGGTTTAATGGTTAAGGTGCTTACAAGCAAAGGGCTCAGGTTCAATTCCCCAGTATCCATTTGGAGAGATGGCTCAGCAGTTAAAGGTATTTGTTTGCAAAGCCTTCTGATTGGGTTTGATTCCCCAGTACCCACATAAAATCCAGAAACACAGAGTGGCACATGGGTCTGGAGTTCATTTGTAGTGGCAGGAGGCCCTGGTATACCCATTCTCTTAACAAACAAATAAATAAATTTCTTAAAAAATCCTAATGGTCTTATGGCTGGCTGTATAACAAAAAGAAATGTTTATTTAATCCCAGCACTGGGGAGGCAGAGGTAGGAGGAGCACTGTGAGTTCAAGGAGTGAGATCCTACCTTGAAAAATCAAAAAACAAAAACAAAAAAAGACATTGCATTAAGGAATGGCTGGCACATGCTTATAACCTCAGTACTAGGGAGGATGATGAGGTATAAGATTGCTGTGAGTTTGCAGCCATTATGGGCTATAGAATTGAATTCCAGACCATCCTGGCCTACCATGAGACCTTGCCTCAAAAAAAAAAAAAAAAAAAAAAAAAAAAAAAAGAGAGAGAGAGAGAGAGAGATAGAGAGACATTTTGAAATGTGATCATTTGGTGAATATCATAAAGAGGAAAAAATGAACCAAGGCAACCATCTTCAAATAAATTAAGGAACTTTAAAAGGGCCAGAAGGGCTGGAGAGGTGGCTTAGTGGTTAAGGCACTTGTCTGCAAAACCAAAGGACCCTAGTTTGACTCCCCAATCCCCAAGTATAGCCAGATGCATAAGGTGGTACACGTGTCTGGAGTTCTTTGCAGTAGCTAGAGGCCATGAAGTGCCCATTGTCTCCTTCTTTCAAATAATTTTTTTTAAAGGGCTGGGAGAAAGTTCAGTGGATAAAGTGCTTGCTATGCAAGCCTGAAGACCAGAGTTCGGGTTCTCAGAACCCACATAAATGCCATGCCTGCTTGTACTCCTGGCTCTTGTCAGGTGGAGATAGGGATATTGTACCTTGGACAAGCTGACCAACTAGACTAGGCAAATTAGTGAGCTCTGGGTTCAAGGAGAAACTCTACCTCAATAATTAAAGTGGGGGTGAATGAGGAAGACACCTGTCAACCTCTGGCTTTGATGCACATGTGTATGAGCACATACATGTATTGCACACACAAAAGTAAACAACTTAAATATACATTTACATATTACATTTATGCAATTAAGGGTTAAAGTACGACATTGGTATGTATACTTGGAAAACATGAATTTACCTTTGTAGTTAGGTCCTGTTCTGCTGGGAGTGTCTCTCTTAAGGCACGTAGACCATGTTTAACCAGTTCATTTAAATTGCCTATATGCAAAAAATTAAAAATTATTCAATTTCATCACCACAAGGCTTCTTTTATTTATTAATCCTACAGCCACATGCCATGTCTTGGAACTGTGGCTTTAGTGCCACACTAAATTGAACACAGTTAAAAGCCGGGGTTTAATGCTAGTGCCTTAATCAAATAGTAGCCACGAAACTGACTGTTATTTTATTTAATGAGAGAACAAACAACCAAGTCTAACTTGTTCTTTGCTAGGTTAAATGAAAGCCTTAATTCACAAATGACAGTTTTGTAGAATGTGTTCTGTAGAATCCTAGTCCCTAGATTCTTTCTTTATAAGAAAGACATTTCCAACTCAGACAAAATCATCACAGTAAACTATAGGCCCATATCACTAGGAATACAGACAAAAATTGTCAACAAAATACTATAAACTGGGGTGCAGGCATGGTGGCACACATCTGTAATACAAGTCCTTGGAAGGCAGATGGGGAGAATTATGAGTGTCTTGGGCTATGCTGGGAGTTTCAGGTCAATCTCAGCTAAAAAGACCCTATCTCAAAACAAAACAAACAAGCAAACAACTGAAGCCACTACAAATGACTCCAACAACATAGAAAAGCATACACATTATGACCAAGTGGGGTTTTCCTCAGGAATGCAAAGTTGGCTTAACATTTGTAAGTCAATCAATGTACAGACAATGAACAGACAAAAAGACAAAGACAAAAAAAAAAACACTTACATCATCACCTCAGTAAATACTTAAAATTCATGTAATAATTCGCAAAATCTTGCATAATAAAAAGTCACTCAACTAACTGGTGACTATAATAATGGGTATCTACAAGCTCTCAGATACTATTATACTTAATATGGAATGACTGCAAGCTTTGCCCTCAACATCAGAAACAAAACAAGGACACTTGCTCTCAATGCTTCTGCTCATTGCATTTGAGATTCTAGCCAAGACATTAGACAGAAATGAAATAGATCCATCTTGCATTGCAAAAGGTAAAACTATTCCTGGATGACACAATTGCAGATCTAAGGAATCCACATAGACAGGTAAGTAACATGGAATGAGTTCAATACATAAGAGTAAATTTAACAAAAGAAACATGATTTGGTTAGTGAAAACTATGAAACATCACTGAAAGAAATCAAAAAACCTAAGTGAATGGAAAGAATTCAAAATGTGTACAGACACTGCTTGACTTATGATGGGGTTACATCCCGAAAGACCCTTAATAAACAATGTCTAAGTGGATTTAATACATCCGACCCAACTACCACAACAGCTTGGCAACGCAGTACGTGGTACAGGATCCATTGTTTACCTGTGTGGTCGTGTGGTTCACTGCAGCTGCCAGTATCATCTGGATTATTTTACCAGATGGGTTAGTTCAGGCAGAAATCAAGTGTAAACTCTGAAGATCTGCTTCTACTGAGCGCATGCTTCTTTGATACCATCTAAAAGTCATAATCTCTCTGCAGGGTGTGGTGGCACAGGCCTTTAATCCCAGCACTTGAGAGGCAAAGGTAGGAGAATTGCCATGAGTCTGAGGCCACCCTTAGACTACATAGTGAATCCCAGGTCAGCCGGGGCTAGGGTGAGACCCTACCTCGAAAAACCAAAACAAGAAAGAAAGAACAAACAACTTAAAAGAAATCAAAACATCCTAGTCTGGGGAAATGGCCCAGTGGCCAGATTGCCAAGTTTGCCTCCCTAAAACTCACATAAAAAGTTGTTTATGGCCATACACATCTGTAAACCCAGCCTGTGGGGCAGAGATGGAAGAATCACTGAGGCTCGCTGACAGACAGCAGCTCTGGATTGAGGGAGACATCTAAAGGAAAGAAACTGGTAGAAAAGAGGACACCAAACCTTCTTTTCTGACTTCTGTATACATAGGCAAGTGGTGCACACATCTGCACACATGTGCATATATCATAATCACCCATACCACACCACACATACGCAAAAAAAGTTGAAATGCCCTATGCTGAGCCCTTAAATTAGGTACTGCTTACTGTATTACAAGTGGCAGTACTCCAAATCATTATTTTTCTACCTAGACTGCAATGTCTTCTGCAAAGGGTCCTTATGTGGCAGTTCTCAAGTCACCGAGTTTCTAATGAGGTTCCTTATACAAAAACATTACACATATGCTTTTTAAAATATGCTCTGTAGCCTGGCGTGGTGGCACATGCCTTTAATCCCAGCACTTGGGAGGCAGAGGTAGGAGGATCATGGAGAGTTCAAGACCACCCTGAGACTACATAGTTAATTCCAGGTCAGCCTGGACCAGAGTGAGACCCTACTTTGGAAAAACAAACAAACAAACAAACAAACAAACACAAAACAAACAAACAAACAAACAAAAGGGTTAAGGGGCTGGGGCGCTGGCTCAGCCATTAGCTTAATCATGAGGGCCTCTAAGCTGGACACTCCAAGTCTGATGCCCCAGAACCCACATTAAAAAGTTGGGCACGGCTGAATGTGGTGGCACACGCCTTCAATCCCAGCCTTAGGGAGGCAGAGATAGGAGGATCACTGTGTGTTTGAGGCCAATCTGAGACTACACAGTGAATTTCAGGTGAGCCTGGAAACCCTACCTTGAAAAAACAAAGAAACAAAAAAGGCTGAGCATGGCCATGCACATATGTAACCCACAGTGTTTGGGGGTGGAGACCTGGGGCTGTGTGAGAGACAGTAACTCCAAGTTGAGGGAGACATGCTGTCTTAAGGAAATCCATGCATGAGCAGGTACAGAAGTATACCCATGTCCTCTTTTGGCCTCCACATGCACAAGCATGGGACATGCATCTGAACACACATGTGCCTCCAACATCTGTAACACATAACACACACACACACACACACACACTCACAAACACACAAACTTAGCTTGGGTTACAGCCACATTCAGGGTCCTAGAAAATTGCCAAGGTGGGGGCCGTCTTATTAATTTCCACCCTAATTATAATTCAAAGTATTATACTTCAAATTCACAGCATTTCCTAAACTCATACGGCCCTGGAACTCCTGTTTTTCAATAGAAACCTATTAGCATCAAGAAATGTTAGTAAAACAATTATTTTTCTGCTTATTCACTAAGCCTCTGGTATTTCCTTCACAGAATACTATCTACCACAGAAACACTTACAGACCAAGAGAAATGTCAAAGCCCCAGTGCTAACCTCCTTCTAACTGAAGCAAGGCACCTCAAAACCAGCCTTCTCCTCTTACATCTTTCATCTTTCTTTCCCACAACACACTGCCTCTTACTTGTGATATATGGACTACTTAATGCAAAACTCTATCTGTGGCTTAAAATTTGAACAGAATGAAAAATCAAAAGTTGTACAAAGAACTTACAAACAACTAATTCTCAACTCTGGCAAGGGCATACTTCAGACCAAGTGAATTAAGAACTTTTCACGATTGGGAACTCATTTATATATTTTGAAACCAAAAGAGGTTAAAATTAGTATGTGTGACAGAATCAAACATCATATGGGCTAAAATTTTAGAACATATTTTTATTTATTTGCTAGCAAAGAGAGACAGAGATAGGTTACATGCACATTAGGGCCTCATGACACTGCAAACGAACTCTAGACAAACATGTCACTTTGTGTAACTGACTTTACATAGGTACCAGAAAACTGAACCCAGGCTGTCAGGCTTTGCAAGCAACGTCTTTAACCGCTGAGCATTCTCTCCAGGCCCTTTTAAATTTTTTAAAAAGCCTCTTTCTGAACAGCAGTTTTCTTTATTTAGGATGGTACATTTATTCACTATGTGACATTGGACAAATTAAAACAAAACAAGCAAAGCTGTTACTTACACTCCATAAACTCAGACATATGTCTCTCCAAGTAAGTACGAGCTGACTGAGAACGGGCTCCGATGGACATAGCTCGACAGTCAAAATAGTTAGCAGATGGACAGGTTTGGAAAACGTGAGGACCCATGTCCTACCAGAAGAAAAAGCAGTGCATAATTCTTGACTTTGGTTAAACTAAAAATGTTTTAAAAAGTAGAGAATTTTGCAAAGTCAGTAAAATGTAAGTTAATCTTCACTGTCAACCTGACTAGATTTAGAAGAATCTGGGAGACACACTTTTGGTTGTGTCTGTGAGGGCAATTCCTTTTAGAGAAGTTTAACTGAGGAGGCAAGACCCAATCTGAACATGGGTGCTACTATCTCATGGGCGGAGTTGCTGGAATGAATTATAGGAAAAAGACCCAAGCTGAGCCCTGGCATTCTTCTCTGCTTCCTGCTAACAGACATGTCTTTTCCCCATGACAGATTCTATCATCTCAAGTCCTGAGTAAACAAAAAACCTCCTTAAGTTGCTTTTGTCAGATATGTCATAGAAATGAGAATAGTCATCAATAACAATACTGTATAAACTTACATCATAACCAGCAATAAGCAGTCCAACCCCATATGGTCTCCGGCCATATCGCTGTGTTGGTATCTGGGTCTCTTAAACTAGTTAAGGAGCTTGTTCTAACAAGGAATAAATTATTTGGGGTCTTTAAATCCTTTCTAAAAAAATGATACTGGGATAGTTTCTCTGAAATCAGTCTTATTTTGTCCAGAACATAGCAGTTGCTTATAAAGGCTAATGAAACTGTAATCTAATTCCCTAAAATATTTAGTGTTACCTCCTATGTTATATATTGTTATATTCCTAACAACTATCCCAAGGATTAAAAAAAGGATTAAAAAGTCACATTCATGAATGTTGACATAGAAAGGATACTGCTTCCAATTAAAGATACGAGACGAGACACAGGGAGTGGTCTGTCAAACACAAATCTGGAATCCAAACACTCCTGGCGCATAAAATTACTGAAAAAGAAACAAGAAAAATTAGTGATTCCATATCTCCATTTCACAGCTAATCTACACTAATTAAAGCAGGTTGATTTCACCTTGCTTTCTTGCAAACATATCCATGGATTACATCCATACAACAAACTAGAAAGGCAAGAAAGACAAAGCAAAAGGATGCATTTTTATGCTAAAACTTTGGGGCTACATGAGGTTTTAAAAAATAAGCTACTGATGGGCTGGAGAGATGGCTTAGCAGTTAGGTGCCTGCCTGTGAAGCCCAAGGACCCCAGTTTGAGGCTCAATTCCCCAGGACCCATGTTAGCCAGATGCACAAGGGGGCACACACATCTGGAGTTCGTTTGCAGTGGCTGGAAGCCCTGGTGTGCCCATTCTTTTTCTCTCTTTCTCTGTCTGTCGTTCTCAAATAAATAAAAATAAACCAAAAAAAAAAATTATATAAAAAAAAATGCTACTGAGCCATGCATGGAGGTGGTGCATGTCTAGAATCTGATATTGGATCAGGAGTTTGAGGTCAGCCTGGGCTATATGAGACACAATCTCTACATAAATAAATGGCCAAATTATTCCTTAGCATTGCAGAGTCCTGTCTCAAAGCACGTACAGAACAGAATGAAGAGCACTGCACACAAAAGAGAGCACTCTCTTCTCTTCCCACTGTCAGCAACAGCCTGTCTTTTCTTGTTGTGTGTGTATAGTATGTAGTAAATGCAGACATAAGTTTTGTGTGCCTGCAAGGGCAATGGTATGTCCTAATTGTCATCAAGTTAATTGTTAGCCAAAGAAAGCAACTACTCTTATTTTTCTTAAGGTATTTTATTTATTTATCATTTATTTATGAGAGAGAATGGGTGTGCCAGAGCTTCTAGCCATTGCAAACGAATTCTGATGCATGCACCACCATGTATGTTTGGCTTATGTAGGCACTGGGGAATTGAACCTGGGTCCTTAGGAATTGCAGGTTAGCTAAGCCATCTCTCCAGCCCTCATTTTTCTTGAAAGCTTAAATTTCAACAACAGAGCAATGATAAGAAATAGAATTGCCGGGTACGGTGGCACACACCTTTAATCCCGGCACTCAGGGGGCAGAGGTAGGAGTACTTCTACGAGTTTGAAGCCAGGGAATACAGAATGACTTCTAGGTCAGCCTGGGCTAGAGTGAGAACATGAAAAAACAAACAAACAAACAAACAAAACCAGAAAGGAAAGAGATAGAATCCCTAGCAGAGAACACCTTTCCATGTCCTGCCAAGATTACTCCTCTTCATAAGCAGCTCTAGAGGATACTAGACTGAATCTCAGTGGTAAACCCAAGTTCTCTGTCTCTCGCTCTCAAATAAATAATTTTTTTTTTCCAAGTTAGGGTCTCACTCTAATCCAGGCTGATCTGGAATTCACTATGTTGTTTCAAGCGATCCACCTACCTACCTCTGCCTCCCAAGTGCTGGGATTAAAGGCATGTGCCACCACTCCCAGCTTAAAGAAAATATTTTTAAAAAAAACTATTAATATACCTAATTCTATCAGCCATGTGAGAATTAAAAAATGGAAATACTCAGTAACTAATCCAAACTCACTAAGGTGTTCACCATCTTGTTAGATGTTAAATGCAAAAATCATCCTAAAGTATCTGCATCTTTTCTAGAGAAGCAATGACCTGCAAACCGAAAGGGGTGATTCTTTAGTTTTGCATGATCACACATACCATAGCAGTCTAGCATCAGCAGTAAGCCCGGCAATTGAGATCCCAATATGGTTGTCAACATGGAGAATTTTCTTTTGGTGAGCTGCAAGCTCTGACTGTGCCCTCTAAATGGAGACATTGTAAGACATGTGAGTGAGCTTACAATTTGTTACTACTGACCCAGTGAAATTTACATCAGTGGCTGTTTGATACAGGAAGAAGATACATCATTGCTTTACTTACTTTCAGTGCAACCAGGACCGCATGTGTTTTTGATTTCAGACCCACTGTGGCAGAACCCTGTTTAACAGCTTCCATTGCATATTCAATTTGATGAATCCTGCCCTAAAGAAAGAGAGTGAAAAAAAAAAAAACTTAAGAATTATCCTAGAATATTCTTTCACAGCTAAAAATTAAGAGTTCCAAACCTCAGATAAGCATAATAAAATTTTATTTTTTTTAACCAAGAAACATACCTAAATTTCACATTCTAGACTCTAGACTTACGTTCTGGGAATGTTTACAGTGATATACTCCATTTCTCACATCCTGTACTGCAATCTCACATGTTTTTTTCCCTTTTTTTGAGGCAAGTTCTCAGTGTTGCCCAAACTGACTTCCAATTCTTTGGTCCTCCAGTTCTGTTCTGAGTAACCAGAATCACAGGTGTGCACTACCAAGCCCAGTTTACAATCTCAGTAGTTTCTACATCAAATGCAGACCATAAAACGGGATAGAAAGATGGGTCAGCAGTTAAAGACAGTTGCTTGAAAAGCCTGACAGTGTTTGAGTCCCCAGTGCCTTTATAGAGCAAGATGCCCAAGTTGGCACACGATGGGTGTGGAGGAGTTCATTTGCAGTGGTAAGAGACCCTGACGCATAGGTACTCTTTCTCTCTCCCTCCCTCTGTGCTTGCAAAAAAAAAAAAAAAAAAGATAAGTAGATGAATTTAAAAAAAAAAGAAATGGCATAGAACATTTTACCTGAGGGCTCCAAACAGTGACATCATTGTCATACTGATTACGAAACTGAAAGTGTAAAGAAAAATCTATTAATGAGCACATTACAAAGCCCCAAATTTAACATTAAGACATATGTTTGCATTCAACTAAGGCAGTTCTGTTAATTACACTGAACTTGTTAAAGTGACTCAATTAGCACAACTTCACTGGAACAATATTACTATACTCAGCTGTAAGCCAATTCGACATTTAGCAAGTGCAGACAGGGAGGAATGGACTGGGATCTCCCAACTTCCTATTCTGGCACTCTCCAGAGGACTTCCCTTGGGCAGTCAATTGCTAAAGTTCACACGGAACAACTTTTCTTCCTATCTTTTCTTATTGCTGTTCTCTTATGCTGGGCCCTAATAAATGTTGAAACGTTTCCTTTTCTTCAAATTGGCTCTTTAAGTCTTCATCTTTTCTCCTCGGATTCTCAACACATACTCTCACAGTTGTATACACACACACACACACACACACACACACACACTTTGAGCTCGGGTCTCATGCACCCCAGACTGGTCACCGGGTATGCGGCTGAGGATGACCTTGAAATCCTAATCCTCCTGCCTTTACCTCCTGAAAGCTGGGATTACAGGTGTGTGCCCCCACACATACATCTCTTTCTATCTTTATACTATCCTTAAAGCTATGTCTGATTTATCTTTGAACTTTCTCTTCTTGCACCGTGCACATACCGAATACAACCGCAAAATAGTCCTCAGGAACTCAGAATAGGGGCAAGGATCTAACACTACTGTATGATAACATTACACCGTCAAACGTTAAGTACCTGGAAGAATTACCAAGAGGTCGAGGAAGTCCTAGCCCACAACCCTGTACTGCAAACCTGATTCCATCACTTCCCTTCCCACCCTAGGTCACTGCACAGTGACTGGAAAGGGCCTTTTCTGAGCGAGGTCCAGGGAAACAAAAGGACCCACAAGTTAAATGAACACGGTCCAAGAGCACACGCCGTGGGCTCAGGTCCAAGCTGGCGGGGCCGGGAGGCCTGGGAGCCAGGACCGGTTCTTCCCTCTCTCTCCCCCATGCAGAGCACGCGGGGCCGGAGGAATCCTCTCCATGGAAGGCAGCCGAAGCGAACACCGCTAACTGACCGCCGGGAATGTTAGAGGCCCCGGGGAAAGTGAAAAGAAGCCGAGGGGGAAAGGCCGCCCCGGCTACCGACCACCCCGGGCAAACCCCGGGCAGGCCTGAGATGCTGAATCACTGCCGGAGCCCTCCCGTCCGCTACGGCTCCTCTGCCCGGTGCCCCCGCACGCTCCGAGGATAGCAAAAGGGCAAGATCACTGACCGCGCGACCCTCCACTCAGCGGCTCTCTGCCCTAAACCGTCCCAGGACCGAGACTCAACGCACCATGGTTCCGGCGCCGACCTGGCTGCGAGAATCAGAGACAGCCGCGGAACCGAGGAACGCCGCCGAAACTATGGCTCGGCGATCGACAGGGAAGTCTGCGGGCTTTTGGCGGCGGCGCAGGCTAGGCAGTCTATCCCCGGAGACATCGATAGACGTCAAACGCTTCCCGGCCCCTAACGCGCCCGGCCTGCTCGGGGTGGGCGGGGCCTGGGGAGACCGAGGAGCAGAGATTGGCTGGACGCCTCGCGCTGGGCGTGGCCGCGGCGGGCCGAGAGCCGCCAGGGCGCCCCCGCGCGGAGCGTGGAGCCTCGTCAGCCGTGCCTGGGAGCGGATTCCCGCCACTTCTCTGTCCTCCGGGGTAGAGACCGGTCACCGAGAGTCAGGGGCTCCGACTCTGCCGTTCAGCCTCCCGGTGGGTTCCGTGACTGAAAGAGATCGTGACGAAGAAGCGGCCGCAAGATCGTGTCTGTGTGGGACTTTGCCTAGTGCTTTGTGTACGTGCGTCCCCGACTTCTGGAGAGCTGTAGTTATTTATTGTTTCATTTATGATCATTGATTGCTCCTGCCAGATAGATTTTGTTATCTATTTTTTTGTTGTTGTTGCTGTTGTTGTTTTCGAAGTAGGGTCTCACTCTACCTCAGGCTGACCTGGAATTCACTCTATAGTCTCAGGGTGGCCTCGAACTCATGGCGATCCTCCTGCCTCTGCCTCCTGAGTGCTGGGATTAAAGGCCTGCGCCACCACGCCCGGCCCTAGATTTTGTTATCTTTCTGTGGATCCCAAACCAGACGTGGTGGCTAGTAGATTAGGCGGAGAGGGAGAGGTGCGGAATGAGCATTTTCTTAGGGATTTTTCTTTTGAGAGTATTTTTTGGCTTATCTTAAAATGAAATAGTGTAAAACAGCTCTGCAACAGCTCTCACCTTAAAGTCTCTCTTGATGAAGAGGAAAAGTTGTGTATCAGGTAAGGCAAGGGTCCTTAAATTTCTTAGAGTGATTTATTCAAGTTCACAGTAATTAAGTAACACACGCACACAAAATTTCGTTTTTGATGACAGGGTCTCCAGCTCTGGGTAGCCTCCAACTCAGGCAAGTTTGTTTAAGTCTTTCTTTCCTTTTTTTTTTTTTTCAAGGTAGGGCCTCACTCTAGCCCAGGCTGACCTGGAATTAACTATGTATTCTCAGGGTGGCCTCAAACACACCTTGATCCTCCTTCCTCTGCCTCCCAAGTGCTGGGATTAAAGGCGTGCAACACCACTCCCAGCCTTTCTTCCTTTGAGAGAGAAAGGCAGAGAGAGAATGAGTGTACCAGGGCTTCCAGCCACTGCAAATGAACTCCAGACGCATGCGCCACCTTGTGCATCTGGCTTGGTGGGTCCTGGGCAATTGAACCTGGGTCCTTAGGCTTCCAAGGCAAGCACCTTAGCCGCTAAGCCATCTCTCCAGCCTTGCCTTAGTCTTTCAATGTTGGGATTACAGAAATTTGCCATCACACCCAACTATACGTATATATTTGAACATCCACCATACCCAGTTTAGGTTATATTTTTTGACTATCATTCCATGTTAAACACTAATCTCTGGTGCTCTGATTGTGAACATATATTTTACCCAAATCCTTGCTGTTTAGTAGGTTTCATGAAATATATATTTTAAGCCTTTGACAAACCTGCTTAATTAATTGCCCTCCATTTGAAATGTTTTTTACTCATTTATATGCTTTCATCAGTAGTTTGTAAGATCGCTCCGTTTTAATTCATCAGCATTGGTTTGACATATTTTTAAACTTTGGCCGCTGTTTTTTTGCATGTGTGTAGTATGTGTCGTGTGTTGTACACACATGTAGAGCGTGAGGAAAATCTTATGTGTCCTTCTCTATAGCTGTTCTACTTTGTTTCCTTGAGAGGGAATCTCTCACTGAACCTGACAGAGCTGACATTTTTGGTTAGACTGGCTGACCAGCAAGCCCCAGCAATTTTTCTGTCACCACCTCATCCCTGGCCTTACCCAGTTGTTTGCATGGGTGCTGGAGATCAAACGGGCTAATCACAACCTTGTGCTTAAGCAGCAAGTGCTCTTACCTGCAGTTCTCAAGAACAGGGAGGCCAAACAGTGAACAATGGGGCTGGAGAGATGGCGTAGCGGTTAAGCGCTTGCCTGTGAAGCCTAAGGACCCAGGTTTGAGGCTCAATTCTCCAGGACCCACATAAGCTAGATGCTCAAGGTGGCACATGCATCTGCAGTGGCTAGAGGCCCTGGCGTGCCCATTCTCTATCTGTCTTTTTCTCTCTTTGTCTTTCACTCTCAAATAAATAATAATAAAAAACTATAGAGAACAAAATACAAAATTATCTGAGTTTATGGAGCCAAGATGCTGCTGGAATCTAGAAAGGAAGACATTTTGGCTGACTATGAAGATTAGCCTGGAGTTTGGTCAGAGTTCACAGTGGCAGATGTACCCTTCTATGGATGTTTCTGTAGATTGGAACAAGCTACTCTTAAGAGTCACAGGAAGGATCAAGAAACCTCCATACAAAGAAGCTGGTCCTATGCCCACAGCTGCTAGCAGCTAACAGTGAGCTGGCAGCCAGATGAGCTGTTGACCCAAGTGCAGGGGAGTGATTACCAGCATGTACTCCCTGGGATGAAGGTGAAGGGGTTTCCAGAGAACCCATTAAAGTAACATCTGTGAACATGGAGCTCAAAGTACTAGCCAGAGTCACAGAACTCAATAAGCCAAGCTAAGAACTTTCTTGTCCCTTCCAGTTTCACCTTGGAAGAAGGTGGCAAAGTTGGTGGTAATGGTGTGAGAGGCTGTTAGGGGAAAAAAAAAATTATTTGGATGACTAGAAATTTCATGGGACAGCCAGGCGTGGTGGCACAGGCCTTTAATCCCAGCACTTGGGAGGCAGAGGTAGGAGGGTCACCATGAATTCAAGACCACCCTGAGACTACAGAGTGAATTCCAGGTCATCCTGGGCTATAGGGATACCCTGTCTCAAAAAAAAAAAAAAAAAAAAAGAAAGAAAGGAAAAAATTTTTGTGACATATATAACATATTTCATTGAGGAAACACAGAAAAAATAAAGTCAATCTACAGTGTTTTTTTGATTAAAAAGTAATACAGCTGGAGAGATGACTCCATGGTTAAGAGCACTTCCTGTGCAAGCATGCGGACCTGAAGAGACCTGAGAGATCACTTGTGTTTGATCCAAGACCCACATAAAACCCAGTCATGGGGGCTGGAGAGATGGCTTAATGGCTAAGTGCTTGTCTGTGAAGCCTAAGGACCCCGATTCGAGGCTCGATTCCCCAGGACCCACATTAGCCAGATGCACAAGGGGATGCATGCATCTGGAGTTCATTTGCAGTGTCTGGAGGCCCTGGCGCAACCATTCTCTCTCTATCTGCCTCTTTCTCTCTCTCTCAAATAAATAAATTAAAAATGAACCAAAAAAAAAAAAAAAACCAGTCATGGCCATGCATATCTGTAATCGTAGTCCCATAGAAGAGCAAAGACAGGAAAATCACAGGAGCTCATGAAAAACTAAGCTCAGGTTCAGCAAGAGACTGGCTCAAGTAAGAACAGGCAGAAGAGCAGTGGAGTGGGGCGTCCCATGTTCCCCTCTGGCCACCACAGGCAGGTGCATGGGATGCTACATGGCCACATACATATGCATACATCACACGCACACACCAAACAGTAATACATATTAGTTTATTTCAAATGAAAATGTTAATCTGCTAGGTAGAGAAAAATTCAAATATGATTTTTCCTTCTTCAATATGTATCTAGAGAAAGGAGAAAAATTATCCTGAGAAATATGCTTTCTAGTATGTATTGTATTTATGGTCTGTGTGTGTCTATGTATATTGTATGTGTGACTCACAGTCCATAGAAGGAAATACTAGATTTCTTGAATTCAACTAGAATCTAACTTGGAACTCAAACCTTGCCATGCAGGTAGGGAACTGAGTCTCAGTTATCAATGGGCATTTTTTTTTTCCTCTATGCAGCCACCATACACAGGTTCAGGGCCTTCCTACTGTGGAAATACTGTGATCATCTCAAATTATTTGGTCATCAACCCATATTGATTTAGTGCTGGGATTCTTTTATGTGCCATTTTCCTGTCGGATCTGGTATTTCTTTTTTTTAAATTTTTTTGTTCATTTTTATTTATTTATTTTGAGAGCGACAGACACAGAGAGAAAGGCAGATAGAGAGAGAGAATGGGCATGCCAGGGCCTCCAGCCACTGCAAACGAACTCCAGACGTGTTCGCCCCCTTGTGCATCTGGCTAATGTGGGTCCTAGGGAATCGAGCCTTGAACTGGGATCCTTAGGCTTCACAGGCAAGTGCTTAATCGCTAAGTCATCTCTCCAGCCCAGATCTGGTATTTCTTTATTGTTCTTGGTAATGAAGAATCAAGCAAGTGCTTCCAGCCACCTTACACAAGTGCAGCCTCCTAAGGATGTTGTCACCCTCATGGTCTCTGTCACTCTCATAGTCTCTGTCACATAATACAATGGCGATCTTAACTGCTTGCCTAATCAGGTTTCTAAATTTGAGAAATCTACTTTATGTCAAAAGATAAGGAGAAGCTATTAAAAAAAATATATTTGTTTTGCTTTTCAAGGTTAAAGTCTTGCTCTAGCCCAGGCTGACCTGGAATTCACTATGTAGTCTCAAGATGGCCTTGAACTCGTAGAGATCCTCCTGCCTCAACCTTCCAAATGCTGGGATGAAAGGCATGCATCACTAAGCCTGACTAATTTTTTTTTTTTTTAATTTGAGAGAGAGGAAGTGGTAGACACAGAGAGAGAGAGTGTGTGTATAGGGGCCCCAGGGCTTCTTGCTACTGCAAATAAACCCCAGATATATGCACCACTTTGTGCATCTGGCTTTACGTGGGTACTGAGTAATTGAACTTGAGGCATTGGCTTTACAGGCCAGTGTCTTTGACCGCTGAGCCATCTCTCCAGCACAGCATTTGCTTTGTGACGTACAAAAATTGAAGTCTGGGGGCTGGAGAGATGGCACAGTGGTTAAATATGTTTCCTGTACATGCATGAAAGCCTGAGGGGACCTAAGACCACCTTAGTTGAATTCCCCAACTCCTGCATAAACAGCTGGGCAAAGCACCTCTTCTCTGTCACCCCAGTCCTGTGGAGAGGACAGTCCCTGGGCTCATGATAATGGCAAGCTCCAAAGCCAGTGAGAGCCATCTCAAGGCAGCACGTGGGTGAGTGATGGAGGGCGGACACCTAGTGTTCTTTGGCCTCACGGGCCTGGGTGTCACATCTGAACATGCATACACATACAACACACACACCATACTATGTACATGCACATACCAAAAACAGCAACGGAAGTCTGGATACCTGCTTGAATGGAAGGAAAGGAAAGCCTGATAGGAGAAGTATAGAATCAATATCCATTAAGTATGCCTTATGTGATTCTATTTTAACCTGCTAGGAAATAAATTAGAAGAAAACTTTTAGGTACATTAAATTTAACAGAATTTATTTAAAGCAGAGAAGCAATTCCTATTTTACTGATTTGTATTTGCCTTGCATAAATGCTCTGGGTTCTATCCCTAACACCAAAAAGCTAAGTTAATAAATTAAGAAAGAATTCATGAGTCAGGCAGCAGTTTGAATCAAAAATGGTTAAGAGATCTGTAGACTTTTTTTTGTTTGTTTGTTTGTTTTTTGTTTTTTTTTGAGATAGGGTCTTGCTCTAGCCCAGGCTGACCTGGAACTCACTTTGTAGTCTCAGGGTGGCCTCAAACTCACAGCGATCCTCCTACCTCTGCCTCCTGAGTTCTGGGATTAAAGGCATATATCACCATGTGAAGCTCCAGGTTTTGTTTTTATAGGGATGAGCAGAAACAACCAATGGGCTGTAGTTGGCTTTTGCCTTATAAGGTGGTTTTGACAGCTTTTAGCCTCTGTTTGGCTGGAGGCTTAGTTACTACGATTGGCTAAGACACAACTAATTAGAAGTACATTCTCCCAGGTTATGTTACAGTCTAGTATCCATCAAGATGAGTTACAGTTCACTAGGCCAAACTTAAAATATGCATATAGGCATCTTTAGGCCAACCCACAAATGTTTCTTCATGTCATACACTTTTATTATTAATTTTAGGCTGGAAGCTATGTAGTGTAGAATGCCCTCAAATTGGTGATCCTTCTGTCTTTGCCTCGTGAGTAAATCAGTATGGAGGTTGCTCCAAAAACTAAAACTAGATCTGCCATCTGGCGCAGGCGCATCACTCCTGGGTGGTTGCCAGAGGACTCTGAGTCGGAGCAGCAGAGATGGTTGTGCATCAGTGTTTATTACAATGTTAGTCAAAGCAGCTATGGAACCAACCCAGGTGTCCATCAACAGAGTAACGGAGAAAGAAAATATAATATATATACACAAAGGTGTTTCTTGCAGACACAAAGAACAAAGTTACCTCGTTTTCAGGAAAATGGGTGTTGCAGCCAGGTTAGCATTGCTGGTAGAAATCACCCAACCAAGAGCAGCTTGTGGGGAAAAAAGAGGTTTATTTTGGCTTACAGGCTCAAGGGGGAAGCTCCATGATGGCAGGGAAAACAATGACATGAGCAGAGGGTGGGCATTACCACCTGGCCCATATAAGGTGGACAACAGCAACAGAAGAGTGTGCTGGAAACTGGCTATAACACCTACAAGCCTGCTCCCAATGATACACTGCCTCTAGGAGGGGTTAATTCCTAAATCTCCATCAACTGGGAGCCTAACATTCAGCACAACTAATTTTATGGGGGACACCTGAATCAAACCACCACATTCCGCCCTTGGCCCCTATAAACTGATATCAATACATGATGTAAAATACAATGCATTCAGTCCAACTTTGAACAGTCTCCATAGTTTTTATTAATCCCAATGATGTTCAAACATCCCCATAATCCCAAGATCTTTTAACTGAGCCATAATGCCAAAAAATTCCCCCAAAACCTATAATGGCACGGAATAAACATTCACACTGCAAAAGATGGCATTGGGCGTAATAAAGAAATATTCAGGCAATACATGATTTAAACAGGGCAAACACCAAACTCTAGTTCCAAGTCCAATAACTCAAGCCAGTGACAAATCTCCAAATCCAGTAATTCTAACAAGCAACAATTCTCTGGTGTTCCAATTCTGCCCCTACATCTAGGCTACTTGCAGTCCTGGAAAACTTTATCCGGGGCTGACAGCTTTCCTTAGCAGCCATCTCATGGGCCCAGCATCTCCACTGGGTCTCCACTGCAATCCACGGGCCCCATGAGGACTCCATGCAGGCATCCAGCAAACCTGCTTCACACTGCCCATGACGCTCTCTTTCCTGCATTTCTTATACTCCATAATATCAGGTAGGGTGCCAATTTGTTAATCCAGGGGGGAAATAAAGCAGACTTTGAAGAACAGGGCACTTCTTGAGCACTCAGACCCATTCAAAAGACTACATTCTTCCTGTTGCCCCAATGCAGGTCAGCTGGCCCAATCTCAAAGGTTGTGATCTCTCAACTGCAGCTGAACAGGCAGCAGTTTCGGCCTAAACATTTCTTTCTGTGCCATATCCCTCTGCACACACCAGTCAGTTTCTATGAAAAGAAACCCTGCACAACTCCTCAGGACACAGGCATAAGAACAAGACTCTCACACAAACTGTTTTTAGCTCAGTCCAGGAAAAGCTGTTTCTCACCCTCATAAGGCAAACCTCACAGTCCATAGTTCTTATTGCATTCATGTCTCTCAACTCTGACCAGAATAGACCATCAAGCTGTACTTACAGCACTGCAAGGCATCTCTTCGGCCAAGGTTTCAAATCCTCCCACATTCCTCTTGAAAATCAGGTCCGAAAGGCCAAAGCCACACAGTGTCTAGCAGCAATGCCACTCTCAGTACCAACACTACTATTGCAGTCAGGTTCACATTGCTGGTAGAAATCATCTGACCAAGAGCAGCTAGTGGGAAAAAAAAAGGTTTATTTTGGCTTACAGGATTGAGGGGGAAGCTCCATGATGGCAGGGAGAAATGATGGAATGAGCAGAGGGTGGACATCACCTCCTGGCCAACATGAGGTGGACCATAGCAATAGGAGAGTGTTCCAAATACTGGCAAGAGGAAACTGGCTATAATACCCATAAGCCTGCCTCCAAAAATACACTGCCTCCAGGAGGCGCTAATTCTCAAATCTCCATCAGCTGGGAATCTAGCATTCAGAACACCTGTTTATGGGGCACTCCTGAATTAAACCACCACAATAGGTATAATTGGAGGTAGTTATATTAAGCGAATTAATTCATTCTCAGAAAAACAATTACTGTGTTTTCTCTCGTTTGTGGTTCCTGGATTTTATATAGGTACATAAAATTATGTGTGTATATATATGACATTATGATATGAAAGTAGGAACGAAACTGTCCGGAGGAACAAAGGGAGTTATGGGAAGAAGAGAAGGGAGTGAGCAGGAGACATCGGGGATATGTTCAAAGTATATTACGTACTTGTATGAAAATTTCCCAAAGCAGCACTGTGTACAGTAAATATACAACAAATGGGGAAAATACAATATTGGCAGTGTTTCCTATGGTTTTAATAATTAGATTTCTCATCTGAAGTGCTTAAGTATACCCTGGGTATATGATCAGTACTCCATAGGCATTAGCTACTATTATCTCTGTGGTTAGAACCATTATTCACCTTCCCAAGTGCCAGGCATTGTCTCAGTGATCATACGTGCTCATGTAGTCGTGGTAGTAGCCATGTGTATTACTTACCCAGCTGGAGAGGCAAAGTGGAAGTAGATAGCGAGACCACTTCCTCAACTGTCTTAAGTTATCCTTTTAGCGAAAACCCACCTTTTTCATTTCACGACATTTGAAACTCCTTCAGTAGCGGTTGCCATCTCATTGCTGGGACAAAACGCCTGAACAGAAGCAGTTTATGGAAGCACAAGGTTTATTATGGCTTACAGTTCCAAGGGGGAATTTCATCGTGGTGGGGAAAACATGGCCGAGCAGACAAACGGCTGTCACATCAGCTGGGAGGAAGCAGCAAGAGTGAGCTAGCCTTACCACTGGGGCTGGGCCTCCCCTCAATGACACATCTCCTCTAGCAAGACTCCACCTCCTGTGGGCTCCACCAGTTGAGACCAAGTACGAGGCTTAATCACAAACACTTGAGGCTACAGGGGACATTTTATATCCACACTGCCACACCTCCTAAATATTCAACTTTGATTTAACCTCTTTGAGCAATTTTACTTTTGTTTACCTGTCAGGATCTATAAAGCATAATAACAGTGAGTGTTGGCACGCAGGTACCACGGCGCACAGTACATGTGGAGGTCCGAGGACAACTTTTGGGTTCGGCCTGTGCTCTCTACCTTGTTTGAGAGAGGGTCACGTTCAAACTTCACCAAGGCAGTTGGTCCCTGCGCTCTGGCAGACTCTTCTGTCTCTGCCTCCTTTCTTACCTGTAGGTGCTGGGATTACAGACGCCTGCTACTGCATTACATGTGAGCTGGGGATCCGAACTTGAGTACACTTGTCCAGCCATCTTCTCAGCCTGAGACTCTCCTTTGAAGCTTTGACATTCAGGGTGACTGCTACAAAAATAAAAGCATTGCTGATGGAGTTTGAAAGAAAAAAACACCTTTCTTTAACAACTTTGAGTATTAGTTTGATGTGGAAGCTATTTTATCCCTTATAAAATGACTTCACTGTCCTTGCACAGTGAAATCTCTCTCTCTCTCTCTCTCTCTCTCTCTCTCTCTTTATTTATTTTGGTTTTTTGAGGCAGGGTCTTGCTCTCTAGCCCAGACTGACCTGGAATTCACTATGTAGTTTCAGGGTGGTCTCAAACTCACAACAGATCACCTACCTCTGCCTCCTAAATGCTGGGATTAAAGGTATGCACCACCATGCCAGGCTTCTATTTTTTTTAAACAAATCTATTCTGAAGTTATTTGGGAAAGTGTTTTCTGTTCAAAAAAACAAGTATTTCTTCCTCTCCTGGACCACAGCTAGCATTTTTTTAATTGCCAAAAGAGGGCTGAAGTGGCAAAGGTAAGAGAACAGGGGTTTTGTTTTTCCTAATGATGGAAAAAGTATTCATTTAAAAATGTTTTTTATGTATTATTTGAGAGAGAGAAAGCATTGGTGTGCCAGGGCCTCTTGCCACTACAAATGAACTCCAGACACATATGCCACTTTGTACTTCTGGCTTTGTGTGGGTAGTAGGGAATTGAACCAGGGCAAGTAGGTTTTGTAAGCAAGTGCCATTAACCATTGAGTCATCTCCCCAGCCCTGGAAAGAGGATTCCAGTGAATAAACCTTACATTTTCATCTTTTTAAAATATTTTTCTCAAGAAGAAAGAAAATTTGACCTTTATTCTAACAGTAGGCTAATCATTCCTGAGGTATTGTTCACAATGAAAGTCATATGCTATGTTTTTTAGAATTTTCAGTCCCTAGCTAAGTATGTAGTTCCCTTCTCTGCTGCTAGGTGGCAATTAATGCCTCCGAGTTTTTTGTTTTTTTCCCCCAATGTTTCCTCACCCCATCCCCTGCATCCAGAAAGATGTGTTTTTCACTTCTGTAAGGTAAGAATTCTCTTAAGGATAATATTCTGTTTTGCCCAAATGAATTTCCCTTTCCTTTTCCCTTTCATTGTTCAGGATTACATATTCAGACCAAACACTTGGCTATAGCTAAGGAAGAGCAGATCATATCTTGAAGGGGTGGTTTACCAAGTATGTTCACCAGCGACAAGAGAATGGCAAGTCGCTACAAACTTCCTTACAGAGTTTTTCTTTTCTTTCTTTCTCCCCCTCCCCACTAACTTTACTAAGGAAAAATATCCTACAAAAGGAATTCCAAATGGTCCACACAAACATTATGCCTAGTGTAATTAATTATAATAATATAAAAATAGAGAAGTGAAAGGATTTTAAAGAGCTAAAAGCAATTTCAGTGTGGCAAAAAAAATACTTTTTCAAGTGACCTATGTAGTAAAAACAATTCAGTTCTTTATGAGAGTAACACAAGTACAGAATAGAAAATGTAACCTATTTTTTTCCAGATAACTTATCCAGATTATTGGCAAAGTTATTCAAAGGCTACAAAAATCTCTATGTATTTGTTAGTGTAGAAAATGTAGTCTGTATCCTATCCCTACACCCATGCTGGGTGTTAAACCTAGAGCCTCATGCATTCTAGACAAATGCTCTTCCACTCTGGGTCACCCCAACCCCATTTTCCAAGTATATTTAATTGTGTATACATTGCCCCTGTGACTTTTTTTTGCCATAAGGCATATATGCTGTGGCTATTTCTTCCATGTAAAACTCAAAGCATCAAATCCCTGTTGAAAGAAGCCTGTCAGTTTGGGTCTTAAATGGAAGCCTCTGCCAGCCGGGCTCAATGAAGCCCAACACTGTGAGGAAAGCCGCTGCTGGCATTCTAGGCCTTTCCTGCATCCAGATGGCCTGTCTGTAGCCTGGCCAGAACCAAACCCTTCCTGCTGCCCGTTCAGCTGGCCTTGGATGACAGCCCCAGGCGACACCAGCTTCCAGACCACTTTAACTCTTGAATGCCCAATGTTGTTAAGAAGGTGGGCAGTTGGGAGGACTCCTGGTGTGATTTTCGTTGAAAGGGTGAGTCCAATTTTAAGCTTGAAACTGACTTTACAAAATATTTTTCCCTGTGCCCTCCCACCACCCACCATAGGCTTCTCACACACAACCATCCATTTGGCATCAGAGGGATTCCGTTTTGGAAGGGAGCGTGTGTGGGCAGCCTGCAGGTGAGGATGGGGTTGCCAAGGCAGGCCCTGTGGTTTGCCCTGTGCCTACACCCAGGACCTGACTTGGGTCTTTCCGGAGCACTTGTATACACAAAGCAGTGCTGCTGGTTGGGGTGTGGGTAATTTCAAAACAAAGTATTTTTTTTTTAAATAACTTGTTGACAAGACTTACATTCAGCAAACAAGAATGCGTCATGGCAAATATAAAATGACCAAGCATGGATTTAAGTGGGGACTTCTCCAAAACAGTTATGCCAGGGAAACAGATCTGTCCTGTTTTCCAAGTACCCTTGGAACTCTCACTAGTGGCAGCCATTGTTTTGTTTTTTTAACTTTAAGAGTGTATGTGTATGTGTGTAGGAGAGAAAAAGAGAGAGAGAATTTTCCCAGAAGTTAATATACCAAAGCAAAATCAACTGTCAGGCAAAGTTTCCTTATGGTTCTGCCTTTCTCCATCTAGAGAGATGTTAGTAACTCGTTTGCAACGGTGCTTCTTAAGTGGCTAGAAATGGTATTTTCAGATGAAAGCCTGGCTTCATGTCACTTTCCCTCTTATTTCTCTGTGCTCACTGTTGTTGTTGTCATTTTATTAAATATTATTATTATTATTATTATTATTATTATTATTATTATTATTATCATGCTTGTTGCCAAGCTGTTCCACATTCCACGGCTGATTAGAGAATCGAGAAAGCTGCACTAATATGAAGACCTAGCTTTAGACTGAGGATGTGGCTCAGTTGGTAGAATCCTAGCCTAACATGCACAAAGTCCTGGGTTCCATCATCAGCACCCCATAAAGCAGACATGCCACATGCTTGGGATCCCAGCACTTGAGAGGTAGAGTTAGGAGGATCAGGAGGTTAAGCTGATCCTTGCTTACATAGCAAGTGTGAGGCCAGCCTGGGATACATGAGACCTTGTCTTTCAAAAACGTGAATATAAAAGAGCCTTGGTTTATAGACCAGAGTACTGAACAAAGGAGGGGAGGAAAAGCTCTGCGAAGTGCCAGCTTTTAGAAAGCTTGATGGGGGAGAGAAAGGAGAACAGGGTAAGAGGAGGAGGAAGTAAGGAGAGAGAAGAGGAGGAAAGTACAAGAAAAGAAAGAGAGAAAAAAGAAAGAAATAAACTAGAATTGTAAGAACAGCTGAAGACAGGACTCAAGGAAGAAAGAATTAAAGAATTAAATCCGTATGTATCCCGATATGAAAAGGAAGTTTGTGGAAGGATAGAGATAGATGTCCTCTGTACAGCTGACCAACTGCGTTTCGCTTGCAGTGCCTCCTCTACTGGCGGAATCTCCCAGCAGCCAGCACAGGGCCAGTGTGGCCAAGCTTCCATTTGTGGCTTCCGAACCGAAACGCTTCCATTTGACTGCACGGCTCAGCTCTGGTCAGGTCTTCACTCCTGATTCTAGCCTCCATGCGTGCTTGTCTGCATAGTCCACAAATGCACAAAGTGGCCCTCTAGGCACCCAACCTTGCAACGGAGATGATGAAAATTGGGATTGTGCATCCAACTATGTTGTCCTGGGACACTGTGGGTAACATTCCTCCCAGTTGGACCCAGTCCTCAGAACTCTCCTCTGAAAAACACAGTGAACTAGACAGGCATTTAGGAAAGATTGTATCCTCAGGAGAGATGTAATATAACTGCAATATCATGGTTCAATGCATGTTTCCAGAGGATAAGCTGAAATCACTCAAAGGCAGAAAGAGCAAAAAGCCTTTCATGTCTGTTTTTCAGTTTTATAGATATTTTCTAATTAAAAACTGGTATCTGTTGCCTTGCAGTTGGGTTTTCACAGGACGATAAAATACTGCTCCCACCAGAAAGGAGATGTGAGGAAAAAATTATGAAAGCATGAAAGGAACTCACACATGGAGTTAGACATCCCCTTTTCTCTTAGAAAATCAGAAGAAAAGCCCTGCAAAAAGGAAGATAATTTTAGAATAAATTGTTGAAAGAAGAAAAGAAAAAAGTCAGCTAATGTTGGCTTAGTAATCTTTTTAAAAAATTGAAAGTATACTACATTTTTTATGAAAATAATTTCGCATTCCTTTCATGGGAAAGGCAGGCAAAAACTTAGCAGTGCCATTCCCACATTCTAGTATAAGATTTTTTTTTAAGTTGCTGACATGAGAAATCTTATTAGTTAATATAAAACAGTAGTTGCCCTCCTTTTATTAATATGTTGTGTTTTTCTCTACTGCCATGAGAACATATATATCAAGGAGCATCTTTGCATAAAACTCTGACCAGATTTCACAAGTCTTTTGCTAATAGGACTTTATTTAGTTTCAGTCTTTCCAAATAAGCCTGTATGTTTCCGACACACCACATGGCACGTACTGGGTCGGTCCTGTCTGTCCTCTGGCCCTTGACCTGCCATGGAAACCTTGCTCAGTCTGTTCACCTAGAAAGGAAAAAGGACGCTGTGTCTACTGAGAGCTTTTTGTCTTGGGGCCGGGGTGTGCAGACCTGTGGGGAGCCCCTGCTGACCCAGGAAGGCCACGGAGATGGGCTGCCATCCAGTTCGGCCGGCTCAGTGCAGTCAGCTTCCCCGTCCTCGCTGATGGTCCCTTCTCAGCTGGCCATTAGCTGATCATCAGGGCTCACGAGCTCCGGCCCGCCACTCCCTGCCCGCATGCCTCTCCTTCCCCACGCTGCTGGTACCTCTTCAGAGGGAGGGAAGTCTGTGCAGTGCTGGGGAGAGAAGAGCGGGAGTCCTGCCTTTGGAGCCTCTCAGGGTTTGCTCCTTCCTTCACAGGGGCTGGGATTGTTCATTTGCAAGGACTGATTCAACATGTTGCGTGGGAAAATTGCAGACAGTGAATTTAGCAGGGTCTATGCATCAGGGTAGCTAGTTTACAAACCTCAGGAGAATATGCTGCCCTTTCTGTAAGCATCTTGGGTGGCTTGTTGCTTTTCCTTTTGTTTCATTTTGTATTTGTGTGTGGGGGGGTGTGTCTGTGAGTGACCCCAGTATTGTTCTACACTGGGCAGGTGCTCTACCACTAAGCCACATGCTCAACCCTCCCATGGTGTTTTCAAAACTCCATTTAAAAAGTTTTGTATTTTATTTATGAAAGCAAGAGATTGAGAATGAGTGCACCAAGGCCTCTAGCCACTGTAAGCGGACTCCATGTACATGCATCGTCTTGTGCATCTGGCTTTACGTGGGTACTGGGGAATGGAACCTGGGTCTTTAGGCTTTGCAGGCAAATGCCTTAACCACTGAGCTTTCTGTCCAGCCAGTTTTTTTTTTAATTTTTTTTGAGCTAGGATCTTGTCATGTTGTTCAGATTTGAATTCTAACCCTCCTGATAAAATCTTTGAAGTACCCAGGGTTATAGATGTATGCCATATCACCCAGCTGGAAAACTGCATATCTAATGGGCTTCATTTTTTATGAGAAGCAAACATATATTTTCCCTTCTATACACAATTGTCATACATGTTTCTACTCTATAGAAATAAGATTCTAGGCTGGGTATGATGGTGCACACTTTTAATCCCAGCACTTGGGAGGCAGAGGTAGGAGAATTGCTGTGAGTTCAAGGCCACCCTGAGACTACAGAGTGAATTCCAGGCCAGCCCAATCAAGAGTGACCCTACCTCAGAAAAAAAAAAAAAAACTAGATTCTAGAAAGAGCCAAAATATATGTAATGATCAAATAGCATTTAGAATTTGGTGCTAAAGCTTTTTAAAAATGCAAGTTATGGGCTGGAGAGATGGCTTAGCAGTTAAGCGCTTGCCTGTGAAGCCTAAGGACCCCAGTTCGAGGCTCGGTTCCCCAGGTCCCACGTTAGCCAGATGCACAAGGGGGCACACGTGTCCGGAGTTCGTTTGCAGAGGCTGGAAGCCCTGGCACGCCCATTCTCTCTCTCCCTCTGTCTTTCTCTGTGTGTCTGTCGCTCTCAAATAAATAAATAAATAAAAATTTAAAAAATATGTTAAAAATGCAAGTTATATCATTTAATTAATTTTGAAAGAGAATCAACCAATCTTTATTTAAAACCCTCCATCTCTTCTCCTTTTCCCTCTCCTCCCCTCTCTCTTCTTCCCCTGACCTCCCCTCTCTTTATTACCTTCTCATTGTTGGGACCAAATACCTGACAAAAATAGGTTTATAGGAGCAAGGGTTCGTTTCAAATTACAGTTCCAGGTTGTCGTTTATGATGGCAGGGAAGTCACAGTGCAGGAGCAAGTCACACACAGTCCAGCAGTGAGGAAGCACACAGTGTGGCAAGGCTGAATGCTCAGTTATCTGTCTCCTTTTCAGACAGCCCAGGAACCCATCCCTGGGATGGTGCTGCCCATGGTTAGGGTGGGTTCTCCCACCTCAGATAAACTAATCTAGATAATCCCTCAGACAAGACCAGAGATTTGATGCTGTGGCGAGTCTAAATCCCATCAGGTTGACAACCAGAGATTAACCGTGACAGAAGGTGCAACCACCAAACCATCTAGCAGTTCCCCAAAGTTTTCAACATAAAGTTACCTTGTGACTCAGCAATTTTACCCCTAAGTATATATGCACCCCTAAAACTCTTCCAGGACTGTTCCTGACAGCACTGTTCATAATGGGACCAAGCGGAGGGCCTGCCTTTCCCGCAGGTGCTCAGGCAGGAGCAAGTAAGCATTGATAAGCATTGTTACGAACTGTTCAGCCAGGCCTGGTGGCGCACACCTTTAATCCCAGCACTTGAGAGGCAAAGGTAGGAGAGTTGCTGTGAGTTCAAAACCACCCTGAGACTACATAGTGAATTCCAGGTGAGCCTGGGTTAGAGTGAGACCCTACTTCAAAAAACCAAAAACAAAACAAAATTTCAATAATCTTAAATGTTCTCAGAATTGTTAGTTGTGCTTTGAGCTTTTGTTAAGTCACTACTGCAAACACCTCTTTAGCGCTCTCTATGAATGATTAGAACTGTGAAGAGCTGGTATTTGACAGGCTCATCCTTCGTGCCTGACAGCCTTGATAGTTAAACTGTCATTCAAGCAGCCCCTTTACTAATAACTGGCTGGAATGCCTTCCAGGCAGCCCCGCTGTTCAGGACAATTTTGAGGACACTGCAGTGGCTGAAAGGACTCTACAACCACAGCTGAATGTGCTCTCCAGTCAAGGCCACTCCAGATACCCCGTGCCAGCCAGGAGAGCAGCACTGTAAGCAGACACATCTGGCTGAACTGTCCACGACCCTGCAACCATTTTCATGCAGGCCAGAGGGGAGCACTACCCTTGGTGGGCCAGTACAAGGCCTGCAGTTGGTGCAAACACAGTTGTTCAATTGCAGGAATGGCTGTGATGATTAGTGCAAGTACCTGTCATTCCCCACTGCCCCCACCCCACCCATCTCTGGCTATTTAAACAGATTGTGTGGGTCAGTTTACAAAATTATTTAGGGCTAGGGAGATGGCTTAGTAGCTAAGGTGCTTGCCTGTGAAACCTCAGGACTCATGTTCTACTCTCCAGGTCCCATGTAAGCCAGACGCACAGTGACACAAGCACGCAAGGTCACAAGGTCACTCTTTCAATCTCACATTTAGAAAAGGAAGTCTCTTGAGCTTGCCTCAAAAAATTATTTACTTATATTTTATGTAAAGAAAATTAGCATGCCAGGGCCTTCTGCTGCTGCAAACAAATTCCAGATGCATGCACCACTTGGTGCATATGGTTTTACATGGGTACTGGGTTATTGAACTCTGGCCATCAGGACTTGCAAGCAAAGGCCATGAACTATTGAGCCCTCCCTCCAGCCTCAGTCACTTTTTAAGTTAGCCATGGGACATTCACACCCTGGTGTTGTAAATTTAGGTTCATTAAAAGACTTTTCTCCAGGGGTCTTTCTTCCTTGATTCTATTCTCTATCAGTAACAGAGTGAGCTGAGGGCTGTGGGCAGACAGCCTAGTCCATAAAGTAGTTGCCTCACAAGCATAAGGATCTGAGTTTGATCCCTACAACCCATTTTCTTGTTCCATAATGTAATAGTTCTCAGTGTACAAATATATATTTCACAAAATTGGAGAGAGACTCCAGGAAACTCATTAAGGCTCAAGAAATAAGGCTAAGAACCTTACAAGTGTTAGGAAAGTCCTGAAACTATAAGACTCACAAGGCCTTTTCCCAAAAGGTTCTATCAGGAGTAAGAACTGCTGAGGAGGAGACACTTTGGGACCCAAGCTGCCAGCAACCCTCACAGCGAGCTCTGGAGATGCAGCTACCGGGAGTTGACACCTTGTCACCAGTGCTGGGCTGGGCTGGGCTTTTGGAGTCATCCATACTTTATAAGTAACCCCTCAGCTATACTCCTGTAAGTAACCTCAAAAAGTTCATTGGTTCATGAAGTTGGACTTCAGTGTAATCATTTCTTTGTTGTGTTGTTGTTGCCCTATCTGGGGGTGAATGTCTCCCCCGGAAGCGGTTAGTGAAACAGAGGGTAAGAGGCCTCTTTAGGTTCCTTTTCGAGGCTGGTGTTAGTGAGAATCAACCCAGGAAAGTGAATGGTCTCCCCTGGAAGCTGGCTCCTAGGCACTGGAGCTCCCAAGGCCCAAGCACTAAAATAGCTGTGGCACCACTTCCCACGAATATCCCTCACACCATGACAGTGTCTGGACAGCCATCAGACCCACCGCACCTTAGCAAATAGTTATTGAGGCTGAGTTTCCCTTCATCTTATTTGATTGTGGGCCCGGCTTAGTGCAAAATGAAGCTTGTCTTCTCTTGTACATTGAAGTCGTGACTGGCATTGCCACACGTATGTCAGTCTTGTTTGCTCAGGTAATATGAAACCATACTGCTTTGTCCACTAGGAAGTCAGATTTTGAACCCAAAAGGCCATTGGCCAGACACCTGACCTATGGTATTTAGTGCCATGTGCTAAGGCCTCTGGGAAATAGGCAGTTCAGCTGTTTGAAACAGGCAAGGCCCCACCCTGTGGTAGGAATCCACAGGTCCATGTGCTTGAACACTTGGTCCCCAGCTGGTGACACTGGGAAGGTTGTGGAACCTCAAGATGCAGAGCCTTGCTGGGGGAAGTGAGTCACTAGGACTAAGTAGAGCCTGGCTGCACTTCCTGTTTGTCCTCTGCTTCCTGGCTGTGGATGCAGTGTGGCAACCCAGCCTCCTGTGAGCAAACCCTTTCCTTCCTTAAGTTGTTTCCTGTCAGGCATCTGGTCACATTAAACAGCAGAGTTAGTCACTAACACACATAAATATCTGGTATAGATACCCCTCTGTCCTCCTCTGTATTTCTGAATTCTCAGACGAGATACCACATTTCTAACCAACTACTCAAATGTTAAAACTATCATTTAGTATTGTACAGAGGGATTTTGTTAAATAAAAGTAAACTTTAATCCTCTAATGAGAGTTTATTATAGCACATATCTGGCATTTTTGTAATGTACTTTTAAAAGTTAATTATTTGAGAGAGAGAGAGAGAAAGAGGCAGATAGATAGATGGAGAGAGAGTGGGAATGGGCATGCCAGGGCCACCAGCCACTGCAAACAAACTCCAGACACAGGTGCCACTTTGTGCATCTGGTTTTATGTAGGTACTGGGTAATGAAACCAGGTTCATTAGGCTTTTCAGGCAAGCATCTTAACTGCTGAGCCTTTCTCCAGCCCATAACTTGTATTTAAAAAAAAATATTTTAGGGCTGGAGAGATGGCTTAGCAGTTAAGGCATTTGCCTGCAAAGCCAAAGGACCCCAGTTCAATTCTTCAGGGCCCACTTAAGCCAGATGCACAAAGTGGCACCTGTGTCTGGAGTTCGTTTGCAGTGGCTGGAGGCCCTGGCATGCCCATTCTCTTTCTCTCTGTCTCCTTCTTGAATAAATAAATAAATAAAATATATTTTAAAGTGTTTTATTTTATAAAAGTAAAGATTTATAGGAAGTTGCAAACAATATAGGATGTCCCAAATACTTTCCACCCAAAACTCTCCCAGTGATGGTATCATGAAACTATAGTTTGATTTCAGGTCCAGGACATTGTTATTAGGTATAATCTATAGACCATCTTTAGACTTCCCTTATATTAATTACCTTTTCACTGTTATGACAAAATATCCAACAGAAGCCATGGAAGAGAAGAAAGATTCCTTCAGGCTTATGATTCCAGTCACTGTGGTGGGCATGGCATGGCAGTCTTCATGGTGGCTGGAGTGTGTGGTAGGAACTGCTTACGTGCAGAAGGAGCTGGGCCACCATGTTAGCTTCAGAGGCCTGCGCTCAGCAGCACACCTCTGCCAGCCTGGCCTCTTGCCCCATTGATTCAATAACCTCACCAAACAGAACCACCATTGAGGACTGAGTGTCCAAACACATGAGCCTATAGGGGACATTACCCGTTCAAACCATAACTCACCTTTTGTGTTTGTGGGGCTTTTTTGTGTATGTGGGGCTGAAGCTTGGGAGCCTAGGCACCATGGATTCTCAGCAAGCTCTCTACCACTGATCTACATCTCTGGCCTTCAGGTTCCACCATGTTTACATGCACTTGTGTTGTTGTTGTGTGTGTATGTGTGTGAATATGATTATGTCACATTAGTAGATTTCATGTAAACAGTATCAATCAAAATACAGCACTATGAGCCAACAGATGCAATAGTGGCATGCCTGCTATAGGGAAAACCAGCCGTTCTCTAATGGGACTGGAGGCCCACTCCACGGGAGGGAATACATGGCTGATACTGAAAACCTATGACAGGGGAAGACATAATGCCTAGGGGTGTAATACCTGCTGGTATCTGACTAACTGCATATATTATGCTCACCAAACTGCCCAGTAAGCATTTTTCTTAATGGTCTGAGCTATGTATTAATGCTATTCTCACTTTTGGTTAGAGAAGCTTCTCTTTTCAGATGGCAGTGACCACTGGAATGACTCAGAAAGCACCATGGTGCTAAGAAGTGACAGGAGTGCTCAGCACTGAAACATTTCTATCACACCTTCCAAGGCTCAGGGTCCATTGTGGAAGACGTGGCAGAAAGAATGTAAGAGCCAATGGAAGGTAGGACTCCTTACAATGTGCTCTTCCAGACACAAAATGGCCTGGATATCCATGATCTCACAGTGCCTGACACTACTACACAAGACCATCATAATAGGAGGAAAAGGTGATGACATCAGAATAAAAGAGAGACTAATTGAGAGGGGGAAGAGATATGATGGAGAATGGAGTTGTAAAGGGGCCATGGTGGGAGGAGAGGGAATTACCATGGTTTATTGCCTATAATTATGGAAGTTGTCAATAAGAAAATAAAATTAAAAATAAAATAAAAAAATACATCCCTATTTTGTTACAGGGAGCCATCATGCTACTTCACTATGGATGCACCTGTACTGTCATTCCCAACAACACTAATCTGTTTTCCATCTCTTGTTTTGAGAATAATACAGTATCTGACACGTACCAGCTTCATTCCAACTCTGTATGTATCAGTAGCTTATTATTATTATTATTGTTATTATTATTATTATTTTGTTCTTTTGATGTAGGGTCTCACTCTATCTCAGGCTGACCTGAACAAACTTCAGTAGTTTTTGTTTTTTTGGTTTTTCGAGGTAAGGTCTCACTCTAGCCTAGGCTGACCTGGAATTCACTATGGAGTCTCAGGGTGGCCTCGAACTCACTGCAATCCTCCTACCTCTGCCTCCCGAGTGCTGGGATTAAAGGCGTGCGCCACCACGCCTGGCAGTAGCTTATTTTTGTTGATGAGTTCCCTTCCATAATACAGATGCACCACAGTTTGTTTAATCATTCACCTATTAAAGGTCATGTAAATTGTTTCCAATGTTGAGCAATTGCAAATAAAGCTACAATGAGTATTTGCTTATACATGCCTTTATGTGTGTGTCGGGGGGGGACATAAATTTTCCTGTGTAAAGAACTAGGAGTATTATATGGTCCATATGGTAAATATTGGTTTATTTTTTATTAAATTGCTAACATCTGCTGCACATGGCCACCAGCAGTTTCTGAGACTGTTTTCTCTTTTGGCATTTGGTATTGCCACTATTTGGGCATTGTAATAGGCTAATAGACCTCATGGTGGTTTTAATTTGCATTTTCAAAATGACTAATAATGTTGAACGTATTTCCACTTGCTTTTCTACCATCTTTGCAGAAATATCTCTTCATGTTTCTTGTCCACTTTCTAAGTGGGCTGCTTATTTCCGTACTGTTAATTTTGAGAGTTCTCTGTGGATCTTTGTCAGATGTTTAGTTAGCAATATTTCTTATAATGCTTTCTCCCCACCTGTGTCTTGTCTTTTCATCTTTGTAACTGTATTTTTTTTTTTTTTTTTTTTTTTTTTGCAGAACAAAGTATTAAGTTTGATTAAATCCAATTTATCAGTATTTCTCTTCTGGTTCATCTTTGGGCATAAAATCTAAGAATGCTCATCTTGCCTGATGTCCTGAAGTTTTTCCCCTTTATTTTCCCCTAATTATTTTTATTTCTTCATTATTTACTTATTAACAGAGTCTCACGTTGCCTACACTGGTGTCAAACTCACTATATAACCAAGGAGGAGCTGATTATTCTGTGTCTGCCCCTTGAGTGCTGGAATTAGAGGCATGTGTCACCATACTTGGTTTTTTGGCATGTTACGGCCTGAACCCAGGGCCTTACACATGCCAGGCAGGCACTCTACAGAGATATAACCCCCAAAACTAGAACTTTTTTTCTTTATGTTTTTGAGGTGGGGTCTCACTCTAGCCAAGGCCGATCTGGAATTCACTATGTAGTCTCAGATTAGCCTCAAACTCACAGCAATCCTCCTACCTCTGCCTCTCAAGTGCTGGGATTAAAGGTGTGTGCCACCATACCTAGCCACTAAAACTTTTATTATTTGACATTTTATATCTAAATCTTTTAGGTATTTTAAGTTAATCTTTACATAAGGTATGAGGTTAAATTAAGGTTAATTTCCTTGCCTATGTCTTTCACTTGTTCTAGCACCATTTTTCTATTTCCTTCTTTGGACTGTTAAAGATTAGCCATCCCTGTGTATATCTAGTTCCCTGTTCTATTCCACTGGCCCAAGAATCTATCCTTCATCAAGACTACACTGTTTTCTTTAGTCTTTTTTTTTTTTTTTTTTTTTGCTTGTATGTGTGTAGAGTATGGGTGTGGTGTATAGATACATGTGTGTGTGCAGATGCACGCACCCCATGCACGTGTGTGCAGAGGCCAGGAAAGTGTCTGTATATACATTTGTATATATTTATTTTCCTGAAAGAGCCTTCCCTTAACCTGCTGCTGTCTATCAGTGAGCACAAGTGATTCGCCAGCCCCCCCCCCGCCCCGGCCCACTGCAGACAGATGTTACAAATGTGTGTGGCTACCACCCACATCTTACACGGTCTCTGGGGAGTTGAACTTGGTGATCTCCAACCCAAGAGAACCTCGTGCTGAAGTGCAAGCTGCAACACAACCTTCATCCTAAGGTCTGTTAAACATGCATGCTTGCATAACGGAAATCTTTCCAGTACTTTAAATTTTTTTAAATATCCTATCTACTTGGGGGGAGGGGGAGAGAGAGAATAGGCACACCAGAGCTTTCAGCCACTGCAAATGAACTCCTGATGCACATACCACCTTTGTGCAGCTGGCTTATGTGGGTACTGGGGAGTCGAACCTGAGTCCTTAGGCTTCATAGGCAAGTACCTTAATCACTAATCCATTTCTACAGCCCAGCTGGGCATGGTGGTGCACGCCTTTAATCTCAGTACTCAGGATTGCCATGAGTTTGAATCCACCCTGAGACTACATAGTGAATTCCAGGTCAGCCTGGGCTAGAGTGAAACCCTACCTCAAAAACCCAAGACCAAAAAACAAACAACCCCCCCACCCCCCCCACACAAAACACCATTTTTCCAGCCCTTTTGTTTTGTTTTAGTCTGGGTCTGACTATGTTGCCCAGGCTGGTCTGGAACCCAAGTGATTCTCTTGCTTCAGCCTCTTGTGGGTTGGAAGAACAGGTATATCCCACTGCACCTTGCTTGAATAATGGATACACCAACATTTTTTAATAAGTTCTTATAAGGCTGGAAAGATTGCTTAGCAGCTAGGGTGCTTGTCTGCAAAGCCTAAGGACCCATGTTTGACTCTCCAAGTCCCATGTAAGCCAGACGCAGAATGTGATGCAAGCATGCAAGGTTGCACATGTGCACAAGGTGACACACATGTCTGGAGTTCGATTGCAGTGACTGGAGGCTCTGGCATGCCAATATTCTCTCTCCTCTCATAAATAAATAAAAATTTAAAAATTCTTATATATGCCAGGCTTTCTTTTGTTACACATGCGTAAACTCATTCATTCTTTATAAAATCCCATGAAATGGTTACAGTTAGACTCATTTCATAGGTGAGAACACTGAGTGGAAATAGTTAAATAACTTGCTTGAGAGTCAGATCCGGAGCCCAGGCTGGCCCCGTGTCCTGTGGGCTTTATTGTGATCGTGTTCTTGTCTCCTCTCAGATCTGCTTTCCGTGAACTCCACGTTGGCTTTCCGCCATGGCTCCGTGTTGAGAGATGTGATAGGCAGCATTGACGATTCTTGTTGCTCTCACCGTAGGCAAGCTGACAAAGATGTGGCTCTCTGTGTCACATGGTGTCTTCTGTAGGTGGACAGATGGGAAACCTGCCTCTAAGATCTCAGTACCAGAAATAGGTATGTTTCTTCTTTATTTTTTTTTAATTGACAACTTCCATGATTGTAAACAATATTCCATGGTAATTTCCTCCTTCCCACCACTTTCCTGTTTGAAGCTTCACTCTCCATCATATCCCTTTCCCCCTCAATCAGTGTTTCTTTTATTTTGTTGTCATGATCGTTTCCTCCTATTATGATGGTCTTGTGTAGGAAGTGTCAGGCACTGTGAGGTCATGGATATCCAGGCCATTTTGTGTCTGGAGGAGCATGTTGTAAGGAATCCTACCTTTCCTTTGGCTTTTACAGCCTTTCCATCACCTCTTCTGCAATGGACGTTGAGCCTTGGAAGGTGTGATAGAGATATTTAAGTGCTGAGCACTCCTCTGTCACTTCTTCTTAGTATCATGGTACCTTCTGAGTCATCCCAAGGTCACTGATATCTGAAAAGAGAAGCTTCTTTAACCAAAAGTGAGAGTAGTATTAATGTATGGGTATGAACATCAAGAGAAGTGCTTACTGGGAAATTTGGTAGGCATAGTATATACATTTAGCCAGACAGCAGCAGATGTTACACCCCTAGGGCTCATGACTATCCCTGTTGTAGGTTTTTCAGTAGCAGGGATGTATTCCCTCCCATGAAGTGGGCCTCCAGTCAAATTAGAGGATGGTTGGTTTCCCCCATAACAGATGTAGCACTATTGCACCCATTGGGGGTGAAAAGTCCTAAGTGAGGTCAGGGGAAGAGATCGAGTAAAGGAAAGGTGGGAGGAGGGCTAATCAAAATCTAAGAGGATATAAATAAATCATATGGAAACCTACTTTTTTGGACAATGGAACACTCAGGAGCCATAGATTGTTGCTAGAAAATTTTCAGTGCCAGGGATGGGACACCTTCCAGTGAGTTGTTGGCCAGGGAGGTCCCTGATGCCCCCAAAACATTATAGGCCATTGCTGAGGCCCTTGGTTTCCCACCAGGAATGGATGGTAAGACCCTATTGCTGAAGACTCCACATACTTGGGCTGCAAGGCCACTGAGAAATGCTGCTAAAGCTGAGCTGAAAACCTCCTCCATGTAGACCAGCTGACAGAAAGCTGGAAAAAGCCACACTGCATGTAGTTCAATGGGAGAGAGAGAAATCACCAGTGAAGATACTCAGCAGTGGACACTGCAAGCCTTATTTTTGGCCAGCCAGGCCGAATGAGCCAGCAGGTGTGTTTCTTCTGAGTGAGTGGGATGGGCTCTTTCCTGAGCACCGTGGGTACAGAAAGGGTCACATCGCCCACACTGTGCTACTGCTGTCGAGTCAGAGCCCAGGCTCCAGCCTGCCGCCCACAGTGGTGTGCCTGGTGCCTAGCATCACCGCGGACTCATGATCTGCCACCCTAATATTTTCTCCTCCTGTATTTCCCACAACCTACTTATTTTTTTGTTGTTCATTCTTTATTTGTTTATTTGAGAGTGACAGACACAGAGAGAAAGACAGATAGAGGGAGAGAGAGAGAATGGGCACGCCAGGGCTTCCAGCCTCTGCAAACGAACTCCAGACGCGTGCACCCCCTTGTGCATCTGGCTAACGTGGGTCCTGGGGAACCGAGCCTCGAACTGGGGTCCTTAGGCTTCACAGGCAAGCGCTTAACCACTAAGCCATCTCTCCAGCCCCTACTTATTTTCTTAAAAAAAACCTCAGCTATACAAGCACATAGTATAAGAAGTCATATACAAGGTTTTTAATAACAAAACAAAATGATGACCCCCCCATGCCCACTGCTCCCACCTCCGATGCTGTTGCAGACCCCCAACTTTTGCCACGTCTTTAGCTGGTTTTTTTTTTTTTTTTTTTTGGTGCTGATCCATTTTTTTTTTCCTCCTGACCTTTCAGTTTTAGAGATGATCTCTTGCTTTCCCTAATAGGCAAGTTAGGGCTTGGCTTTCTTATCCTACTATCTACAACTTATACCCTCTGCCTATCCCTGTCTTCCCATTATATCACAATTTTGCTTGAAAACTTTCAGTGCTTACATTATTTTATTTATTTTTATTTCTTAATTTTTCGAGGTAGGGTCTCACTCTGGTCCAGGCTGACCTGGAATTCATTATGGAGTCTCAGGGTGGCCTCGAACTCATGGCAATCCTCCTACCTCTGCTTCCCGAGTGCTGGGATGAAAGGCGTGCGCCACCACGCCCGGCTACACTATTAATATTATGAAAATACTGTTCATAGGTGCCTACTCTCCTTCCTTCCTCCCTTCCTTTCTTCCTACCTTCTTTTTTCCTTTTCTTTCTCCTTTACTTCTTCCTTCCTTCCTTCATTCCTTTCTTTTGGCATATCTCACTGTAGTTTTAGGCTTCAGTGATTTCTAGGTCATCCTGGGCTTGAATGAGACCCTGCCTGAAAAACTACAACAACAACAACAAATCACAGTGCTGTGCTGTGGAGGCGGTGCACACTTGTAATTCCAGCACTGGGGGGTAGAGGCGAGGTTATCAAGAGTTCCAGGATAATCTTGGCTACATAGCTAGGCTAGAGTGAACGACATGAGACTCTGTCTCAAACAAGTAAATAAAAACAAAAAACAAAAAAATTACAATCTTTGTCTGCCTTCTCTATACAGTCCTCCATTTGAAAATATTTACTTCAAGATAACATGCTAAGGAGGAGTTCCTTGTGCTGGAGATTGAAAAAAGAAAAAAAAAAAAAAACATCCCTAAGAAGTGTCTTCTGACTTCAGGATTATAGGAGGCATCAGTGCTGAAATGCAGAAAGCACAGTTTCACATGGCTTTTGATCTAGAGGTGTACAGGAGGGCCTGGGAGAGGGCTGGCTGTGGTTTCCAGCCTCCATGTCCAGCTGGCTTTTGAAGACTGGCTGGTTCCTAGGAACTTACTGGTTAGGGATATTCCACTTTACTACACGAAATATAGTGGGGCCTGTACAAAATTTGGAGCCCTTCCTACACAAAGAGAATACTGTTGATAAGGGCATGAACCCTGTTGTTCCAGTGGGATGTGTCACAAGACTCAGCCAGACCAGCAATGTGCTGCCAACATTGGCCCCCAGGGAGTTTTGAGAGGGCATGGTTGTGTCCCTGATGTCACACTTTAATAATCCGAAATAAGCATAGGCACAGACTAGCTTCGATGAGAAGGCTCAGAATTGCTGAGCAAGAAATTTGGTGGAAGAGGGATGGGACAGAAGCAAGGGAGGAAAGATGGAAGGAAGGAAGTAAACAGCTTATTCCCACTTGCAGCTTTGCAATTTGGAAGTCTGAAAGTGTAATGTTTCCCAAGTACGAGGCTTCACTTTAATAAAGTGTTGAAATCCCATTGGGCAGTGGAAGTTGGAGATGTAGTAGGGCGTGGGAGTGACTCTTTGATCATGAGGGACTGGGACAAAGGAAAGAAAGAGAACCAAGACGGGTGGTGAGTGCTCGCCAGAGGAATTTAACTTCTCTTCCTGCTGGCAGCGCTGAAGAGATTCCCACAACTCTACGGTCATCTGGATCCTATTTGATTGTGGGTGGAAGGAGACAAGTGACAGCTAGTGGGACCAGTGGCTTTCTGGGAAGAAGGATGGGAAAGCTGAGGGTCTGGAACAACCAGAGAGGTGAAGCAGGGAAGACACAGTCATCAGAAGCAGAGTTAAAGTCTTCTTGGCTTCTGGCATTCCACATTTGTCCCAAGAACACAAGGTCTTCACAAAGAGAAAAAATAGCGACTGTGTTGCTGGTGAGGACCATGGACTTTCTGGAAAAATATCACCCAGGCGTCCTTGATATCTATATACAGTTACACACTGTAATTATACTATTTTTTATATTTTTTTTGTTAAATAACTGAGGCTGGGGAGATGGCTCAGCGGATTAAAGTGCTTATACGAGGGCGTGATTCACCCTGAATTTGAGTTATTTGAGTTGCAGAACCCACGTAAACACCTGGACATGGCCACTTACACCTATAACCTTCAGTTCTGTGAGGGACAGAGAGCAAAGACTCTCTGGGGCTTTCTGGTCACCCAGTCTTGTGGTTCACGGCTGCCTTGGGGCCGCTGCGCATCGGTCTTCCAGGGGTGTCCAGGCAACTGCGGAGAAGGGTCTTGAGCGGCGGTGAGTGTGATGGGAAGAAACACCGGGAGACAGCTTCAGAGAACAGCTTGTTTATTTGTCAGGGGAATGGGTTTACAAGCATCTGTGAAAGAGCGGGAAGAGGTACAGGTGGGCACCGGTCATAATAGGATTGGTTAGTACAAAGGACCCGCTGATGCCTAATTAGCATGTAGGGACTTTGTGGGTGAGCAGGGAAGGGTCACATGTTCTAAGCCGTGGTGGGAAAAGGTACAGGGTACAGGTCGCTGGGGGTTGGCTGTGCAAAGCTGGCTGATACTGCATAGGGACATGCCGGGCAAGTGGCAAGAGGTCACAAAGCCCCAGGGAAAGTCTTATCAAGATGCCCAGGTGCCCCAGGCTGGGGGAGGGAGCAGCCTTCCTCCTGCCGGTCTCAAGGTGAGATTATTGGGGTCTGGGCATGCTGCCATCTCTGAGGTCGGGGCCCATAGTCATGCCTGACAGCTCAGGCCTGCTTAAACCTCCAGTGGTCCAGGGACCTCAACTATGCCCAGTCTAACAGGAAAGAAAAAACCAGCTCTGGGTTCAGAGAGAGACTGTCTGAAGGAAACGTGTGATGAGCGATAGGGGAGGCAACTTGACATTCTTCTCTGCCTTCATGCATAGGGAGAGTTCATCTGCACACACATGCATACATCACGCACACACACACACACACACACACACACCCCACATCACATCACATATACTCACACATACACACAAACCCAAACAAATAATTACCATTGCTTAGAGTTTTGTAGGAATAAACTCAGAGGTCGATGTACAAAGCTGATTGGGAAAGTACCCGTGGATTTAAGACCAGCAGAAAAGCGCAGTAGTGGGACTGGACAGGATGTAAATTGTGATGGGTCACACCACACGTCTTCAGTCAGCCCTACAGGACCTTGGAGTTGTCTTGTTTGAGAGCAAAGAAGGTTGGGCCTGCAGACCTGGCATAGACTGGTCCTTAGGTGAGGGCTACCGACGAACTTGGATAAGGTGATTCGTTGTGGATGAAGACAATATTTGGGGCAAGACTCATTTGAGAGCCATCTTCTGTCGGTACTCCTAGTATCAGAAGGAATGGTAACTTCTGGGAAATAGAAGGGAATCTGAGTGGCATAGTACAGCATTGATTGAAGTCAACTTTTTGTATGGGATCTAGTCACTTTGTATAATAAGTCTGGGAACAGCTTCTCCAGTGTCTGTGTTGAACTCTTCCTAAGGGGCCTTACAGGAGGAAGGGTACTGGGACAAACTCCAACTACTGTTGGAGCTACTGGTCTAAAGCTTGCAAGAGATCGTCATTGTGCCCCTGCTATTCAGCCCGTTTTAAATTCCTCTAACTCACATGATCTCATTGGTCTAATTGTTGGGCTTCTGGTTACCACGTCCTTCTGAGGTGGCTATGGTTACCCTTGCTTCAACTCAGCTAAGGAATAACGAGTGATGTCACCGTCACTGGGACCTCCAAACCACAGAACCTGGAAGTGCAGAGACAGGTCCCACGAGTGGGTCATGGTGAGCCTGGTAAGTAGGGCCTGGGGCCACTCCTACTTCCTTCTTGTCCTTCCCAGGACTATTTGTGAGACAGCATAGGCTCATGTAATACTTGTAGATTTAGGATGCATGCTGCCTCTAGAAGATGCCATCTCTACAGACTGTCTCCTACAAAGTGGCACTTTGATTGTACCTTCAAAAGGCCACTATATACATTACTCTGTCAGCTGACTGCATCCTTAACAGAAGCAGTGTGACATGGAATAGGAAGGGGCAGGGCATCATGAAGTCACATGTCACTGATGGCCCACTCTATTGCAATGTGAGTTCTTGTGTCCAATGATAATATCACACAGGATTCTTTGTTGATTGTTGAAACACTCTATATGTGCTCAGATACAGTGTTGGCCAAGGCCCTGAGGGCAGAAAAAACAAACCCAGAATATGTTTCCTTCCAGTGTAATAAAGCTGCTAGCAAGGGGACTTGAATATTCAACTGAACTGTTTTTACCTCATCTTTATTTTAAATTCCGTTTTCTTAATTATTAATGAGACTGATACTTTTTTAATTTGGCCTCTATACTTTTTACTATTTATCTTCTTTTAAAAATATATTTATTAGCCGGGCGTGGTGGTGCACGCCTTTAATCCCAGCCCTCGAGAGGCAGAGGTAGGAGGATCGCCATGAGTTCGAGGCCACCCTGAGACTACATAGTGAATTCCAGGTCAGCCTGAGCCAGAGTGAGACCCTACCTCGGAAAAAAAAAAAAATATATATATATATATATATATATATGTGTATATATATATATATATATATATATATATATATATATATATATATATAAATTCACAAGCACAGAGACAGACAGAAAGAGAGAGAGAGAGAGAAGGGGTGTGCCAAGGCTTTCTGCCACTGCAAATGTACTCCAGATGCATGTGCCAGTCTGTGCATCTGCGTTTATGTGGGTACTGGGGAATTGAATCCAGGTCTTAGGCTTTGCAAGAAAGTTCCATCTCTCCACCCCTATCTTATACAGCACTTTTCTTTCATACTTTTAGCATTCTCTTATGTATTGTAGACATTGCACTTTGTCATTTGTTACCAGTGGCTTTTCATTCCATTGCTTTTTATCTAGAATTCACTATTTTGTGAGTTTTTGTTTAATAGCATGAAACCCATTGACTTGTCACTACTAATGCTTTCTTTAGATACTTCTATAAACATCTATTATATTCTATATACCTGTGTGTGGGGGGGAGGGGGTACTGAGGCTTGAACCCAGGGCCTCATTCTTGCTGAGCAAATGCTGTATCACTGAGCTCTTCCTCCAGTCCCTCTAAAACGGATAATTTATTTTTCTGTTAGGAATATATCAACCTTTTCATCTTCTAATGAAAATAGATTTTATTTTCATTATTTAACCTCTATTCATTTTTTATGGCATGTTGTATAAAGTGTAGCTGTATCTCTTTTATTTCTGCCTACAAAGCGGAATAAATTTGGTATTAAGATGTATGCCTGTGGGGCTGGAGAGATGACTCAGTTGTAAGAGTGCTTGATGCATAAGCATGAGAACCTGAGTTCAGATACCAAGTATCCATGTAAAATGCAGGCGCCTGTAATTCCAGCCCCGGGGAGGCAGAGACAGCAATCCCTACGGCTCGCTGGCTGGCTAGTCTAGTCGTATTAGTGAGCTTTAGGTTCAACAAGGGTCCCTGTCTCAAAGAATAAGATGGAGGGCAACTAAGAAAGACACTTTGTGTTGACCCTTGGTGTCCACTTGCACATGTGGGCATGTATACATATGCAGAAATATGCATATGACCACGGGCATACGCATATGAATATGCAACCACAATTAAGCCGTGGTTAACCTTGAGTGAGAGCATAGATGAATTTGCTATTTTTCTTTTCATTTATTTTTTTTAGCATAGTGTATATCATGTCCCAAATCAGCACCACTTCTTTGCTTCGAAAAAGAGAAGCTTTTTAAATAAAATGAAGAAAATAAAAATATTGACTTTTAACTAAAATGGCAATTATAAGAAAAAAAAAGAGGCCAGGCGTCGTGGTGTACGCCTTTAATCCCAGCACTCGGGAGGCAGAGGTAGGAGGATTGCTATGAGTTCAAGGTCACCCTGAGACTATATAGTGAATTCCAGGTCAGCCTGAACTAGCGTGAGACCCTACCTCCAAAAAAAAAAAAAGAGGAACGGTTTGGAAGAGATCACATGAGAGGTAAACTCAAATGGCACTTGCTCCTGAGTCTGAGTCTCTTTATATTACTAACGGGACACTGTCCAGACTTTTGTGTAAGCACTTCTCTCCTTAGCGTTTCTGAAATGGCCACTGTGTCTGCCCGGTGTGTCTCCATTCTGTTCCTGGAATTTCTCCCTGTGATTGCAATTGCATCTGCCTTAAGCTTTTGACCTAGTTCATTACCACATTGACTGCTGGTTCCTGAGTTCTGAATTTCCAGGGTCAGGCTTTCCTTTGTGTGTGGTAACTCCGCTCTAATTTCTCTGTATTCCTTCTTTTTTTTTTTTTTCTCCCCAAAACAGCCCTGGGCAGTGATGAAGTCAACAGGGTATCAGTGGGGGTTGAATCAGGACGACGGGACTCTTCTAGACCCCAACACAAGGAGTTAATTCAGGCAGTTTGTGGCGACAGGGGAAAGCCACAAGGAGAAGCTCTGAAGGCTGGAGGTGTCCATTCCCAGGGCTGCGTCCGCCCGTGAGACGGCGGTGCTGAGCCAGGAGCGCGGAGCTGCCGTCCTTCCGAGCTGCCTGTGCTTCAGGCAGACACGGCTGAAGTGGGGCTCAGACCTCAGAAGGGCACCACGAGGGTTTCTTGAGATAGGGAGAAGGTTGCCTGGGGTCCGCATTTCTGAGCAGTGAGGTCCAGTTGTTCTTTGTTTCTGTTTATAGAGGAGATGAGCTACCTTGTTAAAGCATTAGAGTTATCCGTGTGTGTGTGGGGGGGGTACATGCATGTTCATGTGTGTGGGGACATGCACATGTGGAAACCAGAGGACAACCTCGGGTATCACTCTTCAGGTATGCCATCCACCTCCATCAGTCCGAGTCACCGATGAGGCTAGATTGGCTGGTCAGCTCCAAGGTGCACCAGCTCTGCCTGCCCAGCGCTGGCGCTGCGGTGCTCCCCACTCACCTGCCTTCTCTGTGGCTGCTGAGGATCCAACTCCTGAGATCTGAATGCATTACCAACTGACCTGTCTTCCCAGGCCCAGAATCAACCCTTCTACTTGAGTTACCTTAAGGGGGAGGTCCCTGTGTCTTACCTCCGAGTGCCTGTAATGCACACTTCTTCCCCAGCATGTCACCGTATCAATTCAGAGCAGCCCCTTCATGCGAACTGAGAATTTTCATCTGCCTTTCTTTCTTCCTTTCCTTCTCTTCCCTTCTCTTCCCTTCCTGTCCCATCCTGTCCCTTCCCTTCCCTTCCCTTCCCTTCCCTTCCCTTCCCTTCCCTTCCCTTCCCTTCCCTTCCCTTCCCTTCCCTTCCCTTCCCTTCCCTTCCCTTCCCTCTTTCTTTTTTCTTCTCTCTCTCTATTTTGAGGTAGGGTCTCACTCTAGCTCAGGCTGACCTGGAACTCACTATGTAGCCTTACGGTGGCCTTGAACTCGTGGTGATCCTCCTACCTGTGCCTCCCGAGTGCTGGGATTACAGGCATGTGCCACCACACCCAGCTTTTCTTTCTTTCTTTCTTTTGGTAGGGTCTCACTCTAGCCCAAGATGACATGGAACTCACTATGGAGTCTCAGGGTGGCCTCAAACTCACATCAATCCTCCTACCTCTGCCTCCCAAGTGCTGGGATTAAAGGCGTGCACCACCACGCCCGGCTTTGTCAGTGTTTCATTATAACACCACAGTGGTTTTACATTCGTGAAACACTCCTACAATGGTATTTTTTTCCTCTCACAACACTAAATGTATGCTTCTATTCACAAAAGTTTTATTATTTTGCTGTTCTATCTCTTAAAAATTTATTTATTTACTTATTTGTTGGGGTGTGTGTGTGTGTGTGTGTGTGTGTGTGTGTGTGTGTGTGCCAGGGCATGCCAGGGCCTCTTGCCACTGCACAAAACACTTCAGACACATGAACCATTTTTGAGTCTGGCTTTACTGGAGCATTGAACCCTGAGCTAGCAGGCATTTCAAGCAAGCACCTTTAACTGCTGTACCATTTCCCCAGCCCTGTTCTAGCTTATAAAACTCAGCGTTCCACTATCTAGCATTCATTTATATTAGTTATTTTTCTCAATGCCATGAACAATAGCTGATGTGATAACTTAGGGGAAATATTTATTTTCGCTCATAGGTTCAGAGGGTTTTCAGTCCATTATAACAAGGAGGACAAGGCAGAGCAGAGCAGTTTATAGCAGGAAGTGGTGGGGGTGGGCAGAGAGAGGCCAAGGACAAGACACCCCAAGGGACCAGCTCCCCACGACCTACTGCCTTTGGCTATGCCCACCTCTCAGCTTCTATCACCACCCCAAATAGTGCCACCAGCTAGGAACTAACTGTTCAAACCATGAGCCCATGGAAGACAATAACTTGTTGTAGGTTTTTCATAACAGCATGAAATGTATGAATTAAATGGAAAGTGCTGTGTCGTTTGTCTAGTCTTCCGGTTATGAGCAGGCACTGCTGTCCATCTCGTCTGAGTTCCTTTATCATGTCATTATGGTGTTGGTGTTTCCTTAGAAGTTCTTGTTAGGCATGATTGAAACATTTGATAGGGATTTGGAGTGTTCCTTGTAAATGTGATTGCTTTTTGCATTCATTTCTATTATTGATTATAACAATTATTTTAAAATGTGTGCTTCCTGATGATCACTTGAAGTAATGAGGAATTGACCAGTATCAGAATACATGCTAAGCAGAGATGGACACTCACTGCCCATTTACTTTCCAATGTTTGAGTCCCTTGTGAACAATTTGAGTATTGCCAGGCCCTGTAAGCCAGTTGCTTTTATCATTTTCCTCTATGAATGAGCCCAGTTAATTGACCCGCGCTGCGACCAGCTAAATGCATGTCAGTGCAGACCTTGGCTTTTACCAGCCCTCATTTCAAATAATTAGAGCAGCCTGCGTGGCTTTGGGAGCCATCTATTTCTATACTAGAGGATAGCATGACTGAAGACTGGTTGTAGGTTTTCAAGCAATGGCTTTGTTCTACATGTCTTCAAATGTGGTCTCTCTGAATGACATAAACAGCATATGGTCGTTGTAGAAAATGCGAAGATGCAGATAAGCTCAAAATGAATGCTAAGATGGGTATTGTGTGTGTGTGTGCGCGCGTGCGTTTTTTGAGGTAGGGTCTCACTCTATAGCTCAGGCTGTCCTGAACTCACTGGGTAAACCAGGTGCCTTAAACTCATAATGATCCACCTGTCTCAGTCGCCAGAGTGTTGAGATAAATGTGAGCTACAAGGTGTGGCTTAGACTGCTGTCTTTAATTGCAATGTTTTTTTTTAATGTGGGGAATGCATAATTACACAAACAAATATGATACCTAAAAATTTCCTTGGGCTGGGGAGTATCTCAGGGAAGAGTGGCTGCATTTGATCCTAAGTGTCGTGGAAGTTAAAAATACCTTAGTTTGTAAGGTACACTTTTTCATATTTTTAAAATATCCCTTCCTTCCTTCCTTCCTCCCTCCCTCCCTCCCTCCCTCCCTCCCTCCCTCCCTCCCTCCCTCCCTCCCTTCCTTCTTTCCTTCCTTCCTTCCTTCCTTCCTTCTTTTTCTTCTTTGTGACATGTTGGGGATCAAATCCAGGCCTTCACATGCCAACCACACTTCTACTACTGAACCACATTTCTAATCTGAAATATTTTCATTAAACTTTTTATAGTCAGATAATTACAAATCCACAGATATTTGCAAGAAGCAATATGGTAAGATCTTCTTTTAGTAGTTTCCCTCAGGGTTAACATCTTGTGACACTATGATGCAGTACCAGTCAGCAAGCTGACATCAATGGGGAACATTTTCATCACCACAAGAATCCTCCATCGCCTTCTATAACCACCTTCTTCCACTATTCCCTTCCACCTAGTTGGTTACCCTTGACAGCCATCAGTTTACTCTCCTTTTTCTTTTATTTTGAGTCAGGGTCTTGCTACATAACCTCAAACTCACAACCCTCCTATTTCAGCTGGGCTTATAAGGGTGTACCATAATGCCTGACTCTGTTCTCCATTCTTGAAATTTTGTCATCTCTAGGATATTCTATAAAAGGAATATGGAATGATGCAGTATGTAGATGTTTGGCTTTTTTAGTTAGCATAAGTCTCTGGAGACTCATCCATAGCATGGTATCAATAATGTTGCATATATCAATCCTATGTCCTTGATTTAGTTATTGAGCAATTTTCTGTGGCATCAATGTCCCCAGCTTGTTAATTGTTCACTCTTCTGAACAGTTCTTGTTTTCAGGAACACCAATACAGTTGGTGTAAACATTCGTGTACAGATATTTTTTGAGGCAAGCCCAACAGACTGGCCTTTTTTTTTTTTTTTGAAGGGAGAGACAGAGAGAGAGAAAGAGAGAGAATTGGCACACCAGGGCCTCCAGCCACTGCAATTGAACTCCAGATGTGTGTCCTCATGTGTGCACGTGCAACCTCGCTCACTTATGTCACTGTGCGTCTGGCTTATGTGGGACCAGGAGAGTTGAACATGGATCCTTAAACTTTGCAGGCAAGTGCTGTCACCACTGAGCCATCTCTCCAGCCCATGTGCAGATTGTTGTGTGAATGTAAATCTTTCTTTCTCTGGGACAAATGACTAAGAGTCCAGCTGCTAAGTTGGATTGTGGTCATGTTTTGTTTTTTCAAAGAACCTTCTAAACTGACTTAGAGTGACTTTACTGTTTTACTTCCAGATGCCAGTGTGTAACTGATCCAGGTTCTTAGCATCCTTAGCTTCTTTTGATGTCATTGTGAAAAAAAAAAAAAAAAGGCTAGCCAATCTAATAGGTAAGTGGATTTCCTTCATAGTGCTACTAAAATAACATCTTCACATTATGTGAATTGCAGTGGTTGTGGTAATTTCAAGGAATTGGCTCATTATCAAATTCATATGTATGGAGTTGTATCTATCTATCTATCTATCTATCTATCTATCTATCTATCTATCTATCTATCTTCTATCATCTATCTGTTCCTCTGTTGTTCTGTTTCCCTCTGTTATTTCCTTCTTTTTGCCTCCCTTCTCCCTATACTAGGGATGAAACTCAAAACCTTCTAGGTTCTTGCATGGGAACTTAGACTACTGACCTCAGGCAATTGCTATTTTCTAATGTTATTGCTGTAAAATTCCCTGAAAGACATATATTGCAGAGGGAAAGTCCTAGTGTTCTTGTAATGTTATAACTTCCTACCAAAGAACGTGACTCACTTCAGCAAATTTTTTATGGAGAGTCTGGGCCAGGAACTTTTAAAAATATGTATAAAGGAACAAAATGGAAAAAGTTTTAAATAAATACCAGGGAACACAAACAGACAAAGATCTCTATCTTTGTGGAATTTAAACTTAGCAGGGTACTGTGTTTATCACTAAAATTGTAAAATGAAATATTGGACAGGTGAGCCTTCTGAAGAAAAAAAATTTATTGTACATTGTACATGATGCTTTGTTACATAAAGACATTTTCATACAAGTATGTATTATATGCTGAGCATATTTTCTGTAGTCCCCTTTGTTTCCTCATCCCCTCCTCTCCCATTAGTTCCCTGTGTTGCCATAGATAGTTTACCTTCTACCTTCATCTCATATATTCATATATGATTTTATGTATCTATATAAATTCTAGGATGCACAAATGAAAGAAAACATGTGTTTGCCTTTGAGACTGGCTTCATGTGATGATTTGCAGTAATATTCACTTTTCTGCAAATGACATGACTTCATTCTTCTTTGTGGCTGGAAAAATCCCCCATACACCACATTTTATTCACTCATTTCTCTGTTTTTGGACAGGTAGGTTGTTGTTATATCTTAGCTATCACAAATAGTGCTACAGTAATCATTGGTGTGCAAGTGTCTCTGTAACAAGCTGACTTAGATTCTTTTGGGTAAAACTCAGGAGTGGTATAGCTGGGTATTATGGTAGATCTTCTTTTAGTTTTTTAAAAATATTTAATTTATTTGAGAGGAGAGAGAGAGAGAAAGAGAAAGAAAGAAGCAAATAGAGAGACAGAGAATGAGCACACCAGGGCTTCTAGCCACTGCAAACGAACTCCAGATGCATGTATAACCTTGCGCATCTGGCTTACGTGGATCCTAGGGAATTGAACCAGAGTCCTTAGGCTTCACAGACAAGTGCCTTAACCATTAAGCAATCTCTTCAGTCCATACTTTTAGTTTTGTTTTTTTTTTTTATAAGAAACCTATGCTGACTTTTATAGCTTTGTGGGTGGGAGTGGGTGGGAGGGAAAGATCTATGTTGCCTTGGCTGGCTTTAAACTCTTAGGCTCAAGTAATCTTCCTGAATCTCTTCTGGAGAGTTGGAGTTGCAGCCATATGTCACTATGTCCAGATCATGACTCAGTTTTTAATAAATATTTTAATTTATTTATTTGAGAGAGAGAAATAAGCAGAAAGAGAGAGAGAAAAAAAATATGGGCATACCAGGGCTTTCAGCCTTTGCAAACAAACTCCAGACATGTGCGCCACCTTGTGCATCTGGCTGACATGGGTTCTGGGGAATCGAACCTAGGGTCTTTGGCTTTGCAGGCAAGTGCCTTAACTGCTAATCTATCTCCCCAGCCCATGACTCTTTTTTTAAAAAAATTAATCAATTAATTTATTTGAGAGAGAGAGAAAGAGGGAGAATGGGTGTTCTAGAGCCTGTCGCTACTACAAACAGAATTTTATCCTATGCCAGAAGCAATCTTGGTAGTGCATCAGGAAGTTTGCAAGCTTTCCCGTCAGGGATTAAACTGAAGTAGGTTGTATGATACCATTAGCTTCTGAGAGCATAGTGTGATCAACTAGGAAAAGAGTGAGAGCCTGGCTTGGGTTGGGGAATTTTCCTGCTGCCCTACCTGTGTAGCCTGGAGAGTAAGCAGGGTCCCTGAGCTCTCTAAGGAATAAGCCATGAGGCAGAAAAGACTGCAACGAAGCCACTTCCAGCCCCCACAGCTGACCTTCACCTGCTCAGCTGCTTCGGCACAGAACTTCTCCCAGCCTGGCTCAGTGTGCACGCTCCTTCTCCAGCAATACACTACTCTGTACAGCCCCACAGTGACTACCCACTATCCATTGCATCAGTGTCCCACTGCTAACTGAACAAATTTCATAAACTCCGCGGCTTGCCCCATGCAGTCTTACCATCTTGCAGTTCTCTAAGTCAGGTCAAAATGGTTGCTAAAATGGTTGTCAGCAGGCCTGGGTTTTCCTCTACACAGAGACTCTGCAAGAAACCATCTATTTCCTTGCCTCTTCCAGCATCTAGAGACCACCTACATTTCCTGGCTTTTAGCCTCCTTCTATCTTCAAAGCCAATAATGTAACAGGGCTAAGCCCTGGTGTTGATTCACTCCAATCTCCATTTTCGTCATTACATTCCCTTCTGTTATGGTTTGAATGTGCCTCTTCCAAAATTCATGTTGAGACTTGCACCCTACTGTGGTGATATGAAGAGGTGGGGGTCGGGGAGGAGAATGAGAGCCTTATAAGAGAACTGGAGGGAACTAGTTTAGGCTCTTTGCCTTTGAATATTCTGCCATGTGAGGCCACAGTGTTTGACCACTTCAAAGGCTGTAGCAAGAAGGTGCCAACTTGGAAGCAAGAAATGTGGCCCTCATCAGATCCTCCTCTAGTACCTTGATCTTGTTTTTCCCAGCCTCCAGAAGGGTGAGGAGCAAATCTATTTCTTTATAATTTATCTAAGCATTTTGTCATAGCAGTGTTAATGGGCTAAGTCATCTGCTGATTCTTCTACCTTTCCTCTTTCACATGTAAAACCCTGAAATTATATTGAGTCTACCCAAGCAAGCCAATATTGTCTTTCAAATCTGAGTATAAACCTTAATCCCATTTGCAGTCCTTGCTATAATTTCCATTATCCTATAACATAATATATTTACAGATTCCAGGGGTTAGAATGTAGGTTTATTTTGGAGGCATTATTCTCTCTTCTAAAACCATTATTCATTATCCATGTCCTGTCCTCAGATTTGGCAGTTCATTCTGAAACCAGTAAACTTCTCGGATATCAGGTTGGGACCGCCTTTTCTGTGACAAGTATCCACAAGTGAGTCTGGTTCCCTCCCTGCCACTTTATATAAAATGATTCACAGTATATTACACTGAACAGGAGAGTACTTTTGTTGCTCTGGTCAAATAGGTAGGTAGAAGAAACTATTCTTTATTTCTATGTCATTTAGATTCTGTATTATGATAATAGGCCCTGCTTTTCTTTAACGATAATTGCAAACATAAGCTTGTTCCTTCATACTACGTCATAACATTATCTGATAGCATTTTCATTAACTCAGTTAATGCCTGGGGTAAGTTTACACAAACTACAATAATCATTAGCTACCAGTTCCTAAAATTAACCAGAAGTGACCTGTATTTTTTGTGTGTTTATGTGTGGGCATGTTTGTGTATGTGAGTGTATGTGAGTGTGCACATGAATGTGGAGGCCAGAAGACAGTTTTGGGTACTCTTCCTCAGATGTCATCCACCTTTATTTTATTTTTTGGTTTCTTGAGGTAGGGTTTTGCTGTAGCCCAGGCTGACCTGGAATTCACTATGTAGTGTCTGGGTGGCCTTGAACTCAGGGCAATCCTCCTACCTCTGCCTTCCAATGCTTGGATCAAAGGCATGTGTGTCACCACGACTGTTTTTTTAAAAAATTTTTATTTTTATTTATTTATTTGAGAGAGGAAAAGAGGCAGAGAAAGAGAGAGAGAGAGAGAGAGAGAGAGAGAGAGAGAGAGAGAGAGAGAGAGAGAGAGAATGGGCCTGTGAGGGCCTCCAGCCACTGCAGATGAACTCCAGATATATGCGCCACCTTGTGCAGCTGTCTTACGTGGGTACTAGAGAATTGAACTGAGGTCCTTTGGCTTTGCAGGCAAGCGCCTTAACCACTAAGCCATCTCTCCAGCCCCACCTTTTTTTTTTTTTTGAAACCGAGTTTCTCATTGGCTTTATGAACACAAAATAGGCTGTGGCCAGGAGCTCCATCTGTCTGCACCCCTGCAGATCTGGGATTACAAGCAGGTGTCACCTGAGTGGCTTCTTCTTTTTTTTAAATAAATTTATTTTTTATTTATTATTATTTTATTTATTGATTGATTTTTATTTTTATTTTTTGGTTTTTTGAGGTAGGGACTCACTCTAGCTCAGTCTGACTGGGAATTCACTATGTATTTTCAGGGTGGCCTCAAACTCATGGTGAAAAGAACTCCAGATGTGTGCACCTTGTTGTGGGCATACACGACATTGCATGCTTGCATAACTGTTACATCTGGCTATGTGGGATCTTGAAGATTTGAACAGGAGTCCTTAGTCTTCACAGGCAAGCACCATAACTGCTAAGTTATCTCTCAAATCCACTGGCTTCTTTTTAATGGGAAATCAAATAGGTCTTCACACTTTCCTGGCAAACACTTTACCAACTGAGGTATTTTCCCAGCTCTTATCTGTATTTTTTGACCCAATCATAAAGTCATACACACACACACACACACACACACACACGCATGTATATACACACATATATGGGGGCTGTTATGAGACACACACACACAGTGACCAGTGTTATGAGAAAAAGTTGTTAAACATCCATTAAAGATGTATTATATATTATCATATATTTTTTAGAGAGAGAGAATTGTTGTACCAGTGCCTCAGCCACTGCAATCAAACTCCAGACATGCCACCTAGAGGGCATGTGCGACCTTGTGCTTACCTTACCTTGTGTGTCTGGCTTACATGGGATCTGGAGATTGAACATGGGTCATTAGGCTTTGTAGGCAAGTTCCCTAACTGCTAGGCAATCTCTCCAGCCCAGACATTATCATGTTTCAAGGAGAAGGAAAGGGGAGGTACAAACATTGAGAACCTGCTCTGTGCCAGCAATTTTAATTCATAATTTTACTTTCATTCTCATGATAGTGCAGGAAGGCAGCTTTCATCAATGAGGTCTCAACATTGGACACCAGGCCTTCTGACTCAAATCTTCCTTCTCCTCCATGTGGACTAGAACAAGGATGCTCAAACTGAGACCAGTGTAGTGAGAATCAGGGTTTCATGGGAACAGTTCTCCAGACTCTTCACATAGCAGTAAATGTTTTTGACAAAAGCAAGCTGATTGGATTAGATATAGGCCCTTAGACTTTCAAGATTAGTACTTGTGTTATCAACTTTAAAGGTTCAGCTACAATATAACATTTTCAATAGAGCAAAAGTAGGGTCAAGTTCTTCCAAACTAGATTAGAACTTGGCTGCCCTGCCCACAGCCTGGGCTGGCAGTCTATCCTAGTTGCTACCAGCCAATTAGTCAATTCTTCCAGTGTCCTTGGGTCTCATTGGATGTGCATCAGGGTCTTTAGAAGGATGAGGATGACTAACTAGAAGGAAAGATATTGTGCAATGCATCTTAACTACTGAGTAATGCAGGAATTACCAAGATAAAGAAGAAACATCATTCTCCAAGCACTTGTCTGCACCACAGACTGAATGTGATCAGAGAGGAAGTGAGAATTGTGTAGGAGGTGAAGATGATCCTATGCAGCAAACGTTATATAAAGGGAACCTTCACCATGTTGATGGTGAAGGAAGTCTGAGAAGGAGGTACAGTCCTTTTGAGAACCATTGCTTCCAAATATCATATCTAGCTAGGCTAACTTCTGAGAGTCTGCCTTGCTACGTCACTGCTTGGCTCTTAATGAGTCAGTGTGATACTCTCAAAGTAAGCAGAGTCCCAGGAGAGCTTCAGTTCCTTGGATCTGTAAAGAAGATAACTGAAAGTTTCAAGTCAGCATCCAATAGGCTACAATGTCAAGGCGAGATACCATCTGTGGTGGTTTGGAGGTAAAATGTCCACACTGACTGATGTGATTAAGCCTCATTCTTGATCTCCAGCTGGTGGAACCTTTGGTGATGTGGAGCCTTGCTGAGAGGCTTGTGCCCCTGGTGGCAGGCCTTGGTATTTTAAAATCCAGCCTCCTTTGCCAGTGCTGCCTAGCCCACTCTTGCTGCTTCCTCACTTCTGCTGTGTAGAGATGTGATCCAGGCTTCCTGCTCAGGCCTCTCATGCTTTCCCTGACATGAGGAAACTAACTCTCAAAATTGAAAGCCAGGGCTGGAGAGACAGCTTAGAGGTTAAGACATTTGTCTGAGAAGCCTAAGGACTTATGTTGGACTCTCCAGATCACACATAAACCAGACACACAATGACACAAACATGCAATGTCACATATGTGCCACAAGAAGGCACACATGTCTGGAATTTGATTACAGTGGCTGAAGGCCCTAGTGCACCCATTCTCTTTCTTTCTCTTGCATTTAAAAAAAAAAAAAAAACAAAACAGTCTTTTGGGCTTGTCTCAGGAAAAAAAAATATTGTAAGCCAGAAATAAACCCTTTCTTACCATAAACTGCTGCTGGTTGGGTATTTGCACCAGCAATAAGCAGGTAACCGCTATACCATCCTGCCACAGGGTAAAGTAAAAGTCACATCTTCTTTACCTCTTCTTTTGTTAGATAGAGATCTTACTATGTTGCCCAGTAGGACTCAAATTCCTGGGCTCAGTCTCCTCTAGTCAGCATCAGCCTTTCAGTGATGGAGACTACAGGTGCATGGTGTCACGCCTGCCTTATATAATGACGGCTCTTATTCCTGTTTCCTCAAGTTACTCCTTAGTAGCCCTCAAAGAGGAATAAAATCACAGTCGTTTGTGGTAGGAGACACGGCTTAGGAGAAAGTGCTTGCTGTGAAAGTGTGAGGGCCAGAACAGCGTGTTAATGCTGGGTGAGCTTGTTTGCCTCCCACCATCCCAGTGGAGGCAGAGAAGAACCCCCCAGGCAGGCTGGCTAACCACTCTAGCTGAATGGGTGAGCTCCGGACTCAAGTGACAGTCCTTACTTAGTAAAAATAAAGAGAAGAGTGATTGAAGAAGACACTCTGAGTCAACCTCTGGCCTTCACACTCACCCCCTTCCTTAAGACTGTGCACTCTACATCCAAGTGAGACTCACAGCCAGTGGTGGGTAAGAGCATGGGGCGGGTTTATCTGAAGGCTTAGCAGAGGCACTCCTGACTCGCTCCTTGGATGAGATATAACAGGGCCATGTTACAGTAACTAGACATAATGGGCAAATACTGTGAGTCCCTTACCTGAGATTCTTGGAGTAGGGAAATTCGTGGACAGAAGAGTGGTCAGTGGGGAGGGAGGAGGCAGGGCTGAGGCACTATGGCTTAATGCACATAGAGTTTTGGTTTGGGATGATCAACAGCTGCTGGCTATGGATGGAGGCAACCGCTGAACAGCAGTGTGAAAGTATTTATTCAACAGAACTGTACTCTTAGTAGAGTAGTAAATTGTATGTTTTGTGGGGTTTTTTGTTGTTGTTGTTTTTTTGAGGTAGGGTTTTGCTCTAGCCCAGGCTGACCTGGAATTCACTATGTAGTCTCAGGGTGGCCTCGAACTCACAGTGATCCTCCTACCTCTGCCTCACAAGTGCTGGGATTAAAGGTGTGCGCCACCACACCTGGCTCTTGTATGTTATTTTCATTTTAACACACAGTGTAATACAGGCCATACATTTGTTTTGCCCAACTTCTACCTCCCATTAAGGAAAGGAGCCTCAGGTTACCCAGTACTGTGTTTTTGAGGTCTAATACTGTGGTAGTTTGAACATATGCCCCCAGTATATTCAGTGTTTTATTAGTTTGTAGTTTGTATCTGCAGCCACCTGGCTGGAGGCGGTGTCACTGGGCGGATCTTAAGGTGTGGTGGTGGGTTTGAGATTTCAATCTAAAGATATGCAAAGTGTGCCTAGCTGGAGTTCCTGGTGTGCTGTGCTGTGTGGCTTTTGGCTTTTAGGCTTGTGCTTCTGTCTCTGTGTTTAGTCCTGTGAAAGCAGACCAGCTTCTTTTGCCATTATGGAACTTCCCCTGGATCTGTAAGCTTCCATGAACATCCCTTCCTCCACGACTGTGCCTGGTCTGGAAGCTCACCTCAGTGAACCTGAAGCTGTCTGCTACAGATACCTCATACGCATTTCTGTCTTGGCCCCATTGATATATTTGTCTACTCTGGACACTGAGTTTCTTCATTTATGAACATTCTTCACTTCTTAGATTTAATGTAGATGTGATGTCAAAGGCTCAACTGGTAATATGAATTTCTCTAATCAATGTTCTTCCATATCTATTTTAGCTCAGCTGCTGTGTGGAACTTGACACTCACTCCCAATGCCCAAAACTATTCCAACCTCCTGCCTGAGCCCTGCTTTAGCCAATGCCTCCCTCTCCCCAGACTGATCTGTGACCGTTAAGATTTAGGGAGAGTCACACACTGAATAGCTCAGGTCTGCTCTGATATCTCCCCTTACCAGCTGCTCAGATTCTTGTACCTAGAGCACAAACCGTCTTGGGACACCCCTTAGGATATGATAAGACTGGCACCATCAGTGAATAGGCCACTCTAGGCCTAGGGGGATAGGACAGCCTCAGAGGCAGGCTAGACTGGCAAAGGGTCTGAAAATGGGCAGAAGCTCATGTGGCCAGTGCCTGGGTCAGATAATCCTGGTAGCCAGTCCCACAGGCCATTCTACTAACTATTTTTCTTCCCCCTACTGCAATGCAGATGTCTAAAGCTGGATCCTCCCTGGAGAATGAGAGCTGCATGGGATTGCCTCAACTACTCAGTTCCACAGTGTGAGGTAACAGCTTTTCCTCAGCTTTCCTTGGGTTTCCAGAAGTTTGTGCATCTGGTCGTCTCTGCCTCCCATCCCGTCATGCTGGGTCTGTTTTGCCCTTAGTCAGCCCAAATGGAAAACTCAGTCTTTTCAGAAGTTGTTCCCAACCAGAAACCTGGTTACAAACATTTTTTAGCTTGCTAGACTTCATGTGTACTTGTGCATGCATGGTGTCTGTTGTTTATTTGTGTGTGATGGTTGTGTGTAGCACATTAACCATCTTGCATAATTGCCCTCTCCCCTCCTTACTACATCCCAGAGGGCCCTCAAAACTCAAAGTTCACTTCCTTTGCCCAGCACCAAAATAAAATAAACACAAGTTTTGCCATTTATTCAGAGAGCATTTTTATTCTTTAAGGTAATCTAATTTTCTATCCTGTTATCTGCTTTAAGTTTTAAATTTTCTGATAAAAATATCAATGTGAGGTTGCAGAGATAGATTAGTGGTTAAGACACTTGCTTGTGAAGCCTAAGGACCAGGTTTGATTCCCCGGCACCCACACAAATCAGATGCACAAGGTGGCACGTGCATCTGGAGTTTGTTTGTAGTGGTTGGAGGCCCTGGAATGTGTGTTTTTTCTCTATCTGTCTGTCTCTCTCTCTCAAATAAATAAATAAAATATTTTTAAAAATCTATGTGATACATGGCTCTTGGAATACAATAGAAGCTTCAGCCCTCACAGGTCTTATGGCATTCTTTGCCACGTGTAATTGAAGCAGATACCTTCCTTCTCCACAGGTTCTCACACCTGCTCCATGTCCATTAGCCACACAACTCTGGCGATAGCCCTGGACTGAGTCACAGGGACACTGGTTCTTTCAATGAGGGTGAGGCCTAGGATTCTGTGTTTTGGCATGATTCCTCAGTGATAACTTGGGAATACTAACTAGACTGGCCTCATTTAAAAAATTTTTAAATTGGGCTGGAGAGATGGCTTAGTGGTTAAGTGAAGCCTAAGGATCCCGGTTCGAGGCTCGGTTCCCCAGGTCCCACGTTAGCCAGATGCACAAGGGGGCGCACGCGTCTGGAGTTCATTTGCAGAGGCTGGAAGCCCTGGCGCGCCCATTCTCTCTCTCTCCCTCTATCTGTCTTTCTCTCTGTGTCTGTCTCTCTCAAATAAATAAATAAATAAATAATTAAATAAATTTTTTAATTATTTTTATTTTAGAAAGAGACACACACACAAACAGAGAGAGAGAGAGAGAGAGAGAGAATTGGCTGGCCAGGGCCTCAGCCACTGTAATCTAACTCCAGATGCTTGCACCACCTAGTGGGCATGTGTGACCTTGCACTTGCCTCAGCTTTGTGTGGCTTACAAGAATCTGGAGAGTCAAGCATGATCCTTAGGCTTTGTAGTCAAGCACCTTAACCACTGAGCCATCTCTCCAGCCCCATTACCCCTCTCATTGCTTCACTACCTCCTTATTTTCCAAATGTTTGTTTATTAGAAAGCACCTACTAGATGCTTTGGATATTTGCCCTGAGGGCTACAAGTCATATCATTTCAACAACTCCCCCACCTTGAGGTCTGGCTAAGTCTGACCTTCTCCTGTCTTGCTTGCTCAGGACTGTGTTACACAAACTAGTCAGGGCTGAGCCTTGGGCTGGAGGCTCAGCACACTTGAATGAAGACAGCACCTGGACCAACAGCTTGGAGAGGCAAGCTCGCTGTGCAGATCTCCACACACACAGTGCGTGAGATGGTGTTCCTCGTGTCCATCTGGTTTAGTTCAACAGGCACAAAGGAGCAGCTGCTTAATTGGGGATCGCTTAGGCAAAGAAACGCTCCTCACTCACTAATGCGATGGCTCTTTCTGTGAGAAACAGAATGAGATGAGAGCAAAGAAGGTATTCTCGGCATGGGTCCAGGACAAAGGCAGCCTGGCTGAAACTGTTTCGTTTTTCTTGGCCAGGAAGCAGCCATTTACGCAAACAGGAAGTAGAGAAGGTTGGGGGAGAGGGCAGTGGTTAGTGGGTGACAAACAGGAGCTGACACCCGGCGGGTGTCTGTGGTTACATGCAAAAGAGTCTGGTGCATGTGGATCCTGAGAAAGTCTGAAGTTCTGTTGAGATGTGAGCAAGTGAGGTGTCTCAGCTTCAGGCCTCATGTGCCGTGGAGCCTCTGCTGCTGTGGAGTTGGCAGCCCCGTGTCTCCCAGGCCGTAATGCACCCCTTAAGCCATGAGCCAAAACGAACCTTTCCTTTCTTGTTTCTTTCAGGGCTTTTATTTGCTTTCAGTTTCCTTATTAAGATGGACATAACAGGGCATACTTCATAAAGATATAGCACATTATGAGCAGCAAGGTCCTTGACAAGGGGGACCGGTGTGTGTGTGTGTGTGTGTGTATGTGTGTGGTATGACATGTGTGGTGTACGCACATGTATGTGTAGAGGCATGCGCTGTGTGTGTACACGTAGAGGCCAGGGGACATTATCCTCTATCACTTTCCACATGCTTCCTCAAGACAGTCTCGTACTGAACCCAGGGCTGTTGTTTTTTATTGATTCATTTGTCGCCGTGGTTGGTGGTGGTCATACTGGTTGAGCGGTGATCCCCGGTGCTTCTCCTGCCCGCTGGGTGTGGCCAGGCCCGGCTTTTTAGGTTGGCGCTCTGCAGCTAATTTAGACCACCTCCGGCCCACTCAGACCCCTGAGTGGAGCCGCACGTATTCCTCATGGGTTGTGGGTTGTACATCGTGGGAGCAACAGTCAGTTATTTCTTGGGGGGAGGGAATGCACTTTAAAAATATCTTGTTTATTTGCAAGTAGAGAAAGACAGAGAGAAAGAGAGAAAGAGAATGGGAGCATCAGGGCCTCCAGCTGTTGCAAACGAACTCCAGTTGCAGCGCTATTTTGTGCACCTGACTTTACATGGGTATTGGGGAATCAAACCTGGGTCATGGCTTTGCAGGTAAGTGCCTTAACTGATGATGAGCCAGCTCTCCAGCCCCGTTGTTCATTTTTATTATAAGAGGTAAACGTGTTTAATACCACCTTCTGAGTGAACATAATAGAGTTCTGTTTTTCTAGCATAATAGAGCTTGTTTTTGTCAAGACACGGTTGCAAGTGGCAGAAACCCAACTCAACCTAGCTTAAGCAAAAATAAAGAAAGAAACAGCTTTATTAGTTTTTTTTGTTTTGTTTTTTTTGGTAGGGTCTCACTCTAGCCCAGGCTATGGAGTCTTAGGGTGGCCTTGAACTCATGGCAATCCTCCTACCTCTGCCTCCCAAGTGCTGGTATTAAAGGCGTGCCACCACGCCTGGCTTATTAGCTTGTTTAAAACACACACACACACACACACACACACACACATTTATTCTGATCTCAGCACATCCCTAGCCACCTGGCTGGAGGCAGTGTCACTGGGTGGATCTTAAGGTGTTGTGTGGTGGGTTTCAGGTTTCAATCTAAAGATATGCCAAGTGCTGGCATCAAAGGTGTGTGCCACCATGCTCAGCTCTGAATTTTATTTAGAGAGAGAAAATAAATCTCAACAAATTATCAGGATCTTGGAGACTTAGGTTGTCTTTACTGAAGATCAATTTAGGCACTTTGCCAGAGAAACTAGTTATCAATACTTATTTCTTACCATGGGATATTTTTTTATAATCATGGAAAATGCTAATAAAATAAAAAAAAAATACTTATTTCTTGCAACTGGGCTTCCTCTCCACACCTGCGCCTGTGTAAGAAGGCCAAAGTGGAGGCTTGGTCCACTTCATGATGAATATATTATTCAATGAATATATTATGCCCATCAAATTGCTCTGTAAATATTTCTGCTTATGTGCATGGATTAGCGCTATTCTCACGTTTGACCAAGAAGAGCTTCTTTTTGGAGATATTGGTGACGATTTGGGACTCTCAAGACTAGTCAAGAAGCTGAGAGGAAGTGACAGCTGAGTGCTCTGCACTGGGTGCGACAGCTGTCTCACACCCGCCACGGCTCAGGGAACATTGTGGAGGAGGTGGTGGATAGAAGGTCACTGCTGCTCTCGCTGCTGGCCAGAGGGGCTGCTGTCTGGAGAAGGCCGTGGGTAGACTCAAAGCTCATCACAGTGCTAAAGAGACGAGGCTGCTGAGCTCAGAGCTCAATGCGACATCGCTGTCATGCCTTCCAAAGCTCAGGGGACCTCACAGATGAAGGGTGAGGGGTGGCAGAGAGTACTTTGTGAGACTATCCTCCGGACACGAGGTGACCGGTGCAGTCATGACCCCATAGGGCTGTTGGGTGTCCTAACCTCCACAACACCTACGCAGTATTGAATGCATCACCATTTTGACATGGATAATGGAGGAAGAAGACAAAAAAAAAAAAAAGAGAGAGAGAGAGAGAGACATCATCATAGAATGACTATGGAATGGAGGCAGGGGAGGAATTCAAAAGAAGGTAATGGTGGGGGTTATGATCAAATTCCAGTATGCTCAAGAATTAAAATTCTCAATAAAAAACAGGAAGAAAAAAGCAGATATACATGTCTTAATAGCAGATTCTTCTGTGTAAAGAATGGAGGTCTGGCCAGGTGTGGTGGCACACATCTTTAATCCCAGCACTTGGGAGGCAGAGGTAGGAGGATTGCTGAGAGTTAGAGGGCCACCCTGAGACTACATAGTGAATTCCAGGTCAGCCTGAGCTAGTGTGAGACCCTACCTCGAAAACCAAAAAAAAAAAAAAAAAGGCAGGCATGGACGTCTGGACATACATTCAAGTAACTGCTTAGGCCACTGCATCTGGGACTCTGGTGCTGGCATTACAAACAATCATCATTTTGTACTTTGTGGCTCTGGCTAAACCCAGCTGGATTTTCACTACAGGATTTTAACGGCTCTGCACTCATGTAGTACAGTGTTTGAAAAGGCCATGCTTTATTTGGCACTGAAGCTTTCAACCAACGTCCAGGGACTGTTGACCTCATGAGCCAAAAGCTGAACCTGTCCTGCCTCAGCTCCTGGCTGTGTCCTAGTTTCCTCTTCCTCCTCCTCCTTTGCCTTCCTCCTCCTGTTGCTTCTTTTCTTCCTCCAGCTTTTCTCCCCCTTAACTTATTTCTTCTTTCCCCTCTGATTGTTTTGACAGCTCATTTGGTTCAGACAGTGCATCACACATGAGGCCTAAATTATGAGCAAATTCCATTGACGTCAGACCGTTTGTACATTCAGTGAATCTGGCTCAATTTTTGGCATCTTTGAACTGCATCCATTTGAGACCCAGACAAGTGGCTGCCTCCAGGACAACAGAGGCCCTCCAGACGGTGGCACTCAGAGAGGCCCCCAGCACACTACCTCCCATCTGGACCAGCGCTCGGAGTACCACAGGCCCCTGTGGGCACATCCCCGCAGCCGCTGTTGACTCTTGGGAGGGACGCAGCAAACACACTGTGACTTATCAGGGGAAGCCTGCAGATGATTAACTCTGAGTTCATTATAGGCCGAGTTTCCACCCAAGTGGACTCCAGGCCAGCCGGGGGGTGCAAGGGGGGGTCGACCAGGGTAGGAGAGAGGGCAGATGGTGGAACACCAGGAGTTTGGCAGCAATTGCTAGTGGTTTCCCCCAGCAACAGTAGATACAATGGTAGGAGGAAATAAAAACGTTTAAAGATAGGCAAACATGGGTTCAGTTCTGATTCCACTCACCACCTGTGTGGATTCGATAGACTGTGGTAGACATCTGCCCAGTGTGCTTTGCTGCACTTTCTTCATAAAACAGAAGCCTCTTTCCTTTGGGAGCACAGATTTCCTGCTCTACATGGCCTTAGAGCTCTGTTCTGGCTACTCCTTTCTCGTCGCTCAGTGACAGTACCCAACGCGATCGACTCTAGGGCTGCAAGATCTAGACACCATGCATAAAACAGTTTCACTGACCCATTGCAGTCCTTCCTTGAAAGTTTTCAAAATTTCCATGTCAGACTAAGCTCCAGAAGAGTGTGCATATGCCAAATCCAAAGTCAGGGTGGAAAAAAGGACAGTGGCAGTCATGGTAGCCGGGAGACGTCAACTGCTAGCATCCCAAGGGCGTGACTCCATGTGTGCGTCACAGCCACAGACACCTAGCTTCGTGGAGGCGATGTGTGTCTTCCTGGTGCTGGAAGCCATCCTTTCACGGATAGAAGGATCTGTTTAAGACAAAAAACAATCTTTATTTGCAAACGTTTCTGAAATATTTCACATACTTTAGCTTACGTTTTAAATAGAAGGCTGGAGAGATGGCTTAGCAGTTAAGGTGCTTGCCTGTGAAGCCTACGGACCCATGTTTGACTCTCCAGATTCCACCTTAGCCAGACGCACAAAGGTGAGGAAAGTGCAAGGTAGCACATGCCCACTAGGTGGTGGAAGTGCCTGGAGTTAGATTGCAGTGGCTAAGGCCCTGATATGCCATTTTCTCTCTCTCTGAAATAAAAAAAATAATAAAATGATGGGCTGGAGGGATGGCTTAGCGGTTAAGTTGTTTGCCTGCAAAGCCAAAGGACCTAGGTTCGATTCCCCAGGACCCAAGTTAGCCAGATGCACAAGGGGGCAAATGCGTCTGGAGTTCGTTTGCAGTGGCTGGAAGCCCTGGTGTGCCCATTCTCTCTCTCTCTCTCTTTCTCCCCCTCCCTCTTTCTTTGTCAAATAAATAAGTAAATACAAATAAATTATTAAAAAATAAAATTAAATGGAGCATGCCATTGTGAACCTTTTCTGGATGGCTCAGGGTCATCAAAGGAAGTACCAGCTAGTATGCTGTGTGTTAAGAGGCTGGGGGCTGGTCGCTCTTCCTCCTCTTCCTCCTTCTCCTTTCCTCCCCTCTTTCTTCCTCTCCTTCCCTTCTCTCTTCTCCTCATTCTCCCTCCTTCCCTCTGTCTGGCACACACACACCGCTCTAGTGCCTGCTTATCCAACCACAGAGAAAGCTCCCTGCAACAATGAAGTTCAGGAGCTTCATACATAGCCTGGTTTCATTCACAGCCAGACTCCCATTCTCTTCCTGTCTCCTATCCTATCTTCTGAGGCAGTCTTGCACTTCTCTTTCTTCTGAACATCTGCTTGTTTCTGCTTGAACCCAGGGGTTTCCTTTTAGATGTCACCTGTGACCAGGCTGCTCTGTGGCTGACCTTTGGCCCTCTTCCTCATATGCCACCTTGCCTTTGCCCTTGGGCCCTGTCTTGCCTTCTGCTGGCAACTGTATTGAGCCAAGCTGGGGTCCCATGACAAGGGATCAGATGCGAGTGTTTGTCTCCTTTCACAGGGATAATTCGCTGAAGAAATAAACAACTTCAAGGAAACTCTCAGGGCAGGCAGGGCTGGGAATAGCTGGGAGAGGCAAAGGGTCAAGACAGATCTGCTGCAGAGGGCACATTGCAATCAGGCACTGTGGAAATTGTTTCTCTGGGAAACCTCAATTATGTGTTTTTATTGATTAATTGAGTTGCTAATGCATTTCTGGAACTGTGAAATTTCCCAGCCCTGTAGCTAGGCTGATTGCTGGTCCCTGTTCTCCCAGGACACACTTTCTCTGGTTCCCACCTTGCTGATCCACGAACCCTAAGCTCCCGAGATTGTAGTGTTTTCTCTCTTCTTCAACAGGTCAATCTCTTCACCATCACACTGGTGGTTAAAAGACAGAAAAGCATGAAAGTGCTTCTGCAGATATGTTGAAGGTGTACCTCTCAGAGGTCAAGGAGTGCGCACATGGCAAACACATCATCTGAGTGGATAGATGCCCTTGTTCAAAACATTGGCACGAATCATTTCAAGTAAGAGGCTCAGATTACGTAGAAACATTGCAGCTTCACTTTATGAATGTCAGAGAACCCGCGCCAGTTCTGTGTTCTCTGCAATGCACGGTGCAGCTCTTGTCTTCTTTTACACGGAGCCCGTCCTGACACAGAATGCCCAGCCTTGAAGCTCCATCTCTGATAAGCATCCCCTCCTGTTTACCCTATGCCCTGTTTTGCTTACCCTGGCTCTGTGACCTTTAGCTGAGCTGGTGCACACTGGGACTCATCCAGAGACCTTCAAAGAACTCTGACGTCCAGAGGCACGTGCGGTGGTGGCACAGCTGTGACCCAAGCACTCAGAAGGCTGAGGCAGGAGAATTGCAAGATTGAGTATTGTTTGGGCTACAAAAAGACTCTGCCTCAGCAAAGATAAGAAAG